>NC_137083.1:78222443-78784943 GCF_951640355.1 Cnephaeus nilssonii | reverse complement strand
GGATGTTTCCATTGGGTTGGTCCTGCATTGTCCATGTGGCGTATCTGCCATCATCGCCAGACTACGATGGCGGGTCCTCGCACGTGGTTTGGTAACTGTCAGTGCGGACGTGTTTGCGGTGCCGTCAATTATAAACTGTGGTCGGCAGGTTCCTTCCACAGAGAGTGCATCTCACCAGTCAGCTGCCACACGGTCTGATTTCCTCCAGGAGAGGGATCAGGCCCTTGTTTCCTGGATGCATAACACCGCTTTGTTCTGGGAGCCAAGTCCAAGTGTCACCATACTCAATCGCATCTCAGCACAGAGGAGGCCTGGGAGGAGGTCCTGAGGGCTGACGGTTTGTTTGAGGAGAGAGTGAACCAAGCATGCATTAGGGTCTCAAAGGTGGAACAAAGGAGGCCACCAAGCACCCCGTGCCACCGTGTGGCCACAGGGGACGTGGCTGTGAGAGTCAGCAGTGATCATGCTGGACGGATGGCCGGCTTTCAGGCTCCCGGTTAGCCTTCCTGAGATGGTGAAGCCAACGTCCTCCGAGGCCTCCCCCTTCTCCTCACCCGCACACACTGGGGACTGGAGCCATCGATACTCTCCCCAGCTCTGAGGATCCCAGAGACCTGCTCCCTTGGCAGGGGAGGGTGTGGCACCCAGTGGGCACCAGGGAACACAAGAGCTACCCAAGCATGGTCGACAGCGGTCGTCCAAAATGACAAAACAAACTCTCGAGACGTGAATGTGTGAGGTTGGGGATCACGAATCTAAGGTTGGAAAGGCTGCTGAAGCCCGCGGGGTCAGCCTCACGGGAGGGGAGCACGGCGGGTTGCCATGTAACCGACCAGGAATAGGGTGTCCTGGGATTGAAGACCTGAAGCAACGACACCCTAGAAATACAAGAGGGGGCAGATGAGACAGAGGGGCAGAGCAAGGTCCCTGCATACAGAGGGCAAGCGGTGAGACGCTGACCTAGCAGACGGAGGGAGTGGGCCTGTGGGGAAGGCAGGAGAAATGGGCAACAGGTCAGGAGAAGACAAAGCTCGAAGGCAGGGAGCAGAGACCAGAGAGTCAGCCATGCCCGCGTACAGACAGGCTGAGCGGGAAGCCGCTCACGGTAGCGGCCAGCAGGTGTCACTGTGACTCCAGCTCCTCCTCCATGGGTTTGCCTCTGCTTGGCCTGGGGTCGCACATTCACAGGAGGTTGGCCAGGTGGTCTATTAGGTGCAGGACCTTAGGGATGGAGCTGGGTTTCTGAAAACTCTTCCCCCAAACGAAAGGAAGTGATAAAGCCAACAAAAGGGAGACAAAGTATTTAAAATAATTTAGTATCTGATGTTTCAAGAACACAAATGTCAAATCAGAACTTTTTGGTCTCTCTATACGTTAGTAATAGTTTCGGTTTGAATTAATATGGGTGGGGGTGGCCAGTCATAATCTTTTCAGGATTCAGAGCCACTATCTGCAAATCAGATAAAGTCCCTTTAAAAGTATTATAATGGCCCTGGCTGGTGGGCTCAGGTGGCTGGGCGTCATCCCGTGCACCGAAAGGCACTGGTTTGATTCCCAGTCAGGGCACATGCCCAGGGTTTGGGGCTCGTGCCCAGTAGGGGGCGTGCAGGAGGCAGCCAATTGATGTTTCTCTCTCTCACTCTCCCTCTCTCTCTAACATAAATAAAAACATTTAAAATTATTATAAGTGTACTGAAAGGGTTTCCAGGGGCGGGACGTGGGATGTGCGGGTGGTTGGCATTTATCGAAGGACATCTGTGCTGTCTCTCTTTTTTACTTCGCCTCAATAAAGTGACATGAAAGCTCATCAGCAGCAGGGGAGCCGTTTGCTTCCTTAATGTTCACAGCACGTGCGTTACCTGGATACTCGAGGGATTCAACACAGCGCTGCTCAAAAGTGTTGTGGAAGGTGGAGGGTGGAGGGTGGAGGGTGGAGGCCAGAGGGCCGAGGGAGGAGGAAGGAAGGCGGAGGGAGGAGGGAGGAGGGAGGAGGGCGGAGGCAGTGAGTGGAGACGTGTGGCTTGTCGGACACCCAGACGGCACTTCTCATCCCCCACTGAGACGCTGACATCTCCACCGACCGAACCGAATGGCTCCTCGGTAGTCAGACACAGAACTCGGGCATCTTCATGAAGGTATGACGAGAAAGCCCCACAGTCTTGTTGCCATGGTTATATCTTTGCTGGTAAACACTGCATCCTGGAGGGAAAAGGCAAAAGTAAAAAAGCAAAAACTGACACGGTGGAAACAGTGCCTGGTCTGATGGCAGAGAGCGCCAGAGGGCTGGATTCCAGTTGTTATTTACCGGTGTCTAATTGAGCTGTAATTGACACACACCATATATGAGTGTCTGGAGTACAAAACAGGAACTCGACGTGTGTGTAAGTCCAGTTAACGTCTGTCCCTCCACATCACTGTAATTTGTTTTTTCTTGTGGTGAGAAATTTTAAGATTTACTCTCCTAGCAACTTTCAAATGCACAGTACAGTGTTACTGATGACAGTCCCAGGCTGTCCGCACCCCAGGACTCACCGAGGTATTTACATCGAGGTTGGTGCCTCTGCACCCACGGCACCCGATTTGCCCGCCCTCCACCTCACGCCTCTGCTGACCACCAGTGTGTTCTCCGTGTCTGAGAGCTTGGTTGTTTTTTTAAATATATATATTCCACATAAGGGAGACCATATGGCATTGGTCTTTCTCTCTCTGACATAGTTTATTAATTATTATTATTTATTGTTAATGCCCTCAAGGTCCGTCCTTGTTGTCACAATGGTAAGTGTTCCTTCGTATTGCCGAGTAATACTCCACTGCGCACACGCACCACAGCTCCTCTGCCCCTCGGCTGCTGGCGGCACGCGGCTGCCTCCGGGCCTTGGCTGTCGTAGTAGCGCTGCAGGGAGCTTGGGGTGCGCATCTGTTCGAGGCAGTGCTCCCATTCTCTTTGGATAAATATCCGTGAGAGGGATTGCTGGTCGTAGGCAGCGCCATTGCTAATGTTTTGAGGAACCACCTTACTGGTTTCCACAGGGGCTGCCCCAGGCTGCACCCCACCGGCAGCCACGGGGTGCCCTTCTCCACACCCTCGCCAGCACTTGCTTGTTGATGTATTGATGACGGCCATTCTGACAGGTGTGAGGTGATATTTCATTGAACTTGCATTCTCTGCTGATTAGTGATGCTGAGCGTCTTTTCATAGGTCTATTGGCATCTGTATGTCCTCTTAGGAGAAGTGTCAATTCAGGTGCTCTGCCCATTTTTTAATTGTATTGTTTGGTTTTTTTTTTTTTTTTTTTTACTGTTGAGTTGTATAAATTCTTTATGTATTTTGAATATTAACCTCTTATCAGATATATGATTTGCAAATATTTTCTCCCTTTAGGTAGGTTGCCTTTCATATGCATTATATATATAAATTTGATTAGTTTCTGGTGCAGAAAAGGTGCTGTAGAATTTTAGCAATGATGGTAAATGTAATAGTATGTTAAATGTTAACTAATATAGATAATTATTTGTACAGCAATTACTGTAACTATATTATAATTAATGTTATCATTTTAACACAGTCACAATATTTGCCAAAATTCTATAGCATTGAGTCTGTGCCGGGCACTGTTTAAAGTGTTTTATGTGAAAATCATCTGATTTGATTCTTACGCCAACAATCAGTGCCGCGGCTGTTACCATCCCCGTGTCACTCATCTCTCCTCACGGACGCTCATTGCCATCCTCCCAACGGAACACTGACCGTGCTCCTCAGTGAGCCAACCGGACACTGACCGTGCTCCTCAGTGAGCCGACTGGACACTGAGCGTGCTCCTCAGTGAGCCAACCGGACACTGACCATGCTCCTCAGTGAGCCGACCGGACACTGAGCGTGCTCCTCAGTGAGCCGACGGGACACTGAGCGTGCTCCTCAGTGAGCCGACCGGACACTGAGCGTGCTCCTCAGTGAGCCGGCCGGACACTGAGCGTGCTCCTCAGTGAGCCGACGGGACACTGGGCGTGCTCCTCAGTGAGCCGACGGGACACTGGGCGTGCTCCTCAGTGAGCCGACGGGACACTGGGCGTGCTCCTCAGTGAGCCGACGGGACACTGAGCGTGCTCCTCAGTGAGCCGACGGGACGGACACTGAGCGTGCTCCTCAGTGAGCCGACGGGACACTGGGCGTGCTCCTCAGTGAGCCGACGGGACACTGAGCGTGCTCCTCAGTGAGCTGACGGGACGGACACTGGGCGTGCTCCTCAGTGAGCCGACGGAACACTGTGCGTGCTCCTCAGTGAGCCGACGGGACGGACACTGAGCGTGCTCCTCAGTGAGCCGACGGGACACTGGGCGTGCTCCTCAGTGAGCCGACGGGACACTGGGCGTGCTCCTCAGTGAGCCGACGGGACACTGGGCGTGCTCCTCAGTGAGCCGACGGGACACTGGGCGTGCTCCTCAGTGAGCCGACGGGACACTGGGCGTGCTCCTCAGTGAGCCGACGGGACACTGGGCGTGCTCCTCAGTGAGCCGACGGGACACTGGGCGTGCTCCTCAGTGAGCCGACGGGACACTGGGCGTGCTCCTCAGTGAGCCGACGGGACACTGGGCGTGCTCCTCAGTGAGCCGACGGGACACTGGGCGTGCTCCTCAGTGAGCCGACGGGACACTGGGCGTGCTCCTCAGTGAGCCGACGGGACACTGGGCGTGCTCCTCAGTGAGCCGACGGGACACTGGGCGTGCTCCTCAGTGAGCCGGCCGGACACTGGGCGTGCTCCTCAGTGAGCTGACGGGACACTGGGCGTGCTCCTCAGTGAGCTGACGGGACACTGAGCGTGCTCCTCAGTGAGCTGCCACGGTCGGTCCTCAGATGAGCAGCAGGACTCGCCGCCTAACCCCTGGTGTCCGCCACGCTCTCCCATGTGCGGGGACACAGGTCACCTGCTTCCACTAAACGCACACGTGAATGGCACTGCGGACTCGAACCTTCCTTACAGGGCGCTGTGGTCACAGCCCTTCACTGCTGCTGGGGGGTGGGGGTGGGGTGGGGAGCACGGCACTTTCTGTGCCCGACAGATTCGCAGGTAATAGTGCACCCCCAGCTCCCACAGCACCCCAGCTCCCAGAACCCTGCTGTCGTCTGTGACTCTGTCCTCTAATGTAATCACACGTCAGTTAGGCTAATTATGTGAGTCACATTATTTGGGGGCGCTTGTGACCCCTCAGACCACCTCGCTGGGGCCACAGCCTCCTTCAGAACCTTGTGTTTCCTAAACCCACATCATGTCCACAGACCAGCCGCGTCCCTCTGCAGTCGTGGCCTTGATTCTGATGAGAAGG
The DNA here is from genome assembly GCF_951640355.1 of Cnephaeus nilssonii. NCBI lineage: Eukaryota > Metazoa > Chordata > Mammalia > Chiroptera > Vespertilionidae > Cnephaeus > Cnephaeus nilssonii. The sequence continues at coordinate 78,779,621 of NC_137083.1, read as the reverse complement.
GAGAGGGTATTATCCCATAGAAACCGATAGCTCCTCCGGGCTGCTGAGGGGTGGCTGAGAGGGTGACCCATTCATATGCCAGGGTTTGTCTTAGCCCCCTCTGAGCTCCTGGCGACCCAGACACGTGCTTCCCCAGCTGTGGCCGTGTGGCCAGGGGGCTCAGGGTGTGATTCAAAGTGTCTAAAGATTGTACCAAAAGCAAGTTCTGGCCAAGGCTGGCAATTCATACTAATACTTGAAAATTGAAATTGTAACTTGTGGTCTCTGTTTAAGCATCCTTTTTTACTTATTTGACATTATTTTTTTAAATTTACTTTATTGTTGAGAGTATTATAGATGTCCCCCATTTTCCCTCTTTGCCCCCCTCCACCCGGTTCCCACCCACCCCAGGCCTTTACCTCACTGTTGTCTGTGTCCATGAGTAATGCATATGTGCATATAAGTTCTTTGATTAATCTCTTCCCACCTTCCCTCTGAGATGTGTCAGTGTGTTCCATGTTTCCATGTCTATGTCCTATTTTGTTTATCAGTTTATTTTGTTTATTAGATTCCACATATGAGTGAGATCGTGTGATACTTGTCTTTCTCTGACTGACGTATTTCACTTAGCATGATACTCTCCAGGTCCCTCCATGCTGTCTCAAAGGGTAAGAGATCCTTCTCTTTTACTGCTGCATAGTGTTCCATGGCGTAAATGTACCACGGCTTTTTTTATCCACTCATCTACTGACGGGCACTGGGCTTAGATCTTCGCTAATATGTCCCAGAGGCACTTGAATTTCACGTCGTCTGTTGTGATCTTTGTGTGAAAGCCTCCACACCAAGGTGGGGCAGGTTTTTGGGTCCCCACCTTGCCACCCATATCTTCTGGACCCCACAAGTAATAGATTATTATTTTTTTTAAATATGTGGTATATAGGAGCTTAACTTTGTAACATTTTATTCTGTCAGACTCAGACAGTGTCTGAATTTTGCAGTGTTCCTGGGCTTATTTATGTCTGGTCAAAGGCTCAGCTTAATACCTACTGGCATTTGAATGTGTTCAGAGCAAGCCCTTTACACAGCCATTTGTGCTGTTTTTTAACATTGGATTTGCCATTGAGAAAAACACCTGCAATGTTGAGCTTTAATTGTCTTCATTGAAGGGTGATGGGACTTAGGTTTTGGGGAATCCTTGGAGCCACGATAAGTTCTCCCCAGTGACCAGCCTGGGGGCCAGGGGCAGCTCCCAGCAGCAGACGCTGCAAGTGCAGGAAGCAGGCTTCGTACTTGGCCCCAGGGCCACTGGCCTCGCCGCCCTTGTGAAGTCTGCCCACAGCTGGCAGCCGGTTCCCTGGCGTGACTGTAGGACGGTCCTGCTACTCACCATCCAGCGGTGGCCTGACTCCTGAGAAGACTCAGGTGGACTCCTAACACAGGACAAGTGGAGGAAATGCTGCGTCTGGATCTTTAAAAAAATGGCTTATGTTGTTAAAACTGTGATTTTTTTAGTTCATTTTCATTTAATAACTCACCCAATGAGTAGGCTTGTGAGGTGCTGGCTCATGTCTCCCCGACAGCAGTGCTCAAAATGCACTCGATTAGAAAAATGAAAGGTTGACTTGATGGCTCCATGTGTTTAGATACTCAGTCCTTAATAATTTGATGATAAAGAGTGTCATTTTCTCAGTGATGGTATTCCTTCTTTCTAAATTTGTTGTTGGCACTATTACAGATGTCCACACTTTTCCAATCAATAATATATATATATCTCAATGATGAGATTGGCCACACACCCCCATGTCCCCCATTGGGGACAGAGCCCGCAACCCAGACATGCGCCCTGACCAGGAATCAAACCGTGAGCTCCCTCCAGGTTTATAGGTTGAAACTCAACCAAGGATATGTTTTTATTGATTTTTTTAGAGAGAGGTAAAGGGGGAGAGAGAGAGAGAGAAACACATCAACATGAGAGAGAAACATCCATCGGTTGCCTCCTGACCAGGAATCGAACCCGAAGGAAACCTTTTGGTGCACAGGACAACACTCCAACCAACGGAGCCACCTGGCCAGGGCCCATCAATACAACATGTAAATTCAGTTGCTATGGTTTGTAGTTTTCCCTGGGAGCTCACCAGAGTGACTTTATTTTGAAAGGAAAAGTAGCTGTTCACCTTCCTAATGTGCTGACTCGTCCCTTTGGCTAAAAAACAAATGTGGCATACCAATGATCTAAATTTGTAATTTTTCTAAGATCAAAGCACTCCATGTCTCCAGATAATGCAGGTCCCATTTGTTAGCAAACCGTCATTGGAGATGAGATTCTAAGTTGGCTAGTTTCAGCCTTTCTCACATCCTGACATAAGGTAATCATTAAAATTCAGCGGCACACCAAAAGACATATTTTTTGCAGATCTAACAAGAACAATAGGTATAGTTTTGATTTATTCACATAGGACAACTATTGTTGTGTTGGTTGTTGTCTTTTTATTTGACAATCTAAGGGAAATGAGGTCAGTGCCCCCGACTAAGTAGTTGGGCATGGCAGAAGTTCCCTCTACCTACAACACTATTCCCCAGGTGTCCTCATTGCTTATCCACAGACAGGTGGCTCAAGGGCCACATTCTTAACAAAAGCTTCCCCATTGCCATCTCTACAATATCACCTACACTTGCACTCTTAAAGTGCCCAGCACTTTACCCAACTTTATTTTTCTGGGTGATACTCACGCCATCTCATCTATGATTTTCCTGTCTCCCCATACTGGAATGGTACATCATTCTGAGCAGGTTTCATCTGTTAGGTGGATGTTGCTATTTCAGCACCTCGGAGAGCACCTGGCAGAGATGCTTTGCTGAATTGCATTGGATGAAAGAATGAGTTAGAACCTTGGTCTGCAAGGCTTGAGAGCCACATGCGGCTCTTTGGCCCCTTGAGTGTGGCTCTTCCACAAAATACCACGGCCTGAGTGAGTCTATTTTGAAGAAGTGGCATTAGAAGAAGTTTAAGTTTAAAAAATTTGGCTCTCAAAAGAAATTTCAATCGTTGTACTGTTGATATTTGGCTCTGTTGACTAATGAGTTTGCCGACCACTGAGTTAGAAGATGTGTGCTCTCTATTTACATAATTTAAACCAAAGGGATGTGGAAACATTGCAAAAATAAAAGAGAGAGACAGATGGATGAGCAAGAGTATGAAATATGTACTTAAGGGCACAACAAAGAAATATATGGGACAAGTCATTTGATAATTAATTCTACTAGAATAATTTTTTAAAATTCCAAAACGTCTAACCCATGATATGTTTGTAAACGTATTTTTTTGCATGACTTCTTAAAATTAAACTGGTCTCTGTATTTTCTTACAAGGTATAAAGCACCAAATGAAAGTGATACTTTAAAAACTATGAATTAAGTAAACAAATGCTTGTTGAGTCATAAAATGTCGATTCTCAAGTAGCTAGAGCTGTCAGATATAGCAAATAAAAATATGGGACACCGCCTTAGCCAGTTTGGCTTAGTAGATAGAGCATCAGCCTGTGGACCAGAGGGTCCCGGGTTCAATTCCAGTCAAGGGCATGTACCTCGGTTGCAGACTCCTCCCCAGCCCAGGTTGAAGGACAATGGCCCTCTTGTTTAAGAACAAAGACCCTCTGCCGAAACCGGTTTGGCTCAGTGGATAGAGCGTCGGCCTGCGGACTCAAGGATCCCAGGTTCGATTCCGGTCAAGGGCATGCACCTTGGTTGCGGGCACATCCCCAGTAGGGGGTGTGCAAGAGGCAGCTGATCGATGTTTCTCTCTCATCGATGTTTCTAACTCTCTATCCCTCTCTCTTCCTCTCTGTAAAAAATCAATAAAATATATTTTTTAAAAAAAGAACAAAGACCCTCTGGACCGTGGAGACTTCATGGTTCCCCGGCCTTGCCTCTGTGCTCTGTTCCCCGCCAGCACCGCCCTTCCCTCCATCTCAGCTCTCAGCTCAGCCCTCGCCATCTGCCTCCACAGCTGCTCAGGGATTGTCACTCAACACGGTGACCAGATGCCCTAGAAAGCACCCTTTGCACCAAAGCCAGATTTCGTTTTCTATATTTTTCTGAAAAAAATCAAGGTAGTTTCTAGGTCTTCAGAGGTGACAGAGTGGTATAAATTAATTCCCTTGTTTAAATGAAAATAAAAACAATTCCCTTCATGTGACTGAATTGTGACAGATTCAGAATGTGCTCATCAAAGGTAATTTTCTGGTACAGCCCTGCCTCAGGAGTCGGGGGGAGGGCGGGGGCGGGGGTTACACACACTCACACATGTACACACACACTCACTCATACACGTGCACACACACCACACACACTCACACACAGTTGCATACAGGTGCACACTCACATGCACACCTCACTGCTGCTGCCGGTGCCCATCCCTCCTGGGCTCACAGCAGGCTGCCAGCCCTGCCTGAGGAGGCATTTCAGTGTCCCTCGAGCCATGGTCTGGTTGTCTCTTCTGTCCTTCGCACTTGCTCTCCCCATGGCCTCTATCCCTGGGTTCACGTGGGGACGGACTGTGGCTCTCCCCATGGCCTCTATCCCTGGGTTCACGTGGGGACGGACTGTGGCTCTCCCCATGGCCTCCATCCCTGGGTTCACGTGGGGACGGACTGTGGCTCTCCCCATGGCCTCTATCCCTGGGCTCACGTGGGGACGGACTGTGGCTCGAGGGACATTGCAATGCTCCTCAGACAAGCCTGGCATCCTGCTGTGAGCCGAGGAGGGGTGGGCAAGGGCAGCAGCAGTGAGGTGTGTGGCGGGCAGCGTGGGGACCCCCAAGGTCCAGGACCCCAGGTGATGGGGGAACTCATTAGTCCTTTCTATTTCTGTTTTCTGTTCATCTGTGAAAAATTCAGACTTGACCGTAGCAATATTCTAAGGATATTCTTAAAAATAGTCTCCTGCACGGACCAATCACCTTTGCAATGGTTGGCTTCTGGAAGCTGTTGGAAGTGCAGACTTCTCCCCACTGCATAAAGCACGGTCCACTCTGCAGACAGTACCTGAGGGTTACTCTCAGGGGCCCATCCAACTCCCCCTCCTCACTCCCTGGGCTCAGGCCCATAGCTTTTCCGCAGATCTCCTCTGCTATCAAGAGTTCCTTTTTTCTTGCAAATACTTTGGGACTCAGGAATGAAAGGTGAGGCTGTGTGCCAATGACTAACCTGGGCATCAGTCCCTCTGTGGGTGTGAGGCAGAGAAGTCCCAGGCAAATGCAGCGGTTTTCCAGGAAGGGGATGTATCAACGAACTGCCCATTAGTCCCTTGGTTTGAATGAATTACATCCTATTTATCACCCATGGACACCAGCTTAAGAAAGCAGGTACAGGAGAGAGAGGGGGGAGGAGGAGGAACAGGAGGAAGAGGGGGGAAGATGAAGAGAGACAGGAGGAGGAAGGGGAAGGTGAGGGGGTGGAGGAGAAGGAAGAGGGGGAGGAGGAGGGAGAGGAGGAGGAGGAGGGGGAGGAACAGGAGAAAGAGGGGGAGGATGAAGAGGGACAGGAGGAGGAGGGGGAGGGGGAGGGGGGAGGAGAAGGAGGAGGGGGAGGAACAGGAGGAAGAGGGGGAGGATGAAGAGGGACAGGAGTAGGAGGGACAGGAGGAGGGGGATGAGGAGGGGGAGGAGGAGGAACGGGCTTGATTCTCTGACTGCCAGAGAGAATAGGAAACACAAAAGAGCAATTGGTGGCTGTCCAGCAGTCTCCCCACTTATTCCAGAGATAAGCAGGAGGGTTGGCCAGGAAGGTTGGGTTGACAAAGCTTTTGAATTTCTGACCCCAGGAACGGTTTTGGAAGTATGGGTTTCTGATTGTGTGACTGAAGAACCCAGAGATATTTCATCTGGAAAAGAAATGCATGGAGCCGAGGGCAGAAGCCGTCACTGTCCTCCCCTCGTTGAAGGTGGACTGTGGAACGGGAGCTCCACACTCCTCAGGGGTCCACACGGGAAAACGGAGCCGAGGGGTAATGTGCCCAGGCAGCCACACCGGGGTCAGCAGTGGACGGACACAACGTGACCTGCCTCCGTGATGCCGGGAGCAACCCGAGTGGAAGTGTCCGACAGCCGGAGCTGGGCAGGGTTCTTTCCATCTCGCCTCGACCGGGGCTTTGGATTTCACCTGAAGCCCCTTGCCAATCTCTGGCCTGTGGCATATTTGAATCATGGGGGTTCCCTCCTCTCCGTGCCATGGGAAGTCTGAAGTTGCCGTGGCAGGGTTGCTTCTCAGGGCTTTCCTGCGAGACAGGCCTCCCAGGACACCCACCCCAATGCCATTCTGAAGCCACAAATGCCCTCATTTGAGCATTTGCCAGGGACCTTGCTGTCCGCAGCCATTATTCTAGTGTTCTAACTGCAATGTTCTGTTTCCCTCTTTCCTCTCCCTCCTTGTTCATTGAAATCCTATATAATAAAAGGGTAATATGCAAACTGACCGAACAGGGGAACAACTGGTTGCTATGATGCACACTGAACACCAGGGGGCAGATGCTCAATGCAGGAGCTGCCCCCTGGTGGTCAGTGCGCCAGAAGCCGGGCTCACGGCTGGTGAGTGCAGCGGCGGTGGCGGGAGCCTCTCCCGCCTCTGAGGCAGTGCTAAGGATGTCCGACTGAAGGACATCCCCCACCGGGCCTCTAGTTCTTCTATAAGAGAGAATCTTCCTTTCTTCATTTGCTCATTTGTTTCATCACTTGTAAATCTCAGGGTGGATGCCTGTACTTCCAGTTATAACCAAATACCATCGGTATCATTTTCTTTCTCATTTGTTTCTCGTTTGTCAGTGAGCGCTGGTTCCCAGGACCTCTGGACAAGCTGATGCCTAGGCCCTTTGGACAACCCCTTTCCCGTTGGTTTCCCCGTCTTCATTTTTGACTTCACAGGATGTTCCAGGCCCCTCTTGTCATTTTTAGGAAGACATTTCAGCGTTCACATCTCATATGGACATTGAGGTTCAAGTTCCCAATTTCACATTTTAGAAGGAATATTGCATCCATTTGAGGTTTTCAGATGGTGACAAATAGAATGCTATAAAGGGTATAAAAATTGTCTTCTTGGTATTTTCATTTGGAAGTTTCATTTCAAAATGGAAGCTTATACCTGTCTAGCTGGAGCGGAGTGGGGCTGGGGGAGGGGGAAGGTAATTACCAGTACTAGGAGGTCGCCTGAAGGTCACATTCGTGGTAGAGTTTCCTTTCTGAAATGGCAGCGATGTAGAAGGACAGGCCTCAGAGGAGGAAAGAAAGGTGAATTTGGGGAAGCGCTGATGGAGCGTTTTTTGCATGGGGGAGGGTGCGTTTCCGGGTGAGGCCGGGTGCAAGGTAAAGGGCAGAAGCTTACAAAATGGAAAGCTACTAACTGTCCCCAAAGGGGAATGTCCAAAGAGCTGGCTCAGCAAATAAGTGTTGATCTGCAAAACCAGGCTGGCGTTTCCCGGAGCCAAAGGCACGGCTGTGTCCTTTTAAACATGCAGAAAACTACCTGCTCATATCTTTCCCAGAATGCCTTCTGTTCTTGCATTAAAGAAGCGAACACGTTGGGGAAGAGAGGGACAGAATGCATCTAACATTACTTTCACAGAAACATTGAAAAGATATTTAAATCTAACAACATAAAACTTACTTGTGGTGATTTTACTCATGTTTTCCAAGCACAGTGATGCCTAGTCTGTGGGACATTCTGTCCTATGGCAGCCTGTTTACTGGTAATTTATTGCTTCTGTAGCAACAACAACAAACAAAAATCAGACAGGACTTCACAGCACGAACCTGGATATTCATAACTAGAATGGATGAAAGGAAACAACGCTCTCCTATGAGCTTAATGTTAGGTGCTTTCTCTTCCTCTCTGATCTATTTGAAATCGATCGGCTACGCATTACCAGAACGTTTATGCAAATAAAGCACCAAGGGCTCAACTCTGCGAATCCCACAGAGAGGTAAGGAGATGGACAGCTCTCCTTCCCTGATGCCGCTCATTTCCCTGGTTCCCGGCTCCCACGTGGCAGAGCTTGGTGTCTGCTCCCCCCCACCCCAACCCCGCCTTCACCGTCAGGTTCCCCCCTCCCCCCACATCTATCTAAAGCCCACTGTCTTGTAAATCAGGCCAGGTCCCATACTCAACCCCATGAAGTTGGTTTGTTCAAATGCATTTTCAATTATCTCTCCACCTCTGAGTTTTAGCATCACACGTCACAGCAGCGAGAATCGTGGCGTCTTCCTTGCGTTGGCTCCGCGAGGTGGTTGTGGCTGTACAGGGAGTGGGAGCTCCCGGGAGGATGCGCCTTCTGCCTCCTCCGCAGGGACCATTCCTTCCGGCCCCAGCGGCAGCCACGCGAGTTCCCTACCATTTTGTGTAAATAAGGGAAGAGGTATTTTTGCTCAGAGATTAGCTTCTTAATAAACTATTTGTTTCGTTTTTGCTCCATGCTTGAAGTTACAGGTTTCCAGTTTGGCCTAACACCAATTCATTCCCTGCTTTTCTTTTCCTTTGTCTCCACAGAGTTGGTGCCATTAAAGTCTGTGGTTCTGCGCTTTATTTTTCCTGGAGTTTCACCACATTTAGACCCATTTTTCCGATAGTTCTGACAGCCTGTAGTGTATTTCACTGTGAGTTAAAGGAGAGGAACAGAGGCTAAGGGGATAGTGTTCCAGCTTCTCCCCAAGCGGCTTTCTGTCTTTTTGATGAGAAACTGTATGAAGGAAGGTCATGCAGCTAATGACTGTCTGCCGGGCTCATAAAGGTTAGACACCAGGCATGGGGCTGGGCTGTGACTGACCCACAGAGTACTCAGCTACCCCTACCCATTATCTAAGTTAATAATACCCGCTCTGCAGGCTTGTGCAGAACTGAAAACTGATTTAGGAGGGTTGGTTTTTCCTAGCAGTCATTCAGCTCTGAGTCCTGGTGTAGGAGGGCTGAAAGGTCCAATGCCACCTGAGTATCTCAACCACCTGCTCCGTCTGCAGGGAGGCCACAGTGCACTTGCGTGGACCCGCTGTTACAGGTGCACCCAGCATCCAACATAAAGGTGACCTCAGGCAAGGCCTGGCCAGCGACATGGTCAACTGTAGTTCCACTTTGCACAACTCCCCTAATATCTCTAAGTTTAAGCTTTGAATATGAGTCTATTTTACACTAAGGTTTTTAAAGGCAGCTAAAGAAATAAAAGTCATACAGGCTGCACGGGAGAAGTAAAATAAATGATTGTTCTTTGCAGATGACATGATCACTTCTGTGCAAAATACAGGAATTTGCAAACTGCTCTTAGAACTAGTGAGTATATTTAGAAGGTTGTAGAGTGCAATGTCAATATTTAAAAGTCAATTGTATGTAGGCCCTGGCTGGGTGGCTCAGTTGGCTAGAGCATTGTCCCAATGCACCAAGGTTGAAGGTTTGATCTCAGGTCAGGGCACATGCAAGAAGCAACCAATGAATTCATCAATAAGTGGAACAACAACACGATATTTGGCTTTCTCTCTGTGTGTGTCTCTCTCTGCCTCGCTCTCTCTTAAATCAATTTTTAAATGTTTTTAAATTTTTTGAAAAATCAATTGTATGTTTATAATATCAACAAACAAGTTACATAAGTATTATTTAAAATAGCATTTAAAAACATGAAAGAAGAAGAGATAAACGTAAGGCAGTGTGGGGAAAGCCATGCAATCTAATTATAAAACACTCCAGAGATACATGACATGACGACGCGAATGAAGAGCAACGCACTCCTCAGGAACCGAGAGACTCCCCATTAACGGGTCAGTTCCCCCCAAACTGGCCGGAAACCACAGCGCAGCTCCACCCGAGCCCAGGGGCTCCTCTGCAGAAACGGGCAAGCTCTCTCTGAAACGCACCTGGGAATAAAGGAACCTGGACGACGAAAAGAATTTTGAAGAAGAAAAAGAAAGTTGTGGAATACTGTCTGATTGATAAGCTTACTGTAAAGCTGTACGATCAAGACCATGTGGAATTGGTGTTAAGGACAGACGTACAGGCCAGAAACAGAGCAGAGGCCAGAAGTAGACCTACTGCATCTACGGCCAACTGATTTCCAGCCAGGATGCCAGGCCATCAATGGGGGAAAGGCTGCGAGAGGGAGGCCCGGGGGAGCCTCAGCGGAGAGAGGGCAGCGTGAGATGAGCGGGCGTCTTCAGAGGGTGAGGAGTGGTCTCTGTGTCTTCTTTTCACCCTGAAGCATCAGGAAGGACCCTCCCCTCCACACAGCCCCATCCCTCAGGCACTCACGGCTGCGCGGCTGGGACTGCGTGTCTCTCTGAAAGGAAGCACCCTCAGCAGTCCAGGCGATGAGGCTGAGGTCTGTCTCCCCAGTTCATCTGAGAGCTTCGGGTCTCAGCAATGGGTCTCCGACGACGGGCAGGGTTTCAGGTGAAGGTACCGTTCACGGGGCTCCAGCTCGGCTGAGATTCCCAGCGCATTCTTAAAGAGCCCCTCGCAGCACCGAACAGCTTCCAGAAGGGCCAGCAGGCGCGAGAAGGGGCTGCAGCTGGGGCACCGGGCATCCAGTCCTGGGTGACCTCTCCCTCGCTGTCCTCAAGGCTGCCACTGAGTTGAAGGTTATTTTCTTGACACAATATATATCCCTGTCTCTCTCCCAGTCCTCATCCCAATGACGCCCTTGCCCTCATTTTCCAGGCCCTTCTCATCCCTCCGCCCCCACCCCCACCCCCAGTTACAAAAATAAATAAAGGCTCTCATTCCTTTGTTGACTAGAAACCAGAAACATGTGTGGGGAGGGGAACGTAGGATTTGAGAGTGAAATCACAGCTCGCAGGGAGCCCCACTCTGCGGGGGAAGCAAACCCTGTCCGTGTGTGAACACATGTCCCAAGTCCCTTAAATTTGTTTTGTTTGACCTGCTGTCGCCCTAGAGGGAAATCAGCACACCCTTCAGACGCTCTGTTTCTGCGTTAGCTCAGCCCTCCGTGTGAGCAGCTCAATTCCAAATCTTCGGGAACGCTGTCCACGGTGAAAAGGAGCTCGTATCTGAGGCCAGCTAGGCCTGGGGGTTGCGGGTAGTCATCCACAGACCCTGGGACCTTCTGAATTCATTTGCAAAAGTTTGTGTACATATAGGGTGTCCCCCAAAAGGTACACACACTTTGAATGATTACAAAGGCAGTGTTTGTGTTTCAACTGTGTTTTCAAACGCCCAGAAGCATTTTAGGGTGAGTTTCCCTGTTCAAAGCTTAGCCTGCCTGAAGAGAAGGACACATCAATGAGCTCTCAGCTGTTAAGTGTGTGTACATGTTTTGGAGACACCCTGTTTATATGATCATTTCTTTCAAGATAGGGTCCACAACTTTCATCCAATGCTTAACGGGCCCCGTATTCAAAAGAGGCTGAGAACCCGTGGTTGGAATAATTTGAAACGTATCCAGCCTTCAAGCCTGCTTCCCTGGACCTGCACTCCTCCTGCCTGCAAGGCCTCTGGGTGGCGCTTGAGGAAGAAGTTCTCCTGCTTCCCCATCCCAAGGGCCAGCTGGGCACGTCTCCTAGAATCCAGCTCACCTGCCCTATGTTCTTCCTCCAGCAGCTCCTAAAGGGTCCGCTTTCTCTACTAAAGGGACTCCCAGCAGCCGCCGGTAAAATGAACACTCACGTCAGCCACACTCAGAGCCTCCCAGGAGGGCAGCGAGGCCCGGCAGGGGTGTCCGCATTGCAGCTTTGTGACCCCCCCACCACACCCCCGAGCACAGCCCACTCGGTACAGCTGCCAGCCCTTAAGAAGGTACAACCGAATCGACAAGACTGACAACTAGTGGGACTTCATCCTCCTCAAGTCCCGTCTTACATTTCACAGGCGCCGCAGAGACGAAGTCGCGGGAAGCGTGGAGTGGTTAGGAAATGTGCCGGGAGGGGGGGCAGCCAGTGGCCCTGAAAGCGTGGGTTGTGTCTGGGTTTCTGACCTCACAGGTGTTTTTCCAATGCAGCAAGAAGGAGTTCGTGGCTTCTGTACGTTCTCTGCAGGGGCACAATGTCACAAAACAGTCCAGACAGGAACCAAGGGTCTGGAACCGTGCCCGCACGTGGGCCTTCTGCTTTGGAAACGAGTAACCCCTCCTCTCCCCCCAAAAAATACCCAGTTCCAGAATGGAAGGCAGGAGGAAGGTAGGTAAGGACCCACGTGCCCTGCCATCCATGGATTCTGACCATTTTCCTGTATCAGCACTGGTAATAAGCACAGAAGGTGTGCACAGTCAGCTAATGGGGGAGCACCAAGAAGCAAAGAGCTATCCCATCCACTCTCATGCTGAACGTCAGCTGCCTGATCGGCCTAAAACGTCATGATTCATCCTTGCACTGTAGCCCTGGAGGGCCCTGTGACAATGAGTATCTGAGGAAGGTCGATCAAGCCTTATCTGCCGTCAATAGCTTAGTACAAATTAGTTCAATTTGCCTCGGCAGGTGGGACACAGAACTGGAAGTTGGGGGTAAGAGGTGGAAGACACTGACCTTGGTAGAGGGGACAGGCCAACCTAAGTGGGAATTGTGATGAGGGAAAGGCACCAGTCACCAGGCAGGAAGAAAAGATTGTTGAACGGAGTGGCAATCAGAAGAGTTCCACCTACCTGGGATCTTTGAGGATGGACTAGCCCAGTGGTCGGCAAACTGCGGCTCGCGAGCCACATGCGACTCGTGAGCCACGGTTTTCCGCTCTGTTGACTAATGAGTTTGCCGACCACTGGGATAGGGGCTTAATCACAAGGAACAACAGCCTGTGATTATTGGAATTGAGAGTCTAGGTCAGTGGTCGGCAAACTCATTAGTCAACAGAGCAGCAAACCGAGGCTCGAGAGCCACAGTTTGCCGATCACTGGATTAGCCAATCACAGGCAGGGAACTATAATAAGGAGGCAAGAGAGACACAGACACTGAGACAAATTCTTGGCTTTAGAACTTGTGTCCCCCAAGGATTTAGGACCCCAGTTTGAATGGGAAGGGGCATGTCTGGCTCTGCTTTCATTGCCTCTAGAATTTTTTATAGCTGAACTTCTGCCACCGCCCGTGTGTGAACGGGCCAAGGGCCAGAGCCAGTGAGCACTTTCCAAAACATAGAAATGGGCCAAACAAATTCACAGAATTTCCACCTCCCTCCCCACCAGCTTCTATGGAAAGAGATCTAGTCAGCTTATTTTTTTCCTGTTTTATTAAAAAAATAGTTGCCATATATCACTGTTCAAGATTAAGGCATACAGCATAATGATTTACATATATCGTGAAGTGGTTATCACAATAAGGACATCTAACATCCATCATGTCATCTAGATACAATAAAAAGCAAAGAAACGAAGATCAGCTTCTCTATGTGATGAGCTCTAAGGCTCTACTCTCTTAACAACTTTCCTACAGATCACACAGCAGTGTTAGCTGTAACACCATGGTGTACAGTACATCTCTAATGCTATCCTACCTAATAATAGAGTAATATGCAAATTGACCGTACCTTCGCTACACCCACCAGCCATGCCCACCAGGAAACCGTTGCAGGGACGCTGGGTGTGGCGGAGCCCAAGGCCGGGAAAGCCTCGGGCGGAGGCTTTCCCGGCCTTGGGCACCAGCGGGGAGCCTGCACGGATAGCAGGCAACAACCAGGGGGTCGGCTCCTACGATCCTTAGCAGGGATGCTGGGGTGCAGCAGAGCCCAAGGCCGCCGCCCGGGGCTAAGCCCCGACCCTGAAAGAAGGCAGAAGGCGGTGGCCACAGCCAAGGCCTGGGTCCCCGGTGCCGGCAGAAAACTGGTGCAGGCAGCCAGGTGAATGAAGGTCTATTGCACGAATCTTCATGCAAACGGGCTGCTAGTTTATCCTATAATTGGAAGTTAGTACCTGTGATCAGTATAAGGACAGAAAAAGGCCTTTATTTTTCTTTGCTGTGGCCTTCCACAATTTATGAGAAACAACTGGTAACTAAACCCCAACTTAATTGTTGGCTCTTCTGATTCAAACAGCCCCTCTGTTCAAAGTGTGGGACAAGATAAGCTACTCTCAAGGCTACATTCATGCATCCCCCTCCTCCCTGCTGATTTCACAACTCAGATAATTCGCACCAAGGAGTCTCTAGTTAGTAGAATGTTCCCTTCCCTCTTCCCCTTCAAACAAGCCTCTTTTGAATTCTTCACAACCTTTGCTCTAAGCTTGTAAGACACTTCCTTAGGACAACCGCTGGACTGTCTCTTAGAAAGCAAACAAACTGTAACTTTTCAAGACAGCCCCCCTGGTATCTGCTCAAATTTAATACAATCCCCCTCCCTTCTTTGTTGCTTAGCAACAACCACTGCTTAAAAAAGCAGGCCACCCTTTCCTCCCTGCCCTGTACTAGCTAGCAATACACTGGCCCTTTCCTCTCTTGAAATGTAAAATAACCTCCCTCCCTGCATCTATCTCTTCTCTCAGTCATGAATTCTTTCACAGCCGGCATCACTGCCCCCCTGCACCCCAAAACCACACACACACACACACACACACACACACACACACCCCTCACCTGTCTGACCTTTTTTTATGAATTGGGGCTTTTTATTAGGTTCCTCATATGGGTGATATCATACAGTATTTGCCTTTCTTTGACTTATTTCACTTAGCATAATACCTTCAAGGTCTATCCATGTTGTCACAAATGGTAGGATTTCTTTCTTTTTTATGGCTGGATAATATTATATTATCCTATATAATAAAAGCATAATATGCTAATTAAACCAGACATCCTTCCAGATGACCTTCCGGATGAAGCTGGGCTGCGAGGGCTGAGGCAGAGGTGGCCACCACGGTGGCGGGGGCAGAGCCTCTTGCACGAATTTCGTGCATCAGGTCGCTAGTATATATATAGTTAATATATAACATTTTATTTATTTATCTATCAGTGGGTATTTAGGTTGTTTCCACATCTTGGATGTGTGAATAATGCTGCAATGAACATGGGAGTGCAGCTCTCTCCTGAGACCCAGATTTTGTTTCCTTTGAGTAAACACCCAGAAGTAGAATTGCTGGATCCTATGCTAGTTCTATTTTTAATTTTTTGAGGAACAACCATACTATTTTCCACAGTAGCTGCACCAATTTATATTCCCACCAACCATGCACAAGGGCTCCCTTTTCTTCACATCCTCCCCAGCATCTGTTATCTCTTGTCCTTTGATGATAGACATTTTAACAGGTGTGAGGAGACATCTCATGGTGGTTTTAATTTGCATTTCTCTGATGATTAGTAATGTTGAGCATCTTTTCATGTACCTGTTGGCCTTTTGTATGTCTTCTTTGGAAAAAGAAAATGTCTATTCAGGTCCTTTGCCAGTTTTTAAATTGGGTTATTTGTTTTTAGGCTATTGAGTTGTGTGAGTTCTTTTATAGAGAGTTTAAAGCAAACAATAACCCATGATTGTCTGGTGCTTTTCAGGTAAATTGAAAATTTGGTTCTCACTCTCTGGTGTTGTGCCCAGAGACCCCAACAGTAGAGAGACAGGCTGAGGAAAGACAGAGAAATCTAAGTGTTTGTCTTGTCCCAGGTGGTCTCCCAAGTCTGAAATGTAACTTCTACTGCTCACAGCCTCCTGGGCCTCTCAGGCCCCACAGTTTCACTTCCTCCTGCTGCAATGGAAAGGGAGAAGGAAAACCACTTACCTCATGGAGCCAGAGCTTCTCTTATCTTTTTCATGTAACTATTGGTTTTTTACCCAAGCCTTGGAGTGCTGTAACCTGTAGAAAATAAAAAAAAAACCCTCTGAAATATTAATAATTTAAGAGAAAAGAAGTGGCATTTCATCTTTTTGCTTCTGTGTCTGGGAAGAGGAATAACTTAACTGTAGAGAGTGCCTGGGAAAGGCCCCTGAGCCGATTGTTGTCTGAATCCAGTGGCACCTGGCAGAGCCCTGCCCTGGAAACATACCTTGCCAGAGGCAGGTGTGTTGTCAGTCTGACCTTTAGCTCAGGCGCCAGGGGGTGGCTTTCATTATTTAAATCAGTGATTCTCAACCTTTTTAATACTGCGACCATTTAATACAGTTCCTCATGTTGTGGTGACCCCAACCATAAAATTATTTTTGTTGCTACTTCATAACTGTAATTTTGCTACTGTTAATGAATCGTAATGTAAATATCTGTGTTTTCTGATGGTCTTAGGCGACCCTTCTAGTGGTTCTCAACCTGTGGGTCATAACCCATAACCACGGCTCTACAGCAGCGGTTCTCAACCTGTGGGTTATGACCCACAGGTTGAGAACCACTAGCAGGGTCGCCTAAGACCATCAGAAAACACAGATATTTACATTACGATTCATTAACAGTAGCAAAATTACAGTTATGAAGTAGCAACAAAAATAATTTTATGGTTGGGGTCACCACAACATGAGGAACTGTATTAAAGGGTCACAGCATTAAAAAGGTTGAGAACCACTGATCTAAATCCTGCCAGGCACCAAGAACAAACACAATTGTCCGGGCCCACCCAGAAGTGATGATTACAAAGAAGCCACAAGAATGCACATATTTTCTATATCTTAAACTTTAGTAAAACTTCCTGGTATCTTACTGTATAAAATAAACAACGCTGTATCGGCTCTGGGTCCCTGTCTCTCCATCAGAGGACAGCTGTCCCACCTGGACCCAGCTTTCCCTACTGTCTTTGTGTCTGTCTCTTTCATTTTCTCAATCCCCCGTTGCCCCTACTCAGGACTCCTGTCCACTCTCTAGCCGTGCTGGTCACGGAAAAGAGAGAAATATTTATACTTAAGAGCAAAATTTACTGATTAGTATAAACTGGGTGAAATGGTCTGAATTCCTTAATACTTCCAGCTCTGCTCCAGCATTAAATGGAGAACCTTGAGCAAAATGCCATGGAAGAGCAAAATGTAATGAGCTGGGTAAGGATGATTTCTGATTAACAATTAATTTTATGTCCATAGATGTTCTATAGTCATTGGGGACAATCGCTTTCCTATGCAGAGATAAGTTGTCTTATTTACAGTATTGATTTGTTTGAAGAATCCATTTCTTTCTCATAAAAAATTGCCGCAGTCTTTGAGTGACAGTGTTTCTCAGAATGACTGAGCAGGCCCCTGGGACAAGGGAGAGGGCAGACCTTGAACCAGAGCCAGGAGTGAGTGGTGTAAGGCGAAGCTCATTATCATTATTTCAGTTGTCATCCCCCAAGGAGACTGTGGCTTCAACCGATGGCCTGAGAACAGGCATCTGGCCCTAAATGCGGGGCCAGAGTGGGGGTTCAGGGCCAAGCGCCCAGCCATTGGCGGTCTGTCTCCAGCCTGGGCTTCTGCAGGTCCTTCCATGGTTACAGGCATCGCTAGAGCCAGTTCATCTGCACGGCGTGATACATACCTGGTCACCTTGAACTAACTGCCGTCTCCCTGAGCTAAGGGTGTGCAGCACCAAGCACATCGCGGAAGAGTCTGGGCGCGGTATGTGCCAGATGGTCATTGTTACTAATGTAAATGCTTTAACATTCTGGAAACATCCCTGGGCCTCTGCATGTTCTGTACGACATTCAAACTGAGCCTAGCCTGCTAGTGGGTGGTAGGTGGCATAGAGGCGACCTAGGACTAGAGCCCGGCCACCTGTATGCGCTACTGCACGGGCATTGTGGGTGGGGTTTTGCCCTAAGGGCCTGGGGGCTCTCCAGGGTGACTTAGCAGATGGGCTGTGAGGTTGGTGGGAGACTCTCCCTGGTGTTCACTTGCTGGGCCCCATTTGCTTCAAGGCCATAAATCCAGCCCACCTGGTCCCTGCCCACCCTGCTACAGCCTCAGGCTTACCCTGGGCCCCTGGTAGGAGCTGAGTGGAAGAAAAGGAAGCCGTGTGGGTGAGCCCTCGACCCCTGAATGTCAACAGTGAAAAACAGTGAGCCTCAAATTCAACAAGTTCAGGACCTGGAGAGGGTTCAGTAGAACAAAGTGTCCCTTCCGTATGGAGGGGCCAGGAATCATTGAAAAC
This sequence comes from Cnephaeus nilssonii, assembly GCF_951640355.1. Lineage (NCBI taxonomy): Eukaryota > Metazoa > Chordata > Mammalia > Chiroptera > Vespertilionidae > Cnephaeus > Cnephaeus nilssonii. The sequence goes on along the minus strand of NC_137083.1, from coordinate 78,761,651 downwards.
CACAGTTTAAGGAGCCCAAGGGCACTGGCAGGCAGTTAGGGGACCAGGTGTCTCAGGGGGACCACAGGGCAGCCAACCCCGCCCCACAGGTCAAACCCCCCCCCTTATAGGGGAGCCAGCATCCCCCACAGGGCACCAGCCCACCCCACAGGACAGCCAGCTCCACTGGCCCCTCCCCTTTCACCCACATCTGGGATGGCAGAGAGCAGCCGATGGACTGCCAGGCACCTGTGACCTGAGAGTGTGGACTTCCTGACTACTGCTCATGCAGTGTCCCGACCATGTCTCTCCTGGTGACCATGTGTCAGGGTGTAGGAGATGGGCCTAGAGGGTACTGTGCTCAGTGAAATCAGTCAGTCAGAGGACAAATACCACATGATCTCACTTACGTGTGGGAACTAAAGAACAAAATAAGCTGACAAACAAATCAAAAACAGACTCAGGCAGGTAGGGGACTGGGTGAAGGAGGTGAAGGGCCTCAGAGGGACAGCTTGGTGGTGACACAAGAGCCATGGGGATGGAAAGTATAGCATAGGGATATAGCTGAGAATATTGTAATAACTGTGTATGGTGCCTGGTGGATACTGGAAATATTTGGGGGAACACTTTGTAAAATACATGACTGTCTAGCCACTATGCTGTACACCTGAAACTAATACAAAAATAATATTGAAAATAAACTGCAATTGGAAAAACATTTTATGGAAGGGGGAGGGGCGAGAAGAGATTAACCAAAGAACTTGTATGCATGTATGCATATCCCATGGGCACAGAAAATAGGATGATAAAGGCCTGAGGAGGGGGTGGGAGGAGGGAGGAGGGGGTCAATGAGGAGGAGGGGAGATATATGTAGCTAGAGGCCCGGTGCATGAAAGTTCATGCACTGGAGTGGGGGGGGGGGGTCCCTCAGCCCGGCCTGCCCCCTTTCATAGTCCAGGAGCCCTCAGGGGCGGGAGGCGACCCGGCCATCAGGGTAAGGCAACGTCCCCATCACACCTCTGCTGCTGCCACTGCTGGCAGTGCAAGCCTCAGCCGGCCCTGGTTACCTGAGCTTCGGACAGCCCTGGGCAGCTGGGCAGCCACCATCCAAGGCTTGCCTGCACCTCGGGCTGGCCCTGGGTGGCTGGGGTCTTGAGGGGACTGGGGGACTCCAGAGGCAGGGGTGCAAAGTGACAGGACCCGCCTGGGGTTGGGCCTGGCCGTGCCGCACGCCTGCCACCCTGGCGGGGCTGAGGGCACTGCCATCTTTGAGGGTGTTGCAGTCAATGAGCATATTCCCTCCTTATTGGCTGTGGGTGCCACCATCTTTGTGAGGGTGTGAAAGTCAATTAGCATATTCCCTCTTTATTAGATATGATACTTTCAACAATAAAAATAAATTTTTTTAAAAAGAGTTCAAGCCTGAGAACCAAACTGTCTTGGCTCAAATCTGGCTCTGCTGTGGCATGTTAAGCAAGTTTCTCTACCTCTCTGATCTTCATTTTCTCATTTATGCATTAAAGAGAGTAAATGCTCCCATTTCAAGGAGTGATCATAAGAAATAATTTAATATACATCATTTGGAGCAGTGCCAATAATTTGATAAATTATTAATAAACTAGAGGCCCGATGCATGAAGATTCGTGCAAGAATAGGCTTTCCTTCCCCTGGCTGCCAGCACCGGCTTCCCTCCAGCACCTGGGACCTGGGCCTTCACTCTGGCCGCTGCCTTCCACCTTTGCACTGGCCGGAGCTGCCTTCTGCCTTCGCTCCAGCCCTATCGCCCTCCTGTAGCTCCTTCCACCCCCCGCCCCACCCCACCCCCCATCATAACAGGCGTCCCGCCCTGCCCTGGCCACTCTATGCCTGCACATACACACTGCCCAGAGGCCCAGAGCAGCCGGAGGCGGGGGGGGAGGAATGACTGCGTCATTGCCATGGCAATGATGCAAGCGGCCCGGCCTGGCAGCCGCCATCTTTGTCGTGTCAATTTGCATATTCCCTCCTATTGGCTGTGGGCACCACTATATTTGTCGTGGAGTGATGGTCAATTTGCATATTCTGTCTTTATTGGATAGGATATGAGCTTTTATTATCAGACCAAGGGGTCGGGGCAGTTTGGACAATGCAATACTCCTAGAAAGCCATGTCCCAGGATTCCTGGGTCCAGCTCGCCATCAGTCACTGAATTCGAATGCGCTGTTTCTCTCTCCTCGTGAAGCCTGCCTCTGGGCTGTGTCCCTCACCCAGGTGTGAATGTGTCTGGAAGGGGACCCGCAGGCCTGGAAGGGAAGTCTCCCTCCTCTAATGACAGTCCTCAGCTGGCCCCTCGGGAAATGTTTCCAAGTGCTTCCCAGGCTCAGGGACCTGTTCAGTGATGTCACAGAGATCCGGTTGGCAGGGCGCCTGCTGTGTGAGTGTCCACTATGAGCCACCTGGAGGCCCTTTGCTGTCTGGAACCCCTTTGCTGTGAGCCACCTGGAGGCCCCTTGCTGTGAGCCCACACCCGACAGAAGTTCATGAGCGTGTGAGCAGTGATGACGTTGGGCGGTGTAGGGAAAGGGATTTTATTTCCTCCTTTCACTCCCCTGTAGTTCCTAAATCTCTGTCACAATGGATTGCTTTGAAGAAAACTTACCTGCATATCCTATATAATAAAAGGGTAATATGAAAATTGACCCTAACAGTGGAATGACCAGGAATGACTGGTCGCTATGATATGCACTGACCACTAGGGGGCAGACACTCAACACAGGAGCTGCCCCTTGGTGGTCAGTGCACTTCCACAGGGGAGCGCCGCTCAGCCAGGAGCCGGATCATGGCTGGCCAGTGCAGCGGCAGTGGTGGGAGCCTCTCCTGCCTCCGAGGCAGCACTAAGGATGTCTGACTAATGGCTTAGGTCCGCTCCCCTGAGGGCTCCCGGGCTGCCAGAGGGATGTCTGACTGCCAGCTTAAGCCCGATCCCCCAGGGAGCGGGCCTAAGCCATCAGTCGGACATCCCCCGAGGAGGTCCTGGACTGCGAGAGGGCACAGGCCAGGCTGAGGGACCTGCCCAAGTACATGAATTTTTGTCCACCAGGCCGCTAGTTTATATATATTTTTTACTTTTATAAGAAAAGAAACCAACTTGCAACTTTCTGAAAATGAAAGTGCCGACTCAGCAGGGCCAAGACCATACATGAAGAACCCTATTTTGTGGGGATTGAAGGAAAGGAAGGCAAGACACAGGGAAAGTCATGAAAGCAGGTGGGGGTGGCGCAGGGACGTGCTGAGAGGCTGGGGGCTGGGGGCTGGGGTGAGCATGGTGGGCAGGCACAGGGCTGCACAGAGTCACGCGCTCTAACTGTGCCCCCCACGGATGTGGGAGGGAAGGAAGGTGTACGGATAGAGACAGAGAGCAGCGATTATGAGGGGGTGCTGCCCCACAGCAGTGCCCTTGGTCCTGCCTGGCTCCCTGCAATCAGAGCCAACCTCTAAACCAATGCCCAGCCCCGCCCTGGCATCCAGACATCCTGGTGAAGGAGCTTGAACACAGCCCTGGGTGCTCGGGCACAGGGGAAGCTGGTTCCCAGTGCCAGGCCGCCCTGGAGCCGGGTTGGCTCAGATTGGCACCCAGCCCTAGATCAGAACCCTGTTACCCCAGGGAGGGCCGCCTTCCCCTGTGTCCCACTCCTGCGCCTGGGACCCCGGGACAGAGCCACCCTCCCCTCTCCCGGGCCAGGGCCTGCGCTGGACCTCAGGACTGAGGGCAGCTTCGCCCTAAGTGAATGGATTTCTCTCATGATCTCCATTTCTACGTTGGATCTCTAACAAGAGAAACTGTCAAAAAGGAAATGTCCAAAGCAGATATGCCCTCCCACGTTTCCACTGGTCTTTGTTTTCATTTGCTTCCCATCTTTGTCACCATCATCCCACTTGTATGAGGGATCTAAAAACATAGTCAGATTCATAGAAACAGTCTAATGTGGGTCCCAAGGGTGGGGAGCGAGGGAACACGGGGACAGGCTGGGAAAGGTAGGAGGCTTCAGTTATGCCCGACGAACAGCTCCTGGAGACCTGCTGACTAGTTTTAACTGCGCTGCTTTGCTTCTTCTTACTGAGCTGCAGGCCTTTATGTATTCTGGTACCCGTCCGGCATCCAGTTTCCATATTCTGCCGCTTTCCTTTTCGTCTGTGGAAGGATGTCTCTTGAGAAGCAGAAGTGTCTACTCCCATTCTCCATGTTCTACCTGAGAAAGCTCTGCCGAGTGTAACAGCACACGCATTTCTCCTATATTTCCTCCTAGAAATTTGACAGTTTTAGCTTTCGAGTGGACGTTTCTTCTTTCCACGTGGCTATCCACTTTTTCCAGCATTATGCATTGAAAAGTCTCCTTTTTCTCCGTTCAATTCCCTGGCAGCTTCCTTGAAAATCAGCTTGCTCTGTAGGTTTGGTTCTTTATCTGGTCTCTTACCCTGTGCCATTGACCTGTTATTGGAGAGAAGCGTGGATGGTCTTTCTGCATTGCTAGCAGGAGTGAGGTCTTCATGATACCTCGAGGAAAAGAATTTTCTGAGACTCTCACGGGAGGATGAGTGATTTTTATTTGCGTGGAACTACATCTCTGGATTTACGAAGCCCCATTTCCCCTAATCCAGTCCTGGGAGAAGGGCAGCTGGGGATTCAGCAGAGCTAGAAGCAAAGCTGGCGCCCAGAGTTTGGGTTCCATGTTGGAAATGGGTCTGGTTTAGCACGAGGCTAGTTGCAGTCCACTAGTCCTTGTGTGGTGAATGTAGGGGACCCAAGAGCATGTGCCCCCTACAACCAGAGTCCCATGAGAACCAAGAGCGCAGGAGAGCAAGCTCCTTAGTGTAGGAGCTTAAGTATCTCATATCTTCCCACTCTTGCAGTGGCCACACCTATCTGCCCAATGACCTGTCCCCAGGTGTGACTGACAGACAAGCACCTTCCCTATGTCACCCAGACTTCACGGGGCATGCATCTCTTCTTCCCCTGCTACTCCTTTCCACCAGGGGTCAGTGGGGAAGACCTGGGGGCATTAAACTCCAGCTTCGTGGGAAAGCTGTACAATGAATGCCTATACTATTTGCCCTTCCCTTGCTCCTCTCCAGGTATGCGTCACTAGGTTAAATTATAATAGTGTCAGATCCACATGTCCATTTTTATGACAACACTATACTACCTTGATTGCTTTACAGTAAGTCTTGAAACCAGCTACTGTAACTCCTCCAACTTCGCTCTTCCTTTTCAAGATTGTTTCAACAATTGAGGGTTCTTTGCAGATTTATGTAAATTTAGAATTAGCTTATCATATTTATAGAACAGCCAGATAGAATTTGGACTAGGATTGCTTTGAATCCGAGTGTCAATTATGGGAAGAATTGTTGTGGAAATAATATTGAGTCTTCTAGTCCAGGGACATAATATATTTCTCCAGTTACTTATGTGATCTCAAATTTAACTTAAAAAAAAAAACTTAGGTAGTTTTCAGTGTATAGGTTGTGCATATATATTGTTAAATGTATTTTTAAGCATGTCATTGTTTGATGCCAACATGGAACTGTGAAAGCCGCACCTGCATGGCTAGGATTCAGGATCTGGAGAAGGGCCATGCACAAATGAAGAGACAAGACAAGAAATATGAATTTGGAAATCTTGGGGGCCAGACAGAGAGTCTTTCTCTAGTGGAAAGACTTTACTGGGGCCCAGGCCCTGTTAGCTTTTATTCAGTTTTAGAATACACATCTTGCCCTTAGTCAGGCAGGCAATTCCGGTAGCAGACAGACTATCTTAACGGTCAGTAAATATTAGTGAAGATTCACTTTGAGACTATTAGGTCGGGAAATTGCTTGAGCCACCATTGTCTTGACAGAACAATCGGTGCATAGCTTGCCAAACCTCCATCAGCCTTCTGGGTTCCCTGTTTGCACTTTCATGATAGTGTAGACAATAGATAGCTTCCAGCATGAAACTCATTATTTTCTTAGTGCCACATGTGAAGAGGTATCGCCATGTCTTATGACCGAGGATATTAACTTCGGTCACATGGCTACACTCTGCTAGATTTCTCCACAGTAAGGATAGTACTAATTTTTTCTAATTTAATTAATTACTATCTTGTAGGGGAGATGCCTTAAATCTATACAAACACCCGTTTCTCATAATACTTTGATCACTAATCATGTGTCCGTCCATGATTCTGGACTGCAACAGTTTTTGTGGTGTTTGCCCAATGCCGATATTTCTGTTCCATCATTCCTTCTGCATGTTTTAATTGGAATTCTAATATAAGAAAAGTTGGTCCTGTCCTCCATTTGTGTGTATGGATATGGAATCATATGTAGTTATTGTATTCTGTAGCTTCATGTTCCTGACTATCATTTACTTTCTTGCTCTCCTTGTTCCAGATTTGGTCCCTGTGATAGAAGAAGCTCCTTCTCTAATAAGTTGTTCAAGAAGGGCTTATGGGTACAAATCACCTTCCTTCTTAGATGTCAAAAACTGTTTCCCAATAGCCTGAATACATTTTTTTAAAACAACTTCATTGTTATCTTCCTTTATCTTCTTTTCTGAAGAATTGGATGACACTCTAAGGCTTTTATCTTTGTAAATTACTTGAGTTTTTGCTTGAGGCCTTGAGAAATGTCCCTTCATCTTGGGAACCTAAAAGTCTTGCTACGATGCATCTCGGACTTGGTCATTCCAAATTCATGTTCCAGAACCTGGTGAGTCCTTTCACGCATGGATTGAAGTCATCGCTATTCTTTTTTTCTGAAAAGTCTTCTTGGGCTATACTTGTTTCTTTTTGTTTTTGTTGTTTTTCTTGGGTTATAGTTTTTAAAATTCATCCTATTGTTCTGTTTTCCCCAAAATATAAATGTTATTTCTATTTTGCCTGTCTTCCTTTTTCAGTATTTTTTTCTTATTCTTTTCATTTTTTACCTCATTTTAAAATTATTTTTATTGTTGTCTCACCTTTCTGCAATGATTCCCATTAAATTTTCATTTGAGTCTGTACCTTGTCATTTATTGTTATAATTTGAGATAGTTTTGTCTTTTCTTTCATTTCTTTTCTAATTTCTCTTTCTTAATTTTTTTATTTATTGATTTTTGAGAACGAGAGAGAGAAAAACATCAATTTGTGTTTTTCCACTTATTTATGCATTCACTGGTTAATTCTTGTGTGTGCTCTTACCAGGGTTCAAACTCGCATCCTTGGTATATTAGGACGATGTTCTTTCAGTGGTCGGCAAACTACTCATTAGTCAACAGAGCCAAATATCAACAGTACAACGATTGAAATTTCTTTTGAGAGCCACATTTTTTAAACTTAAACTTCTTCTAACGCCACTTCTTCAAAATAGACTTGCCCAGGCCGTGGTATTTTGTGGAAGAGCCACACTCAAGGGGCCAAAGAGCCGCATGTGGCTCGCGAGCCGCAGTTTGCCGACCACGGCTCTAACCAATTGAGCTCCCTGGCAGGGGCCATTTCTTTTCTAATTTCGGTGAACTCCCTTTCTGTTTCTTCCTGGAGTTTTTGTTTGTGTATTCATTTCTGTCACAGTCTCTGAAGTTCTTACTCAAGGTTCTTTTTCACACCCTGCAATGCTCACTGGAGTCCATGTGATTGCGTCTGTCTCGCTATGTCTTGTGCTTCCGATTACTTCTCAGGCGGGGACTTCCCGCAGCTGATGTGTGTGGAAGTTAATTTTGGTGGGTTTTTTGGCAATAACTTGTGGGACATGTTAAAATTGTACTGTTCATTTTGTGGGATGGAAGTGGTTTGCAAAATTCCTAGTTTAACAATGCCCACTGCTTTAGGAAAGCCAAGTTCAGGCACGGTGGCGGATTTCATTGTATTTATTTATTTTTTACTGGGGAATGGAGAGTCCCTTCTGACTTTGTGGTGTTCTCTTGTCTTAAAATTTCCCCTTTGCTGTTTGCCCTTTACCACTAAATGGCCAAGGTCACATGTCCCTTCCTTTTTTGGCATTTTCTTTCCTCCCCGAAAAGCTATTCATGTTGAAGTTTGCCCCTCCAATCTGTGCAGCCTCGTGAGGCCTCCCAGAGACCAGACCCTCCTTGGTGGTTCCAGGATTAGGGTCCAGGAGCCTTCCCGGCAGGGGTTTCGGCTCAGCCCCAGGCTAGGCTCCCTCCCTACCTGCCCTTCTGATTGGTTTGTTTCCTTCTCACAAAGCAGAGTGTGAATGGGGAAGGAGCATAGGGGCCAGACCTCAGAAGGCAGCATTCCCTCCCTTTACTACCTGTTGGAAGTCTGGGTATTTTCTGTTGAGCTGTGGGTGTGGTTTTGTGTACTTGTATCCTTCCTTCCTTCTTGTTCTCCTTTATTTCTGGATAAAAATTGGGGTGATGGGAATCTACTCTCTTGCCACTGCCTTCAGCTACCCAGGCATCCTGACTATGTTCTTTGTTATTGTTGTTGTTGTTGTTAATCCTCACCCGAGGGTACTTTTCCATTGATTTTTAGGGACAGTGGAAGAGAGGGGGAAAGATAGAGAGAAACATCCATGTGAGAGAAACACATCGATTGGTTGCCTCCTGCAACAACCCCGACCAGGGCCCAGACCAGGGAGGAGCCTGCAATCAAGGTACGTGCCCTTGACTGGAATCGAACCCTGGACCCTTTGATCCACAGGCCTATGCTCTATCCACTGAGCTACACCAGCTAGAGCCTAATTATGTCCTTAATGATACTTACTGGTACTTAAGACTCTCTTCTTTTTTTAAACCTTTTGAAGTTATATTTTTAGTTCTTTCTCCTCACATATCATAAATGTCCTTATAAGTGCTGCTTCATCTACCCCTCCCCCAATTTTCCTATGCTGTGTGTTGTTTTTTTATAAACTATGGGCTATTTAGAAGAATCTTGTTCAATTTCCAAATATTGGAGGGATCTGCCAAATATATTCTTGTTATTCTATTTAGATCCCATTGGATTCGGAGGCTGTATTTCTGTATAATTTAATTTACTTAAAGGTTACTGAGAAGTATTCTTATGCCCTGGACTGTGCTGGTGAATATTGTGTTATGATTGAAATGGTGTGTATTCCGCCGATGTTGGGCGGGATGGCCGTGAACAGATCACATGGTGGACAGCGCTGCTCGTCCGTTCCATGCACTTACTGACGTTCTGAGAGTTGTCCTGTGATTACTGAGAGGTAAGTAAGTGTTGGAATTCCAGCTGCAATGGTAGATGTGCCCATTTCTGTTTTCGATTCTCTTGGCTTTTGCTTTGTGTCTTGGAAGCTCTGTGGTGTGCATACACGTGTAGAACCGTGGTGTCCTCTTCATGGGATCCCCATGCGACGTGACCAGATCTCTCTCCTCTCCCGGTGGCAGCCCTTGTTCGGGAGTCTCGTGTGCAACCCAGTTATCACCACCCGCTGCCTTCCTCGAGTGTAGGCAGAGCGCTGCTTCCTCCTTCGTTTACTTCTAACTTAGCTGTGACTGTATGTAACGTGTGTCTTGTGGAGAACATGTACTAGTAACTGGTAGGTTTTCACAGTTAATTTCTCTGCATTCTGCCTTCCAAATGGGGTCTTAGCCTGTCTGCATGCAGTGCGAGTAACACTGGCGTTAATCAACCTTCTTGCTATTTGCTCACTGTCCACAGTTTCCTCTTCCTGTCTCTTGGATTGAGTACATTTTCAAGTCTATTTTGTTGCTACTATTATAGGCCTGTTAGCCATACTTCTTCGTGTAGTGATTGTGCTATAGCTTAGAACGTGCATCTTTTACTTATCCTGGTCCAACTTCAGAGAATACTCTGCCATTTCCCATCTAATGGAAATGCCTTAACGGTGTATTTCACTTCCTCCACCATCCTTCGTGCTATCTTGTTCACACACTTTATTTCTGCATAAACTGTACAAAACATTATTTGTTTCTTTAAACACCAAGTTATCTTTTAAAGAATCTTTGAAAAAGAAAAAGAGTTTTTTAAATTGATTTCTGCATTTACTAGCATATTTGCAATGTCTGGTGTTCTTCATTTCTTTATGTAGCTCCCTCCCCTTCTGAATCCATTTTCTTCCCTCTGAATAGCTTTCTTTAGCATCCCGAGAATGCTTCCCAAAGTTGGAGTTAGCCAGCCCCGGAGTCTCCCTGCATCTTCCACTTGTTACAATGCCTGGTGAGAACCACTGAGCTTCTCAGGTGGTCTTTCCCCAAGACTCCTCCCTGGAGTCCTGGGTGTATAGATGACCAGAAAGGTGCTCAGCTGAAGATAGTCCCCTCCCCTGAGGTCCTGCCTGGGGACACCCAGATCCAATGACACCTAAGCTTCTCCTTCCTTCAGGGCAACCCTGAGGGACAACCCCAGCACCAGGGCTCCCCATGGAATCTGCTGAGGCCCTTTGGCTACCGATCACCATGCACCTTCTGCGCTATCCTTTCTGCATCCATCACTCCCTGATGGGTGTTGACATCAGGGCATAACCCAGTGAATATCTCTCATGTCAATCTGTCTTGCCAGGCCAGTGTGGTTCAGTGGTTGAGTGTCGACCCATGTACCAAGAGGTTGCTGATTTGATTCCTGTTCAGGGCACATGCCTGGGTTGCAGGCTCGATCCCCAGTAGGGGGCGTGCAGGATGTTTCTCTCTCATCGATGTTTCTATCTCTTTCTCTTTCTCCCTCTCTTTCCAAAAATCAATACAAACCTTTTTTAAAAAAAGAATTGAGAGAACTTTCTAAAACAAAAAAATATCTGTCTTGTGGTCTGTTTTATAGATAACCTGATCTGTGTCATTTAATGCCAGGATCGGTCTGAAGAAATGGACTCTAACCAGGTAGCTCAGTTGGTTAGAGTGTCAGCCAGATGTGTTAAGGTTTTGGGTTCGATCCCAGTCAAGGCACCTATAAGAATCAATAACAAATGCATGAATAAGTGGAACAACAAATCAATGTTTCCCTCTGCCCCTTCTATCAGTCAATAAAAATTTTATTAATCTATATATATATATATATATATATATATATATATATATATATATCCTATCTAATAATAGAGTAATATGCAAATAACCATCACTCCGCTACGCCCACGATTGGGCCGGTGGGAGGCTGGGAGCGGGACTCGGGGTGGCCTCTCAACGGCCAGATCAGCCGCCGCTGAGGGGAGACCCCTCAGTGTTCGCGGGTTGGGGCGGTGGCGGCGGTGGCGCCGGCGCCTCCCTGCACCTGCATTGGGGGAGGGCCTGGTCAGCAGCCGCTGAGGCTGCTTCAAGGGCCAAAGAGGGAGGCAGGGCCAGACCCCAGCAACTGCAGCTGCTGTGGGGCCCAGGGACCCAGGCAGGGCTGGACAGGCAACCTCAGGGTGGGCCTGGGGGTGGGTCCAGCAGCGCAGCTTGACAGCAGACAGCAGGGCCTGCTTGGCTGTTGCCGCGGTGACCCGGGAGCAGACAAGCACAGCTGCAGGCAGCACCTAGCAGGGCTTGCTTGCCCATCGCTATGGTGTGGAGCAGGCAAGCCCCGCAGAGAGCAGAGAACCACAGGGAGCGGGCCTAAGCCGTCAGCAGGACATGCCCTGAGGGCTCTCGGATTGGAGAGGGTACAGGTCGGGCTGAGGGACCCCCGTGCATGAATTTCATGCACCGGGCCTCTAGTATATATATATATGCCTAAGTGACCGTTACAACCAAATGCCAGTTGCTATGATGTGCTCAATGCAGGATCTGCCCCCTGGTGGTCAGTGCACTCCCACAGCCAACCTCCCCCAACCGGCCAACCTCCCATCATCCCTCCCCCGAGCCAGCATGCCCCAATCACCTGATCAGGGCCGAGCCCCAGGCTGGAATGGGGAACTGGGGGTGGGTGGCAGCTGACCCGGCCCCTTTCCCAGGCTCTCTCCTCAGGGCCGTTGGCCAACCTCCTGTGCCCTGTTCCTCCCTCTGGCCAACAGGCCCCAATCGGCCTGCTACCCACCTGCCACAGTGGCAGCACAGCAGTGAGGGAAGGAGGAGTGGGGAAGGCGGGGAACTGTGTGGTGGCGGGGTGCCAACGATGGTGGCATTGGCTTCCATTCCTTCCATGCCCAGCATGGCCCAGCTACCATCACCTCCTCTCCTGACCCCGCAGGGGCCTTCGGGCCCTGATCGGCCCTAATCGCCTGCCAGGCCTAGGGACCCCACCCATGCATGAATTTCATGCACTGGGCCTCTAGTAATCCTATCTAATAAAAGACTAGTATGCAAATTAACCATCACTCCGTTATACCCACAAGCCACACCCACCAGCCAATCAGGAGCAAGTATGCAAATTAACGCAACCAAGCAGGAGGCTTGGGTTGCCCCCAGCAATGGAGGAAGCCAAGCTTTCCACACACCCTGGCCGGCCCAGGCCTCCACTCAAGGCTACAAAGTTTCAATTATAGAAGATAAATAAATCCCAGATACCAGGGCCTCTGCTTGGGTTGCCGGGGGTGTGTGGCCGGCCTGCAAACCACCACAAGCCCCTCGCCCAGGCTGCCTCATGCCCCAAGGGAACCCCCACCCTGATCTGGGACACCCTTCAGGGCAAACCAGCTGGCCCCCACCCGTGCACCAGGCCTCTATCCTATCTAATAAAAGAGTAATATGCAAATTGACCATTATTCCAACACACAAGATGGCTGCCCCCATGTGGTCAAAGATGGCTGCCCCCATGTGGACACAAGATGGCTGCCACAAGATGGCCAGCAGGGAGGGCAGTTGGGTGGAACCAGGCCTGCAAGGGAGGGCAGTTGTGGGTTATCAGGCCAGCAGGGGAGGGCAGTTGGGAGGGACCAGGACTGCAAGGGAGGGCAGTTGTGGGTGATCAAGCCTGTAGGGGAAGGCAGTTGTGGGGGACCCAGGCCTGCAGGGGAGACCAGTTGGGGGTGACCAGGCCTGCAGGGGAGACCAGTTGGGGGTGACCAGGCCTGCAGGGGAGGGCAGTTAGGGGCAATCAGGCTAGCAGGGGAGCAGTTAGGCATCAATCAGGTTGGCAGGGGAGTGGTTAGGGGGTGATCAGGCTGGCAGGCAGAAGCAGTTAGGGGCGATCAGGAAGGCAGGCAGGTGAGCAGTTGGGAGCCAGCAGTCCTGGATTGTGAGAGGAATGTCCGACTGCCCGTTTAGGCCGATCCTAATGGGATTGGGCCTAAATGGGCAGTCGGTCATCCCTCGAGTGGTCCCAGATTGGAGAGGGTGCAAACTGGGCTGAGGGACATCCCCCCCTCTGTGCATGAATTTCATGCACTGGGCCTCTAGTAATAAAATAAAATGGAAAATGAACTGGATCCCCTGCCGGTGGGATGGATGGCAATAGCCATTAAATTAACGACAGCCCAACAGAGCACTGATACTTTCACCAGTGGTGAGGTGGGATGAGATGCTGGGGAGCAGGGAACCCTGCTGTGGCCATGTACAGGTCTGAGCTGTTGGGGGGCGGGGTGGGGGGATGGCAATGACAAGGGTCACAGAATTCTATGATGGATGCATGGGTGAGAAACAGTGAGAGGCTGTGGATTATTACTCATCAATTAGAGGCTCAGTGTGAAAGCCAAAGGACTCTGTGGCAGTAGATAAAAAAAGTCTGATCTTCTGTGGCCAAATGGCAGGGAAAAAGCTGTGCATTGGGCCCCATCTGGGTGGCTCAGTTGCTTGGAGCATTGTCTCATATACCAAAGGGTTGAAGGTTCAATCCCCAATCAGGGCACATACCTAAGTTTCAGGTTTGATACCCGGTCAGGGTACCAACAGGGGCAACTGATCGATGTTTCTCTCAAATTGCTCTCTCTCTCTCTCTCTCTCTCTCTCTCTCTCTCTCTCTCTCTCTCTCTTCTCTCTCTTTCTCTCAAAAAAGATCAATGAATGAGCATGTCTTCAGGTAAGGATTAAACAAACAAAACAAAAAAACTGTGTATTAGGCAGAACTTAGTAATAAGTACTAGTAAAGCTCCGGAGAGGTTCTCAACGCCAGCGGGATTTTATTGATTTCAGAGAGGAAGGGAGAGGGAAAGAGAGGAAGAAACATCAATGGCCTGAGCGAATCATTGGTAAGCTGCCTACTGCATGCCCCCTACTGGGGACCCAGCCCACAATCTAGGCATGTGCCCTGACCCTGAATCGAACCATGACCCCCTGGTTCATTGGCTGACACGTAACCACTGAGTCACACTGGCCGGGAAACTCCAGCAGTATTACTCAGCCAAGGTCAGGGCCATGACTGAGAAGTATGGGACCTTGAGACTTGAGATAGGGAATCTGAGAATATGCAACTAAAAATCTTGAATTCTAAACCCTCTGGGTCTGTTGAAGGACCCAAATCCTCCCAGTTAAGACTACTGGTCTTTAATTCTTAAAGATGATGTCAGGGATTTTGTCTTACAAAACGATCCTGCTCTTCCTCTCCCCTTCGTCCCCTCCTACCCCTGGTTGACACACACTTCCCCTTTCGGCCGCTAGACCCATAGCGAGAGACAGATCAAAACGTAAGCCAGCTGGGAAAGTTTTGGGTTCCCCAAGAGAGAAGGGGCTACACTAGTATACTGAATGAGCTATAGAAATCAGTCATTAGAGGCTGGCATGTGACAGGAGAGGATGTACAGAACAGGGTCCTCGGGGTGCTGGGTCGAGGCCCAGCTATAGGACTAGACCATGAGCATTTATTTCCATGGGAGAATGCTCCCATGACATAGGAGTTAGCGTCCTGACAGCACCTCGAAGAGCAGGTGCTAACACGTGAAAGCAGCAGCCCCCACTAAGTCATGGGTCAATGCCAGAATGTGCAAGGCAGACGGTGGAAGAAAGGATCAAAGATTCCCGGCGCTGGCATTCCAGGGTGCATATGTGACCACAAAGGTCCAAGGGAGAAGGTGTCAGTGATGAGAAGGACACAGCACTGTTGAGAAACTCCCGGGGAACATGCTTCTATAGAGCGAGGCTCCCAATAGTCAGTGGAGATGATGGGATCCTAGGTAACAGGAACAGGGTAACAGTGCTCCACCATCAGGCGCAAAGTAGGACAATTGTTTAATGAGTAGCAAAGTCAAAGTGGCAGCCAGGGTCTCTGACCTGTGGATGTGGTTCGTGAATACAGTATCCCTCAGGTCAAGGTAGATGGTCAGCAACAAAGGTGTCTGTCAACCCAGAAATCAAGGCTAAGTGGCCAGAAGACAGAGGGAAGCTACCCTAACCAAAACCATGATCCATGGCCCAGTTTCTAGACCTGAATCACTTTGCAGCTGAGTCCATGGATGGAGAGACCAGGGGTCCAGGTAAAGGGACCTTGAGCACCTCAGCAACTGTAGATACTGAGTCACTGACTCGGGATTACAGCCATTTACGTAGCCAACACATGATGGGGCTGAGGGAATACTCACACATTTTGAAAACTGTTGGACAGAGAGTCCTGGGGGTGGGGTGTAAGTATAACAATAACCCTCCCCATCTATATATGGTGGTATGTGTGTGTGTTGGGGGAGGGGCAGGCAGTAAGTGGAGCTCTGAGGCCAGACTGGTCCTCAGTGCCAGCACTGGGTCCACAGATGCAGCCAGTGGTGTCTCTGGTCCCTGGATGCACACCGGGAATTAGCACAGGTGTGGTTGGGCAGAACCACCATATTATTGGGGCTTAAACCAGAGAACTTCAACCTATTTCAATGCTTGAATCTTTTAGTTCTAGTTTCAAAGTTCTATATTTTGAATAAAACTCTCTGAACGTGAGCTATTTTAATTCTTCCTCCTATTTTTAAAAATAGGGATGGCATGTGTCCAGTGGAATATAACCAGGCATTTAAGATGAGAACAAAGGATAAAAACACACCTTTGAATTCCTGAGCTGGAGATCAGTTTTAGGGGTTAAACAGCAGCACATTATTCAGATCCCATTAGGGCCCCATCAGGGGTGAGGTAGTGCTTTGATAGAGCCAGAAAATTCGGGTTCAGTTAACCTCATTCAGGAAGGAAAATAGAAATCTCTTGAACCATAACCTAGACCAAGGTGATGCCTAATCCAGCCCAAAGAAATAAGGGGGGAAATAGCAAACGAATTTAAAGCAACTATCACTGTAATTTGCAATGTAGAGATTCTCTCACAAACCTCTTGAGTTTTAATCAGTTTTTTCAAAGTGCCTTGTTCAACAAAAGAGCCACTCACCAGGTCTTACCTAGGAAATACACTGGTATCATTGCATTCAACATGAATATTTTTGCTGATATTTGAATTAGTCTGCAAATAATCAAAGATCTACTATTGGATCATTGTGGGAGTTCATGCATGTTTAAAGTGTTTCCACATTGAGTTCTATGTCTTTGCATCCTGGATTATAATGTGGAAATAAGCTTAAAGGGCAGGTGAGCATTCCTAGGAGGAAGGAATAAGGAACCACTAATATTTCTATTGAAATGCCCACCCACTGAACCTATTCTTACCCACCCCAAGTGCTGTCTCCTACAGTTATTATGGCCATCGTTTTCTTGTTTTATCTCATCAATAAGCTATTCATTCTCCAGGGTAGAGGCCAAGTTTAGTTCATCTGTAGAGTTCTCTAGAAGCAAGGATTCTTGTCCCTGTGATTTATTGAAGGAGGCCTCTCAGGAAAAGGGAGGCGAGGGGCCCACAGGGCAGCGTAAACCAGCTGAGCCAGCTTCCGTGACCTCCCTGGGAACGAGCGTGAGGCAGAAACTGAGGGGAGGGACACTCCCAGGATCTCCTTGCTCTGTAGGGCTTCTGAAGGACACCTGAGCCCCAGGGAAGCCCTGAGCTCGGGGCAGGGACAACAAATGGTCCAAACAGTTCTGTGAGCCATTTATTTGTACCCGATCCAAGGGTCCACTTCCCAGAAGGAGACGTGAAATGATTGGGAACTGCAGGTAATTCAGAGTCATGGCTGGGTTATGTGTGAGGCGAAGACTGAGAGTAGTGAGACCATGTGAGAGAAGACCCGGCAGCCAAAAGCAGCATGGTGTGTCCAGGTAGGGCCACTGGGTCAAGATTGTTAGAAATCCCTGAGCTGAGGATGGAGCTGGAGGCATGAGAGACCAAGACGTGAGGGGCCACGTGTGCCTGGCTAAGAAGCCTGGATGTATAGAACCCAGCTCTGCACTCACGGGGGAGCCACTGAAGGGTTTTTGCAGGGGGAGGACACCATGGGTCTCGTACTTGGAAAATATTCTTCCAGCTGGACAGAGGGAAACTTTTCTAAAATGTGTTTTTATTGATTTTAGAAAGAAAGGAAGAGTGTGTGTGTGGAGGGGGGGAGAGAGAGAGAAGAGAGAGAAGAGAGAAACATTGATCAGCACCACAACCAGGATCGAGCCCACAACCTGGGCATGTGCTCTGACCGGGAATCGAACCAGTGACCTTTGGGTGCATGGGACAATGCCCAGCCAACAGCCACCCCAGCCAGGCCCAGAGGGAACATTTCCGGTAGAGCGAGCAGATGGCGACCAAATGGGAGGCTATCGTCACAGCTGGGGTTGCAGTTGACGGCGCCTGAAGCAGACCCTATGGGGGGCAGTGAATGCAATGGGCTCAAGAACTATGTAGCTAAGAGCTGCCGGGACATTTTTGTTTGTTTGTCTGGGATACTTTTATTTGTTTAGCTTTTAAAATTTTTATTTTTCAATTAAAGTTGACATTCAATATTATTTTATATTAGTTTCAGGTGTACAGCACAGTGGTTAGACAATTATATAGTTTACAAAGTGATCTTCCAATAATTCAAGTACCCACCGGGCACCATACGGAGTTATTACAATATTATTGATTACATTTCCTAAGCTGTACTTTACATCCAATGAATATTTTGTTACTATCAATTTGTACTTTCTAAAAAAATGTATCTTTATTGTTGAGGGTATTACAGATGTCCTTTTCCCCCCACTGACCCCCTTCACCCTGATTCTGCCCCCTCCCAGGCCTTCACCTCACTATTGTCTGTGCCCAGGGGCTATGCATATATGCATGTAAGTTCTTTGTTAATCTCTTCCTCCCCCCGTTTCCCAGCTGGTAGAGGTGGGGGGTGACTCCCGGGTTTGGAGCTGGTGTTGCTGGAGTGGGAGACAACGCTCAGTGAAGTGAACCTGTGAGGAAGGTGAGCTGGTGTGTGTGGGAGAGTCACGTGGCCCACGCCCAGGTTGAGTTGGAAGTCATAGTCTGCGACCCTTGGTCCAGCCGTGTTAGTGGAATGGGCGTGTCCAGGCCACAGGCCTTTCTAATTAAATGAGTGGGAGCCTCCGTGGACCCCAGTGAGACTCAGAGGGGCCCAGCCCACAGTGCTCAAGGAATGCGTGTCCACTCCAATGGGCGACATGGATTATGTTTAAACTCCAAAGCCCAGTACAAACATGGGCGTGGCTAACACCCGGTTGTCTCAGATTCCCTCCTCTCCCGCCCTGGCTGGATCCATAGGCTGTTCGTTATCTCATTTCCTACCTACAATTCTATTTATTGTGTGGTCTATTCACTGGTACCTTTGGCTTAGACACCTGCAAGTCGCCAATACAATGAAATGTGGCATTCGTTAAAATATATTTTTTTCTAAGTTTGAAACTGCCACAGCATTGCAGTTTATAATAAAAAGCCACCGGGGAAAAAAATACAGGATCTTGTGCTCCAGAGCCCCCAAATCCTAGGGCCACCTTGGTAGTCTGGGAACATAAGGGTCCAGGATCTGGACTAACCTTACAGACAAGCCTTGGAATATCCCATCCCTGCACCAGCCGGGGAGAAACGTGGTCATTGTCAGCCAAGCTGTTCTCTCCTGGACGCTCCTGACTTCCTGGCTTCCTTTTCTTTAGCTGTAGCATGCACTTCGCTTGCGATTTTTTCTTTGACCTCAGCATCGTCAAAGCAAATATTGTCCCACAGTGAGTCAGATAAGGAAGGTCTTATCCAGCCTATTGCAATAGCAGAGAAGGACCAGAAAGTCTGGACTCGGCTCTGCTGACGCCATGTGGGACAGGTTTCCGGAGCGGAACAGGGTAGAAATCAGAACATCCGCGATTGCTAATTGGCCTTCCCCAGAGGCGCAGAGGTGCAGCGAGCTTTCTTGTAACAGGAGGCCTTCCCCGGAGCAAGGTGTCCACCAGCCTGAGGCTCCCACCCCCACAGAGACCAGAGAGACCATAACATCTCCGAGGATGGCTCAGGCCCTTGAGAAAGGCAGGCCTGCGTCCTAAAATTGGCAGGAGATGTTTAAAAACATTTACCTCTCGTTGAGACAGGAAAATTTACACTCGCAAGTTTTCTAAAGAAAACGCTCTAAGGAAAGGGCGGTCAGCCCGGAGTCAGGTAGAGGCGGTCCGGAGTCCAGTGCAGCCGAGGGGAACGTCGCGGCGCTTAGTCCCATAATTAATCACACTTATCAGGAGCGAGGCTACCATCGGGGACGCCAAGGAGGAGGAAAGACCCCGGGCAGAAGGATTGTCTTTGAATTCTGGTACACAATCCAGAGCAAACAACTTTGGCTTTGATATTCAGATCCTACCTCTGTGAAATAGATAAACAGGTGATTAACTGGGGCCATTTATTTTCATCTTGAAGGTATATTAACCCCTCCACTCCCCAGTCCAGCTGAGAGTTGTGGCAATCGGGTGGATTCAGGCGGGGATACGTGCACCCTGGAGCTGGCCGGCATCCGGCTTTGCACAGTCCCCCCAGCAGAGGGTCTGGGACAACCCTCTCTCTCCCTTTGGAGTCGGGGTTCTGTCCCCAGAGAGGTGTAGGGTGCCTGGTCCCCTTCACCCCATGCATATATGACTGCTCAAGGGCGCCCCCTGGCCTCACCCTGGGTAACGACTTGCCACGCAGGCGTGGACGGCACAGCCTCACAGCACCTCATCTGAGTGTGGCGATCAGAGAACAAGAAAAAGTAAAGCTACAAGCAACCCACGCCCGCAAAGAGCGTGAGAGCTCACCCCTGCCTGCTCGGAGGGTTTCCAGCAGCCACCGCCCCGGGGAGAGAAGGGGTCTCCTAGGATGAGCTCTTCTTCCTTGACCGCTGTCCCCCCACGATTCCGCCGTCACCATCTACCGCAACCCTAAGCGCCTGGCCGGGCCGGTGAGGCGTCCGCACCATCCCCAGGTCTTTGAGTCCTGGAGGAAGTGCACAGCGGCGGGACCCACTGGGCACAGAGCCGCACCACAGAGGGCTCTCCCAGCCGGTAAGTCCCAAAGGCTACCTGGGCACAGCATTGAAATGTTGGGCCTTCTCTGCCCCTGGACCCTGGGAACATAAACTCACCCCCTTTGAGGTGGGTGGGCTCCAACTTCCTCAGGGACCGCGCCGAGTCTTTCTGCTCAGCTTTGCTCTCTCCGCGGAGGATGCGGGTCCACTCAGACACCCGAGGGAACCCTTCCATCTCACACGTGGCCTGTGGGAGGCCTTCAGGGAAGTGCTGTAGGGAGCCCCCAGCCCTGCTGTTATCAGCACCAGGCCCTGCCTACCCCTCCCCTTTACACAGGAGTCTCCAAACCTCCTGTCCGTCCCTGAAGACGGAGACTGGTCCCCACCAGGGGGCCCATTAAAGTGTGCATACCTCCGGAGGGGACCAGAGACCTTTAATTCATGACTCACATTAATGCACATTGAATGTCTACCCTGTGTACATTGATCTGTATTAACCTCATTTACTACCTCGAGAGGGCTTGGGAAATAAGGGAAGAGGGAGAGGACCTGGAAGTCCGCTCGCTGCCAAAGTGAAGGGAGAGCGGGAGCGTGCGGTGCTGGTGCTGTGGCCACAGCGGAGCGCCGGGCAGCAGTCCCCTGGCTTCAGCTCTCAGGCCTGAGCAGCGGGCCGATGGAGTGAAGACCGTGTGTAAAGCAGCTATGGCACCTGGATGCAGGGAGCACTAGGTGTGTTGTCAGTAGTAACTGAGTCGCCAAGACAATGGACATAAACATTAGAAAGTGTCAGAAGGAAGCAAAGCCAGGACTGGCCGTGGGGACGGGTCCGTCTGTCCCACCGAGGACGCGGCCCCACGCCATTCCCTGAACCCGTTCCTCGCTTCTCTACCCTTGGTCATAAATTCCGGCAACAGAGGGCTAACGGGAGGTCGTCCTTTGCTGATTCTTGTGGCTGAAAGCATTTCCGCACCTGCCCCCCTCCGTTCAGCAGTCATGACAAGAGCCCTGACTGACAGCCTAAATCTCACTTCATCCCGAGAGGGCTCCTCAGGCCTCCAAACCGCCCTGGGGGACATCAGTTCGCAGCACTAACATGCGCTATGGGAGGGAGAGACAAGACCCTGCGCCGCTTGCTTCCTAAGCCATCCTATTTCCCCTCTCTCCTCCTCCCGCCGGCCAGGCCCCACGGCCCTCACTGCCCCAGCAGAGAGCCGGCCTTTCTCCCGGCCCGGCCTTGTCCGCACCATGCTCAGTTCTCTGAGTTCCCAAGGCGTCCTTGAGCCCGAGCCTCGTGCCCCCACCGGGGTTTCTGTTGTCGAGACAGACTGTGTGTGGTAACCATCATAAACCCAAGGGGCTTGCAGCCCTCCCAGCTCCAAGCCGTGGCGAGGCATGCAGTAAGCATGTAATAAACATGTCTGGGGTACACATGAGCTCACTGCCTGTGCTGGCCTTTCTTCTCTGCAAATATTCTGGCTCCACCTGGCCGGTCCACTCACAGAGAAGAGAACGGGTGGCCAGGACTGGGGGGACCCCACCTCAGGGGCAGCGAGCCTTCACTTCCCTGGGCCCCATCTCCTTCCCAGCTTCCGCCTTCTCCCCCCACCTCAGGGGGCCCCGGGTCGGCCAACAGCAGCCTGTAAATCTCGGGCTGAAATTCAGCCAATAGAGCACCGAAGGAGCTTGGTGAGGGGCCTCCAGCAGGCGTGTGACAGCGTGCTGAGCCGGTGATTGACCTGAAGCCGCCAGCACAGGGAGGGAGGGTGACAGGAAATTGAACCTTTGACAGCAAAAGCATGTGTGGCCCTGGAAACGGTATTCACGCTCATCAGCAGGTGGGAACCGCTGGGCTGCGCCAGAATAAAGTCCATGCGGAGGTGACAGGACCGGCAGAGTTCACTAAAAGCCTGCCACCCGCCCCAGGCGGGGGAGGCACATCTGCCCAGCGCGCGGGAGAAAAACAGACCTGTGTCCCCGAGCCCAACGCAGAGTGGCGCGGTCAGGAACAAAACGGAGCTTGAGTGGAGAAACGTAGCCGGGAGGTGAGGAAGGTCAAGTTCAGAGAGATGCGCAGGAGGGCATGGGTGAGATGAGCGGGTGGCGACCAGAACTGCTCTGGCCTGGCCTGGCGCAGAGGAGCAGAGAGCTGCCACCCGCAGAGAAGCACAGCGGGCTCCGTGGGCGTGGCTGACGCGCCATCGTATTTTCTTCCCCTGGTCGCATTGAACAGGCTTTTCAGCAGCCTCAGGGAGTTTTCTACGAAAAGAATGCAGCTTTCCTGACAGCACTGTTAAATCCTGGTCCCAGCAACACATCTCCGTTATTGAAAATTAACAAAACACGTAAGGCGGGCTGAGAGGGTGTCTGCTGTCGCCACCCCGGCCAGAGAGACGCCGGAGGCTGCGAAGGGACTTGTTCAGTTTTGAGAGAAAAGGACGGCGTGGCTCTCCGGGCGCTGGAGCGCGTGGCAGCTGGGACAGTGGCTGCTGTTGCACGCGGGAAGGGACAGCGACTAAACAAGGCGTTCCTGCAGAAGGGCCCCCAGAATTGACAGAAGATCTTCTTTCTTTTTAAAATTAAGAGTGTGGGGTGACACGGGTTAACAAGATTACAGGCTTTTAAGTGTGCGTTTCTGTGATGCACAATCCATACGTTGCCCTGTGTGCCCACCAGACATTATTTCCTTAACACAGACGAAGGCAAAGGAGGTCCTAGAGCAACCACAGTCCCGATGCCAAGAGGTGGGAACCTCGGCATAAAATAAGTTCGAGTGAGCCGGAGGAATAGGAAACGGAATAATTTTTTTCTCAAATTCGTATGCAGAAAAGCACAATTATCTGCTTACCTGTCCCTGTAGATAAAGGCAAACCTTTGCAATAAATGGCATTCGATCTATTGTACAAACCTACCAGCCAGCTGCCAGCAATTTCAGAAAATTTCAGAAAAAGCACTGGACAAAACCCAGCACCATTTATGCTCCGCTTCTCCCCGGACCTGTGGCCTCACAGGAGAGTGTCACGATGGTCTCCTGGGCATAAGTATATCAGAAATTATCAACTGTTGCGTTCTAAAAGTATCCAGCTCACTGCAGGTAAATTGTACTTCACAAAGCTGTTTTCAAAAGGGCACTTCAACGACAGAAAAAAAGAAAGAAAGAAAGAAAGAAAGAAAGAAAGAAAGAAAGAAAGAAAGAAAGAAAGAAAGTGCGAGTCAGTGTTAGAAGGTTCTGGAAGGGAGACTGAGCCCAAGGAAACGTCCTGGTGGGACCTGCCACCTTCTTGTGACTCTGGGTGTCTGATCTCAGCTCAACCCCGTCTGAAACTGGAAAAAAGGAAGGCTCCGGGGGCTTGATTTGATGTTATGTTTGAATTCCTTGAGCTTATAAACTCAAACTCATTTGCTTGAAAAGTTTAGACAGCAATGGAGAGAAAGATTCGATCTGCACAGCGGGAAAGCAAAACGGAAGCATGACCATCACCCCTGTGGTGACAGTGCATCTCCGAGAAACGTCACCGCCCCCCGCACCCCTCCCCCCCAGTGACAGAGACCTGGCCCGGTGGCCCCTGGGAGAGCTGCTGCTCTTGCGGCAGATCCTGGGGGCTGTTTCCAGAAGGCACGTCATGGTACGGCTTCCGATGAAGTCTGGGCCCTCATGGGTTGGGCATCCACAGTTCTTAGTTTGGGGAAAGGCTCGGTTTCCGAGGGGAAGGAAAGAGGAGATTGTAATCACCTCTCACACTCAAGTTCCTGTCATCTCCTTCGAGCTGGTTTTTTAATCTACGATCTCCTGCTGAGCTCATAACAGCTGTGTCCCTCCCCCCTCCCTTGGGAGCGGAGGAGACAGACGGCCTCCCTGTTCCAGCAGGAGCCCAGCTGGCTCCAGCTCCCGCCTCCAGCGTCCTCTCCACCAGCTTTGGAAAGAAACTTGGTCACTGAAGATGAGGCAATTTCAGAAAAAGCACTGGACAAAACCTAGCACCATTTATGGTAAAAACTCTCAGCAAAGTGGGAATAGACATACTAAAAGCCATATATGACAAACTTACAGCCAACATCATACTCAAAGGGCAAAAACTAAAACCATTTCCCCTAAGAACAGGAACAAGACAGGGACGTCCGCTTTCACCACTCTTATTCAACCAAGTACTGGAAGTGCTAGCCACAGCAATCAGACAAGAAAAAGAAATAAGCGGCATCCAAATTGGAAAGGAGGAAGTAAAACTGTCCTTATTTGAAGATGACATGGTATTATATATAGAAAACCCTAAAGACTCCACCAAAAACTGCTGCATCTAATAAATGTATTTGGCAAAGTTGCAGGATCCAGAAATCGATGGGTTTTTTATACACCAATAATAAACTCTCAGAAAGAGAAACTAAGAAAACAACCCCATTCGCCATTGTGACAAAAATAATAAGGAACCTAGGAATAAATTTTACCACGGAGGGAAATGCCTGTACTCAGAGGACCAACTGGCACTGAAGAAAGAAATTAAGGAGGCGGTTTAAGGTCAAGGCAGCAGAAGAGGTCACGAGACCGAACTTTCAACTCTTTCTACATCGCCTTTCCCTCCAACCCTCCCACCTCCCCCCCGCCCCCCACTCCATCACGCAGCCTGACCTGGGACTCAGCCCCAGCGAGCCTCAGGCCCGCCAGATACCAAGTGCGTGCCCACACCTGGCCCTTCACTTAGGCTGCTCAAAGCATCCCAAACGTGATGCCACTGTCTCCACACTCCTGACCCTCCCCTACTTCAAGAGCAACCTCAGGCCTCACTTCCTGCTGGAGGCCACTGCCTCGCTGCCCCGAGCGAGCCAGATGCTTGGAAGCCCGGAGGCGGCCCTGGCGGCTCCATGCTGGCTGCTTCGGTGTCTGTGCAAGGATCTGGCACAGGTGTACACGCTATAACGTGTCCTCGCATCCTTAAAGCCCCGGGATTCCACGAGGGGGCCAGGGACGTAGGACAGAACCCACACACGGACAACTTGACAGTTTGAAGAGCATGTGCTTCAGCGCTCCAGGCTGGCCCCGGTCCCTGCCTGGCAGCTGCGACGCCACCTCTCCACTGTCCTCTCCTGGGCACTTGGCTCTCAGACACTGCGCTGGACACTCCCTGGGACTAACCTGGTGGCTGCAGTGCCGGATTCCTACAGCCATCGAGTGCCGGACCTGGAGGCACAGAGAGGCCAGCGATGCAGCTGGACCCAGAGCTGGTCTGCTTGTGCGAAATGCTGGCTCGAAGGTCGTGACCCAGTTAGGACTTGGAACAAGAAAAACTCCTACTTCGTATGCGCACGAGAGAGGACCACCCGCTCTCTCCCCCGAGGCACACCTCCTTCCAGCAGGCCCAGGCTCCCAGCCACGTGCACATGTGTCGCCTGAGTCATAGACATGGCTCAGGAATGACCCTGGCACGTGATCTTTTGCAGCCTGGGTTTCGGGGCGCCCGCTGCGGGCAGCAGGTGTGGTGGCTGCCTGTCTGTGTACGGAGTGACCTCTGTGAGGTTTCCTTTCTGCATCTGTCCTTGGGCCTGACGGGGAGGGCACCCTCTCTGGAAGGCTGTCTCAGCTGAGCCACAGAGAAGGCGCTCCTGTCCAGTGGGCAGAGAATGCACAGGACCACGGGTTCTGATCGTTGTGTCTCTGTAAGCTCGTCACAGGTTCTCCTGAAGACCTTTAAATAAATGATCTTTTAAAAATAGCTTTGGCTCTGTGGAAAACAGTATGGAGCTTCCTCAAAAAATTAAAAATGGGACTGCCTTCTGACCCAGTGATTCCACTCCTGGGCATGTATCTGAAGAAACCCAAAACACTAATTCAAAAGAATAGGTGCACCCTATGTTCCTTGCAGCATTATATACAAAAGCCCAGATATGGAAGCAGCCCATGAGCCCACCTGTGGTACACTTACACAATGGAATGCTACGCGGCTGTTAAAAAAGAAGGAAGTCTTCTTATGGTAAGTGAAATAAGTCAGACAGGGAAGGACAAATACCATATAATCTCACTTATATGTGTATCAAAAGAACAGTATAAATGAACAAACAAAACAGAAACAGACTCATAAATGCAGAGAACAGACTGATGGTTGCCAGAGGGGAGGGGGGTTAGGGAGGGTAAAAACGTGAAGGGATTGAGAAAGACAGATTGGTAGTTACAGAATAGTCACAGGGATGTAAAGTACTGTACAGGGAATCCTATGTAATAAAAGCTTAATATGCTAAGTGTCCAGTCGTCCATACAACCAATCAAAGCATAATATGCTAATGATATGCTAAGACTGCTGAACTGCTCACTATGCGGTGGAATGACCACTAGGGGGCAGACGCTCCGACCAGTTGGTTATCTTGCTTCTGGGGTCCGGCCAATTGGGACAGAGCAAGATGCGCCAGACATACCCTGGAGCCCTCACACAGTCCCTCCTCCCGAGGTCCCTCCCCGGCTGGCCAACCTCTGGTATCCCTCCCTGGCCCCAGTGGTGCACCAGTGGGGGTCACTTGGCCTGGCCTGCACCCTCTTGCAATCTGGGACCCCTCAGGGGATGTCAGAGAGTCAGTTTCGGCCTAATCCTGCAGGCCAGGCTGAGGGACCCCCCCCCCCCTGGTGCACAGCACACACACACTGAAAACAGAAAGACTTCTTTTCAATTCATACACGTGACTCAAAGAATTGCACTTTTTTTCAATTAACACGTTATCACATTACTCCTTGATTGCTGTGTCCTGTTCTACAGGGATGCACCGAGATGTGTTAATTCTCGTGCAATGACAGTCGGCCCGCTAGCCTCTCAGCTTTGCCGCCACTATAAGTGATGCTTCGATAAACATCTCTGCTCATCTTTTCTCACAAAATGATGGTCTGATTTCAGTAGGGTAGATCCCCCAAAGGTGCTTTCCAGTGTCAAAATGCAAATGTATTTTTACTCTAGTAGGTTCTGTCAAGTTCTTTTCCAAAACCATTGAAGCAATTTATACTCTGAACAGCAGCATAAACAGAGCGACCCCCACGTCCCAGCAGCACTGGATGCTATCGCTCTCCTGACTCCTAGCTGTGAAGAGTTTAAAAGGAATCGTTACCTGTTTTTAGAAAGGACTGAGAGAAAGACTCATGGAGTGTGCTTTTCTGAGTCCTTGTCTCCGAGCCGATGCAGCCAGTCCCGGCAGGTGGGCCATCATGACGGTGTGAGGTCAAACACCCAGGTCCCCGAGCCCTGGCCTTTCTGCCTAGCAGCATGGCTTTAAGGACAAGCAGAGTCCTCACGCCCCTCCCTGCTGGCCTTGGGCGACTGTGCCTCCATGGACCGTGGTCCTGTGTCCAGCACACTGACCGTGTCCTGCTTTCAGGAAGCCATTCACTGTCCCAAGGCCAGTGTGTGTCCTGCACGGGACAGGGACGTGACCAGTTCACAGTAAGTCGGTTACAACATGAAGTTACCTCACAGCAGGGAGGCCCTTGGAGAGAATAAAAGCAATGACATGCACGTAGGAATTCTCACAACCCAGCGAAGACGACAGAATGATGCCAGGCACACCACTTCCATCCCACAAGTACCTAATAAATAATTCCCATCAATCATTCAAAAACAGCCCAGCCGGCATGGCTCAGTAGTTGAACGTTGACCTATGAACCAGGTCATGATTTGATTCTCCATCAGGTCCCGTGCCTTGGTTGTGGGCTTGATCCCCAGTGGGGGTGCACAGGGGGCAGCCGATCAACTATTCTCTCTCATTATTGGTGTTTCTATCTCTCCCTCTCTCTTCCTCTCTGAAATCAATCAAAATATATTTTTAAAAATTCAACAGCAGCAAGCAGACAGGAAAGATGTCAATATTTATAACATATACCAGGTAGGAGTCCCTCATAGGACAGAAAAATTGAGATTATAATGTGGCTGAGTATAGCCTCGGCCTCGCCCTCATCCTTGCCCTGAGTACCAGCGAGGAAAAGTCAACAAAATCCTGAAAATCTCCCTAATCACTTGCAGTTTGGAGGAGTCCTTTAGCGAGTCCAAGGGGAATGCTGAAGCCCCATTTTCCTGCTAAAGAGAAGAGGAGGGGCTCCAGAACACACCACTTCACAGACCCCACTGGGCCTCGGAAGACAAGGCTACTCCTCATTATTTTTTACTAGAGGCCCAGAGCATGAAATTTGTGCACAGGTACGGTCCCTAGGCCTGGCCTGCAATCAGGGCCATCTTCCCCAGCTGCCCGCAGCCAGCCCTGCCCCCCACTGCCACCCACCCCCGGTTCCCCATTCACCATCAGGCAATTGGAGCCTGCCGGCCAGGGAAAGAAACCAAGAGGTGGTCAGTGCGCCTCATAGTGATTGGTCAAGTGGTCGTTCTGGTTGTTCAGCTGTTAGGGTCAATTTGCATATTACCCTTTTATTATATAGGATATATTGAACATTTATTGACTACTAACACAAGCACCATCTAAAGGTATTGGTTTGGATTATCTCTTCATTTCTCAGTTCAGGAGTGCGATACACTGCAGCTCAGTGAAATAAAGAAATGTAAGTTAGTATGTTCACTCATTCATACATTCATTCCATGCGTGTGCATTGAGGCAACAGGGAGAGAGACTGGGATCAGCTCCCAACATTGCAAGGACAGGTGGGTCTTCACAGCCAAGGAGCAGGTGGACTTCTGTGGATGGGAAATTGCTAAGACGCGACATCAAAGGTGTGTGAGGATTCTTGCCAAATCAACTTAACAGGATTCTTGGTAAAGACAGGCCAGGGATTTAGACACCAAAAGTGGGGATGAAGGAGATGAGGGCCTTGATCAGATATCAAGGTCAGGCAGATTCTTACTGAACTGATTTAGCAGGATTCTTGCTATAATGTGACTAGGCAGGCCAAAGACAGGGCCCAAGGATGAGTCAAGTCACAAAGAGGGCTCACCCCAACCAGTGTGACTCAGTTGTTTGGACATCATCCAGTGCACTGAAGGGTTGCCAGTTCGATTCCCTGTCAGGGCACATGCCCAGGTTGCAGGTTCGATCCCCAGTGGGGGCATGCAGGAGGCAACCAATCAATGTTTGGCTCTCACACCGATGTTTCTCTCCCTCTCTCTTCTCCTCTCTCTAAAAATCAGTAAAAAATCTTTAAAAAAGAGAGTTCAGAGGAGCTTGTGTAAAGTTTGGTGTCAGTACCTGAGGGGGAATTAACCCTGTAGAGCCCGTTACAGGGCATGTGCTGTAGTTCCTGAAGCACAGCTCCATGAGCTGGAGTCAGGGACGGTGCGGGAGCGAGGCGGCACCCATGTGTGTGCTCAGGCAAGCTCTTGAGTCATAAGAATGTGGCCCTGGAACTCCAGGACCCACCCCTGTTTCTGGAGAAAGGGGGAACAACTTAAAACGGGCCCGACAGTCTTCCTGTGGGTGCTGGCTCCCGCACTTACTTCCGAGTCCCAATGTGCTGAGGGGGGCCCTAGGGTGACATCCACTGGGAGGCCCCAGGCAAGGAGCTGAAATCCACAGCAAGACAAAAATAGTGAAGCATGGTCATATTCTAGCTCTTCTTTCTTTTTTTATTGACAGTCCTACAGGTGTCTCCCATTTTCTCCTTTTTGGTCCCGTCCCTCCCCAGGCCTTCCCCACGCCATTGTCTGTGGCCCTGGGCCATGCCTATAGCATATATGCTCTTTAGTTAATCTCTCCCCATCCCCCTCCCCACTGAGATCTGTTATTCTGTTCCTGCATTCATGCCTCTGGATCTATTTTGTTGATCGGTTTATCATATTCTCTTTATAAAATGATGTAAGGTGGCAGCAGGGAGGGGCGAGGCTGGAAAGACCTGGATGGTATTTGATTCTCTCATCTTTTTTAGGTTTTGAATAAACTGAGATAAACTAGCCTAAGGAGTAAATCAATATTTATCTGAATTCGAACTCCATCTTTTTTCCCTTGATGAAATCAAGGATTATAAATGTAATACTTTCAAAATTAAAAATATGTAGAATCTGAAACTATATGTAAAAATCTCATCTTCCTCCCCATCCTCCCATTTATATATCTGAGGGGGGAAATCTGAAATGATATTCACAAAATGACAACACTAGTGTTTTTGAGGATTCAACGTGATTTATTGCTTTCTTTAAACTTATCTGAATTGCTTGAAGGTTTTATGGTGAGTGTGTGTCATTTTTATAAATGCAGTAAAGTCTGGATTCAAATAATAACTCTGGCCCCAGGGTCTGAGATGTCACCACGGTAAGTGAATCTGCTCACTTCCTGTCCAGTAAGTAAATTCACCTAAATTCATGCAGAGCAGGAAACACTCCCCTGGCACCTGTGGAATATGCAGGGCGGCAGACCATGCTCCACGCATTGCTCTGCGTGCCTCCAATTCTGTGTTGTTTAGCTAATTGCTGTGTTAAAGAGCCAGATAAGGGATTTACAGGTCAAATATCCATTATTCCAATTGTTTAAATGTTCAAACGGTGGTTGGGAATTAGCTCGTAGCTTATGAGAATAAAAATGTCGCTAGTTTTCCATCTGACCAATTGAGTTGAGACATATACTAAATCTGGACAAGATCCACATCGATGTTAGAAGCATGAAAATAAACCCTCTTTGAAACAAAAATGTATCCAAAATATTCACCAAATTTCAGAGGCGATCCTCATTTGTATTAGCGAGGTATTGTTGCACAATTAACCTAAAACTTAGTGACTTGGGTACCTCATTTGTTATTTCTCAAGAGTCAGCCGTCCACCTGGGGGTTTCTCGCCTGGCCAGCCTCACATGCAGCTGTGGTCAGCAGGTGAGTTGACTGCTGATTGCTTCAGGCGGCCTTGGCTGGGAGGATGGGGTGCTCCACGAGGTCTCTCACGCCCGGCAGGCTGGCCTGCATGAGGCTGGACAGGTTCCCATGAGCAAAAGCACAAGCGTGCCCATTCTCTTGAGGTCTAGGGTTGGACATACGACACCCTTACTTTCTCCCATGCTGTTGGTCAAAGCAAGCCACAGGGCCAGCCCAGACGTACGGGTGGGGAAATAGACCCAACTTCTTGGGGAGAAGAGCTGTAAAGATACATTGTACAAGAAAGCGAAGAATTGAGGCCATGTTTGTGTATAATCTACTGCAAAATTAGAAAACTGGAGATTTCTCTAAAATATCGTAAGTGAGCAAACAATCACTCAATGCTTCCATGTGATGGAGCTGAGTTGTTGCAGATGCAGAACGGCGATTTACACTATTTCGTTAATAACTTCAACAGAAGGTGGGATTTTTTTTTTCTTCAAAACATGGATGAAGTGACCACAACGTTCAAATCAAGCCACCTCTATCATACTTTCTAAGGAGGCAAAGTCCTTGGTGGCTCTCCCTTTCGGTGGCCAGGACTCCTGGGCTTTTGTCTTGCTCCATAACCGGGCAGAATTGCTGCCTCTCCTCCACACTTGTGACCAACGCACTTGACCTTCATCAATTTGACCTTCCTCAATCAGGGTTTATCTCTCTGTTACTCCATTTCTTCAGGACATGGTTTATGTGTCAAATGGCAATAATTTCATGGAATGATGGTATCGCTCCTGTCAGCGCTACAGTAAGTGGTCTGCACTGGCCAAGGAGAGAAGCTGCTGGCCAACATAGGTGATGGGTGACTCTTGTTCCTGTTTGAGAGAAAGAATGTCTTCCCTTGAGGCAACACCACCACACAGAATCGACAGGAACATTCTGGAAGACAGAGTTGCCAAATGGGAGGGAGGAAGAAAGGGCAAAGGGACAGGAGTGTGGAAGGGGAGAGGAGAAGGGTCTGGTTGAATCCTCGAGAGACCCCAGATTCTATTCCCTGTAGTCATACTACACCTTCTCATACTGGCATAAACAAAATTGGACAATTATTAGTATTTACCCATTGGAAGAGTCAATTTACGACTTGGTTTGTTCCTTATTCTTAATTCCATACTCTTTAATGGCTGGTTTGATGAATGGCAATTTCCAGATATACTATAAAAAAGGATAATTGATTTTATAATGGATTTTTTAGAGCAGTACATTCAAATACAAATTAAGACGTGTTGCCCTTGCAGTTCTCACAAAGGAAAAGAGGAAATTAATTTCTTACTTTGCAAGTGGTTGGCCCAGGCTTCAGCATCTTCTCAGAGCCCAGCTGCTGTCCCCTGGGCACCAGCATGTTGGAAGGCTCCCCACACACATGCCTTGGGAAAGCTCCCCACTGAGGGGAACTATGGGAGGGAGGGAATGACCACTTTCTTCCTGCTCATTCCAGCCCCCAACCCCAGGCCACTTGCTACGATTTCAGCAAAAACAAGACAACAAATAAACAAAAGAGGGCATCTCTCTGCTTCATACATGAACAGCCCACAATCTGAATCTGAATGAAAGAATGAGAGAAACATATCAGAATGTTTAATCAACGTGTTTTTGTGTAGGACAGAAATATAATTGAAAAAAATTCTTGCATCTCAATCTAGGTGTCAGTCACCTTTTTTGTTATTGTTAATTCTCACCAGAGAATATTTTTCAGTTGATTTATTTTAGAGAGTGGAAGGGAGGGGGAGAGACACAGAGAGAGAAACATCGATGTGAGAGAGACACATTGATTGGTTGCCTTCTGCACGCATTCCAGACCAGGAATCAAGCCTGCAACTGAGGTACGTGCCCTTGACAGGAAATGAATCCGGGACCCTTCAGTCCACGGGCCGATGCTCTGTCCACTGACCAAACTGGCTAGGGCTGGGTATCAGTCACTTTTGACTGACGTTTTAGAACTTGAGAGGACAGCTCTGAGGTGTCAGCAGGTGAGTCAGTGTCACCTAGGTTATGATCTGTTGCAAAAGCAATTAAGGAAAAAATCTCTCTGTGGGTTGTGTTCATCCCGAGAGATTGCGCCCAACCAATATGAAAGGCCTGGGTCTGGGTCCGCTCCATGCCCCTGAACTGAACATCAGACGGGCCGGTTCAGGGGGCTCCTTCCCAGCTCCCTCGCTGCTGCCTGTCTTAGTAGGTGTACCTCACTTAGTGTGACTACTTCTCTTAGCTCATAGGCCTCAGGAGAAGGAGTGGGGAAAGGTCCAGTTAAATCTATCTTATTGACTTTAAAGTGTATACATGAACTTTAAAAAATATTAATTTAAGAGCAAATAGTACTAATGTGCAATACTTTCTAATCTATACTAATAATAAAGCAATATGCAAATTGGCCAGGATGCCATCACGTAACGACCAATCAGGACAGGGGCAGGGCCGTGGCAGAGAGCTACCAGCATGCTTGAACTGGGGGTCTGCAGGGCGCAGAGAGGAAGGGAGAGCAGATATGCAGTTAGGGGGATCAGGCCAGGAGGGGATAGCAGTTAGGGGGATCAGGCCGGCAGGGGAGCACAGATAGGCAGTTAGGGGGATCAGGCCAGGAGGGGAGCAAATATAGGCAGTTAGGGGGATCAGGCCAGCAGGGGAGAGCAGTTAGGCAGTTAGGGGGATCAGGCTGGCAGGGGAGAGCAGTTAGGGCCATCAGGCAGGCAGGCAGGTGAGCAGTTAGGAGCCAGTGGTTCTGGATTGCGAGAGGGATCCCGGATTGGAGAGGGTGCAGGCCAGGCTGAGGGACCCCCCTCCCCATGCACGAATTTTGTGCACCAGGTCTCTAGTTTAAATAATGTCAAACCTATAGATTGTAAAGGTAGAAGTGTCCCAAGGGGACAGTTTATCAGGCTGTATTTTTACTGCATCGCAAGATAGTCCTGATCAGGACCCATGCTGCGGGAGCTTTGGTTCCATTGAAAGGTTGACAAGTCTGATCTCATTTTAGTGATCACTAAAGTACGGCCACCCCCTTTATCTGCAGGCCCCCCATGGGAGATGAACAACAATAACTGATAAAATCAGAACAGTGATCACCACATCTAGATATATAAAACCCTAATATGCAAATAGACCGAACGGCGGAACAACCAAACAACCAGTCGCTATGACGTGTCTGACCACCAGGGGGCGCACACGGAACATGGTGGGTGTCAGCCACAGCAGGATGGTAGAGCAGGTGAGCAGAGGCGCCAGACCAAGGCGGGGCACTGGTCGCTGTCATCGGGGCGAACCTCTGGTAGTTACTGAAAATTCTTTGCTCCCTCACGCCATGGTCCTGCCCAGCACGCGCACCTGCTGCTGGCACCAGAGCGGCTGCTCACAGCCACTGCTGGCGCCCGGCTCCATTCCCTATTGCTCAGCACCATCAGAGGGTGCAAGCAGCAGCTACCAGCCCCGATCGCCCCTCAGGGCTTCTCCACCTCCCCTTGCTCCTGAGGGGTGATTGGGGCAGCAGCCGCCACTTGCACCTGCTGACGGCACTGGTCCCGCTCGCACTCACTGCTGGTGCTGCCCCAATCGCTCTGCACAGTCAGCGTGTAAGTGGGCCAGAGCGGAGCTGCTAGCAGACAGGGGACCAGGGGCCACTGTGGGAGGGGCCACACGGAGGCGCGTAGAATGGGCTGAGACCTGCCCCTGTGCCCCTGCAACCTCGCGGCCCACAGTTCCTCGCAAGGTGCACGAATTTGTGCACTGGGCCCCTAGTACTGTAATAAAAGTTATGTGAACCTGGTCTCTCTCTCTCTCTGATAATTGATGTGGTAACCAGGACTGCTACTAAGTAACAGGCCAGCAGCAGCTACATGGAGACTCTGGACAAAGGGATGGTGAGAGGGATGGAGCTAGACACTGAGACTCTATCATGCTCCTCAGAACTTAGGAATTATTTGGTTCTGAAATTTTCCACTTAATATTGGTGGACCTCAGTTGACCTCCTGTGTAACCGAAACTGTAAAGTGAAACTGTTACAGGCACCAGAGAAAACAGAAAAGGGTCATCGGTCAGCCCCCCAGTCAGAGGGAGAGGGCTGGCCCCTCCTCAGTTCTTGTCAGTCTCGTTGGAAAGACTTCAAATGAGTGACAGACAGCAGAAGTGTAGTAAATGGAATTTATTAAAGAAGTAAAGCAAGTACTAGTAAATGTACTAAAGAAGCAAGGCAAACAAAGCTATCAAAAGACATCAGCATAAAGCGCAGGTGGGCTCTCTGCTAATCTGAGTCGCGAGCCTGGTAAGGGGTTTTATACTTTTCTGTCTCTAGGTTTTAAAATTCCTCTGCCTGTCCTGGCTAGTGTGCTCAGTGGTAATAGTGTTGGCCCTCGAACCAAAGGGTCGCAGGTTTGATTCCCAGTCAAGGGCACATACCTGGGTTGCAGGTTCAATCCCCAGCCCTGGTCAGGGTGCATGCGGGAGGCGACCAATCGATGTATCTCTCTCACATCAATGTCTCTCTTTCTCTCTCTCCCCTCCTTCCTCTCTTCCACTCTCTCTAAATATCCATGGGGAAAAAATATCCTCAGGTGAAGATTAACAAAATATAAATAAGTAAAATAAAACTCCTCTGTCAGATATCTTGGCACAGACTAGATCTCAAGGTTCCCCGTTACTTTATTTATGGCTTTTCCAGACTTAGGAGAAGCTTTTGGTGATTTTATCTTTCTTTCTTTCTTTTTTAAATATATTTTATTGATTTTTTACAGAGAGGAAGGGAGAGGGATAGAGAGTTAGAAACATCAATAAGAGAGAAACATCCATCTGCTGCCTCCTGCACACCCCCTCCTAGGGATGTGCCTACAACCAAGGTACATGCCCTTGACTGGAATCGAACTTGGGACCCTTGAGTCCGCAGGCCGACGCTCTAGCCACTGAGCCAAACCGGTTAGGGCTGGTGATTTTATCTTGACACACCCTGAGGCTGCTGGCTTCTCTGCTTAGGGAGTGAGATAAAGCTCCCCCTTCTCCCCAGCCCCCCACCTCCTGCATTCTCTGGTGAGGGAGGAGAGACATGGAGCAGCTGTGCTTGCTCAGGGAAGACGAGGGCTTGCTACCAGCTGGCTGCAAGCTGCCGGAACTGCTTGGCCTTGCTTAGTGTTCTGTGTCAGTTTCCCTATTCCACTTGCCCTGGAATGTCCCTAGCCTTTTGCTATCCTGTTACAAGACCAAGGATAAAGGGAGCTGCTGTATTAAACATCTACTCGCTAGACACAGCTCTAGCCCTTCCCAGGAGCTGCCTCACGTCGCCTTGTGAGCTCGTTTTGTAATTTGTAAAACCCGCACAGAGAGGGGCGGTCCTCTGAACCAGGCCGCACAGAGAATACGTGGTAGAACCAGACATGAACTTGGGCGGCCTTGGAACGAGGATGTTCTGCTTCCCCAGCTGGACCAGTGGCTAAGTCATGCTCAGTGTGAGCGCCCAAAACTTCAGCAGCGCCACGGGGACAACGGCGGGTGTGGCCACAGGACGGCAAGGCTTCGGCAGCAGGACACAGAGAGCAGCCCCAAACACCCCCGTTTTCATAATAAAGTCCCACATAAGCTTTAATGTGAACAGTGCTTCTAGGTCTAAAAAAATTTGAAAAAAGTTTGAAAGCGCCAAAGAATTGCATTTTCTCTAACAATTCTCGCTTATGCTGTCTATAGGGATTCCATGTAATTTAAAGTTGTGTTAAATTTAGTCTGTTGATTCATTACCATTTATGTCCCTGAAAATAAACCACAATAATTATGTCAGCATAAATGCCATCTCCCCTCATTGCACTGCCCTGTGAGACACAATAATTTCCAGTTAGCACTAAGGCGTCCCCAAGACGCTAGCTCCTATTGTTCCAGATCAAACGCATCTTGGGTGTATGAAACCAGGTGTGTGTGTGGGGGCGGGGGGGAGGGGCTGAAGTAGGGGGCCTTCTGGTTAAGGGAATATTTCGGCTGATTCGGTTTCAGGAGGAAGATTTTTGTCTGTGCGGTTTGAATCCACTTGTCTGTCTTGCTACCTCAAAGCCAAAACCTAGTAACTGGGACGCTGGATTCCCGGCCACACGTGCCCCTCGCTGCCAGAACCGCGTGGCCCCCGGAAGCTGGAGAGTGTGCGGAAGGAAGGCTAACCCCCGCACGTGGCCTGGAGTGGAATGATGCTAGTTTATGAATTTATAGAAGCGCCTGCTACTCGTTGCTGTATGCAATGCTTCTATTCCAAACACAGAGTTTAATTTTGGGGAGAAAATGCCTCTGGCTAACTGACAAGGTCAGCCAAGCTTTCATACCTTGACTTCACTTCTGTATTGCTCGTCTGCTCACTGTTCCTGGCCTTGAGCTGACTCACACGTGAGGGTCAGGGAGGGAGAAGCGAAGCTCGAAAGCTGGGACCTAATCCCTGAGCAGCCTCACCAACAGGAGGTCACATGCCTGTTGTATTTCGCACATTAGAACATAAATGAACCCAGGTGTAAACCTAGCTCCTCAACAGAAGGCAACCTCAGGAAGCAGGGCTGAGGGAGGAAGCTAGGGCCTACTGGGAGCATCCTTGGGGTGCAATAGAGCCAGCCTCCTAATAAGAGAGTGTGTGCATGCATGTGTACACGTATATGTGTGCATTTGTGTATGTGTGTTCATGTGAGTGTGTTTATTGTGTGTGCATGTAGGTGTGTGTATGCACATGTACGTGTGTGTAAGAGTGTGCATATGTGTGCCTATGAGTGCATTGTGTGCATGTGTGCACATGTATGCATGCACTATTTGCATGTATGCATATATGAGTGTGTTCACAACTGTTCATATATGTGCGCCTGTGTGTGCAATTTGCATATATGTTCACATGTGTGTATATGTCTGTTGTATGTTTGTGCATGTGTGTGTGTGTGCCTGTGTGTGTTTCAACCTAAGAAGAAAGTGTTTTCTGCCGTAACTGAAAATGGTGGTCTGGGTGGTAAAATTTCTGTAACAGAAACCGGAGAGGTGTTAGCTGTGGTGGCCCACACCCTCCCTGCCAGGCCCCGCTGTCTCACAGGACAGGCTGGCTCCCGGCAGCACAAACGGTTCACATTTGGCTCAAAACATACAGGCAGGTCATGTTAGCCACAAAAGCTCACCCGGGAAGCTTGCCCTGCCCTTCCTCCTGGGCCTGTCCGTGGGCACCGGCCGGCCGTCGGGACTCAGCTGATGATTTTGGTTTCAGGGGCCTGACCACACGGGGTTTTCCTTGAATCATCGTCACCCAGTTCAAACATTTACCCCCAAGGAAAGCGCCGGAGGAACGCCCCCGGTCACTGCCTTTAAGAGACTCCTCAGCGCGAGAAGTGCTGCTCATTCAGCGGAACAGGGCGGGTTACGAAGGAAGTCACTTCACTCGCTAGTTTTGCAGGAATATTATTATTCGTGATACAGTTTAAGGGAAACAAGAAAATAAAACTAGAACCTCTTGGGGACACTGTGATGAGACTGTTTCTCAGAGAATTCCAGAAAAAGCTCACTATTTCTCGTGCAGCCATAGTTATGGGGGAGGCGCTGGGGACTGGTCCCTGGTTCCCGTGTTTCATCACATGAGTGGTGCCTCCTGGGGAGCCGTCCCAACGGGCCTGCCCTGCGGGAAGCTTCTCTGCTGAGGCTCCGAAACCTGCCTCCTCTCCGCGGTGCTATTTGCCCGCAAGCACGGCAAGTGGTCATGAGACGCCCCAGTGCTGGTGCTGGCGGTCAGCGCACGGGTTCCATCTGAGCCGCGACTTGGCCTGATCGCCTCCAAGGGTGACCCACAGCTCGACGTGCGGTCACCTGTCCTTTCCCTCCCGCCACAGCGGGCCGATGTCCGCGCTGGGGCCTGGTGGACTGTGGGCACCGGCTGCGACATGGTGAACACGTTTCCAGCTGGATTATTGGCAGCCCCGACTCTGCATCTCCTTCCTCAGTTTCCCCGTCAGTGTGACAGTGTGACCTGCACAGACTCTCCCTCCTGGCACCGCAGGTGCAAATAGGATAAAAGATGTTAAGGGGCTTTGACTGCCACGTGCCTTGTGAACATGTATTGCTCTTCTAAGTGGCTATGCTGACCCAGGAGGGTGGCCGGGCTTCCGGGCCTCACTGTGAAGTGCTTCCATCACATACTCTCCAGTGGACCAGGGGGTAGCATGCCTGCACGGGTCCGGCTGGGGAGCACCAGGT
Source organism: Cnephaeus nilssonii (assembly GCF_951640355.1). NCBI lineage: Eukaryota > Metazoa > Chordata > Mammalia > Chiroptera > Vespertilionidae > Cnephaeus > Cnephaeus nilssonii. The sequence goes on along the minus strand of NC_137083.1, from coordinate 78,722,587 downwards.
GTGCAGGGAGCGGCAGGTGTGCGGGGAGCGCCAGGAGTGCGGGGAGCGGCAGGTGTGCGGGGAGCGGCAGGTGTGCGGGGAGCGGCAGGTATGTGGGGAGCGCCAGGTGTGCGGGGAGCGCCAGGTGTGCGGGGAGCGGCAGGTGTTCGGGGAGCACCAGGTGTGCGGGGAGCGGCAGGTGTGTGGGGAGCGCCAGGTGTGCGGGGAGCGCCAGGTGTGCAGGGAGCGGCAGGTGTTCGGGGAGCACCAGGTGTGCGGGGAGCGGCAGGTGTGCGGGGAGCACCAGGTGTGCAGGGAGCGGCAGGTGTGCGGGGAGCAGCAGGCCAGAACTCAGGGGAGCTTGGCGACGTCCCTCTGGATGGTCAGGAAGATGGAGAGAGGGGGGCAAGAGTGGGAGGGCGGGAGGAGGGCGGGGGGGGGACCCAAAATTGACAGAGCAAACTGCTTAGCAGGGGAGGCCATTCGGAGGGACTAGAGCGGGGAATGGAGAGAAAGGGTCCTGCAGAGCTGCGCCTTCCTCCTCCCGCGGCCTCGCCCCTCCGTAGTCCTCCTCTCGCTTCTAAACACCTGTTGTTTTCCACCTTTTCAACCCTGATCTGCCCAGAGCACATCCTCGGGTGGTAACAGACAGCGGCTGGTCCCCACGTGGCGGGAGACCTGTGTCTGATGACACGTGCCTTGCAGGTCCCTAAGCAGCTGGGACCACACCTGGCTGAGGAGTCCCTGCCTAAGTGGATGCTGCTGTGTGTGCGATGCCTCCAGGTGCCGTGCCCACCCCGCTGCCTCCCAGTGCAGTGCCCACCCCGCTGCCTCCAGGCGCTGTGCCCACTCTGCTGCCTCCCAGTGCAGTGCCCATCCCACTGCCTCCAGGCGCTGTGCCCACCCCTGACAGACACTGGGAGGTTATCAGTGCTTTGCCTGGGGGCAGTGACAAGCCCATTTTTAGGTCTTATTTCCCCCAAAAGTTAAGATGTAATCCACCTGTCATAAGAAAACGCCATACACAGTACCTGGCAGGCATTTCCTATAATGTTGCTCAAGCTTCAGCTTCATGGGACAGTGATGTCCGCCCCGAAGCCCCGCCCTCCGCACAGGTGAGACCCTCAGCCCCAAAGCCCCGCCCTCCGCACAGGTGAGACCCTCAGCCCCGGAGCCCCGCCCTCCGCACAGGTGAGACCCTCAGCCCCGGAGCCCCGCCCTCCGCACAGGTGAGACCCTCAGCCCCGGAGCCCCGCCCTCCACACAGGTGAGACCCAAATCCCTGGAGCCCCGCCCTCCACACAGGTGAGACACAGATCAGCCCCGGAGCCCCGCCCTCTTCACAGGTGAGACCCTCAGTCCCGAAGCCCCGCTCTCCGCACAAGTGAGACACAAGGCCAGCCGCGGAGCCCCGCCCTCCGCACAGGTGAGACCCTCAGCCCCGGAGCCCCGCCCTCAGCACAGGTGAGACACAAGGCCAGCCCCGGAGCCCCACCCTCTGCACAGGTGAGACCCTCAGCCCCGGAGCCCCACCCTCCGCACAGGTGAGACCCGAAGCCCCGAAGCCCCGCCCTCCGCACAGGTGAGACCCTCAGCCCCGGAGCCCTGCCCTCCGCACAGGTGAGACCCTCAGCCCGGAGCCCCGCCCTCAGCACAGGTGAGACACAAGGCCAGCCCCGGAGCCCCACCCTCCGCACAGGTGAGACCCTCAGCCCCGAAGCCCCGCCTTCCGCACAGGTGAGACGCAAGGTCAGCCTCTGGCTGTGGCAGCCGCCGGTGTGGTTGAGGGGCTGACATGGGGCTGACTCTCCGCTCCTGTGGACTCCTGAGAGCAGGCACCCTGCCGTCACTCAGGTTCTGGACACAGTGGAGACCAAAGACATCATTTTTTACTTGAAATGAATCAAATGGGGTAACAGTTATTAAAAGAATATTTCAAAAATACTAGAAAGTGCATGCTAAAGAATCGTACTCAAAATCCTGCTTAATAAAAGGGTAATATGCAAATAACCATCACTCCGCTACGCCCATGATTGGGCCTGCAGGAGGCTGGGGGTCGGGACTCGGGGTGGCCTATCCGGCCGTTGACAGGCACAGGGGGTGGGACTCGCGAGTCCCATCCCCCGTGCCTCTCAAAGGCCAGATCGGCAGCCGCTGAAGGGGGACCGATGGGGCCGAGGGGGGACTGATGGGGCCGGCGAGAGTCGTGGTGGGAGCGGAGGCAGCGCCCAGTCCCGCCCCTCAGCGATCCCGTTCGGAGCAGCGGCAGCGCCCGGGTCCCGCCCCTCAGTGATCGTGGTCAGAGGTCAGAGCAGTGGCGGCGCTTGGGTCCCTCCTATCACTGAGGGACCTGGGCGGTGGCGGTGGCAGCACCCCAATCGTGGATGGCAGCTGGGGCCTGGCAGCTCCCGCCCCACGCTGCCACCGCCACTGGGGTCCAAGCCTCCACCCTGAAAGAAGGCGGAAGGAAAACTGGTGCCAGTAGCCAGGTGAAGGAAGGTCTATTGCACGATTCTTCATGCAATGGGCCTCTAGTGTTATATAAAATATAAATTAACTATCTAAAATACCAAGCGCCGCAACGAGAGGCAATTACCCGACTTGTAAGATGATCTCCAGGGTCTGGAATTACTCTCCTTTGATATTTCATGAATGTGTGGGTTCTGGGTGCCCAGCCCCGAACTGCTAGGAAGCGCACGGACAGATCACAGGACTCACTTTGAAACATACAGAGTTGGCTCTGGCGCCTGTTTCCACCCGCCTTTGTCAACGCAAGTGCCTGCTCACTGGCTCAGGAGGAGCGAGGTCAATGCACGAGGCTTGTCAACGTCAGGCACGGATTTGCTAAAGTGCTTGCTGCCCATCGATCGCCAAGCACTCCACACTCATTAATTCTGTGGTTAATGTGGGTAAAGCAGAACCGGGGGCAGAAGGAGGTCACAGTCAGGGCAGGCTTGGTTTGCCGCAGGGTAGCTGGGGAGGTTGGTTTATAAAGAGCCGATTCAACACACGGGTAGTTGCCACAGCGAGTAACAGCAATAAATAATTCATCACAGCGCACTTCCATGCTCGGTTCTGTGGTGTACATTGGAGGCGCAGAGCCGAAGAGGGAAGCATCCAGCAAGGGCTTCCCTGTCCATGTGGAGCTGGAGGTGGATAGGGAAGGAGAAGTAGGACATCTTACCTAATAATAGAGAAACATGTAAATTGACCATACTCCGCTATGCCCACAGCCAATCAGAGTGAGTATGCAAATTAACCCAACAAAGATGGAGGTTAATTTGCATACATACCTGGGTTCCAGGAACCTCCTCTGCACCCAGGTCACTCCCAGCCGGCCATCGGAGGGGCCGAGCCTGTGATCGGAAGGGGGTGGTGGGGGGGGTGCTGTGGGGGGGGGACACTTCCCAAGCATAAAGCCTGGGGCTTGGGAAGGGGCCGAGCCTGCGACCAAAGCAGACCATCGGGAAGTCAGCGCTGGGTTGCCCAGCTGCAGCCTGGCAACCCAACACTGACTGCCCAGGTGGCTGAGACCCAGAAAGTGAGTCAGGGTATGATCTGCAGCCTCAGGGGAAGCTGTTGATCAGTGTACTTACCTCTCTCTCTCTCTCCCTCTTTCTTTCTGCTCTTCACCAGCAGCCAGGCTTTTCTTTCTCTCCTGGCCTCCGTGGGGGCTGTTGTTAAGCCCTGCCTCTTTGATCAGGCCCAGAGATAGGCCTGGAGATGCTGACTGGCATAGGAACCAACCAATCAGAACCAAAGGTGGGTGCTGTGGGGAACCAATGGCTGCCTAGGAGGCGGAGCTTCTGACACTGACTAGCATAGGAACTGACCAATGAGAACCAAAGGTGGGTGCTGTGGGGAACCAATGGCTGTCTAGGAGGTGGAGCTTTTGACACTGACTGGCATTGAAACCGACCAATGAGAACCAAATCTGGGTGCTGTGGGGAGCCAATGGCTGTCTAGGAGGCAGAGCTTTTGATGCTGACTGGCATAGGAACCGAACAATGAGAACCAAATCTGGGTGCTGTGGGGAGCCAATGGCTGCCTAGGAGGTGAAGCTTTTGATGCTGGCATAGGAACCGACCAATCAGAACCAAATTGGCCAGCAGAGGAGGGCAGTTGGGGGCGACATCAGGCCTGCAGGAGAGGGCAGTTAGGGGTGATCAGGCAGGCAGCAGGTGAGCAGTAAGGAGCCAGTGGTCCCAGACTGTGAGAGGGATGTCTGACTGTCGGTTTAGGCCAGATCCCTGGGATCAGGCCTAAAATGGCAATCGGACATCCCTCAAGGGGTCCCCAATTGGAGTGGGTGCAGGCTGAGTTGAGGGAATCTCCCCTCCGTGCACGAGTTTCGTGCACCGGGCCTCTAGTCTATACTAATAAAAGGGTAATATGCTAATGAGATTGGGTCTTCCGGACATCCAACTTATCTTCCTGGAGAAGGTGCCAGTTATGAGCCAAGACCTCAGGAGTTTTATATGCCTCACCACAAGGCACAGCTAGTTTCCAGCAGCACAACACTGACCACAGAGCAACAGAGCCGCCCAGGGAGACTGGAGGGCGGCCCAGCTCAGCTCACCCTACATGGCCAGCCCCCTGGACTGTGGGCGAAATAACTGATGGGGCTTCAGAGCACGTTTTGGAGTGGATTGTGAGGCCGCAAAGCTGACGGATACAGACTTCAAGCTAATCGTCGGGTACCTTCTGTTCCCCCAAAGGTGAATTTGTTGCTTTGGGATATTTGGACAAAAGCAAAAGGAAGCAAACCCCAAAATGAAGCCCTCCCTGAAGTAGCATTAAAATCCAAAGAGCCCACCCGGTGTGGCTCATGGTTGAGCGAGACCTATGAACCCAGAGGTCATGGTGAGATTCCCGGTCAGGGCACAAGCCGGGATTGCAGAGTCCATCTCCAGTGTGGGCGTGTAGGAAGCAGCTGATCAGTGATTCTCTCTCATCATTGATGTTTCCATCTCTCTTAGTCCTCCCTTCCTCTCTGAAATAAATACAAACATATATTTTTTAATCTAGTTACAGAGAAAAAAACTAACACACACCCAATACCTAATGACTCAATTAAGCCATTAGATAATTGTGTGATAAACTATATGCTGGTGAGCCCAGCAAGGCAGAGATAAGTAAATAAAATAAATCAGCTATTTTCTTACCTAGAAGTTATTCCATTTCTGCCAACATGGCTCACCCGGCAGTAAGCTTTCCTCTGGGGAAACGTGGCCGTAATGACATTATGAATACTGGCTAACCCGGCGACATCGTGGTCTGCAATGTGCATCCAGTCTCACTCACATGGGGCTGGCAAGAACAGATCCACTCAGAGCTGCTCGGTGAATAAATATGAATGCAGAGGAGCTTTAATCACTATTTATTTCTCACCATCTGTACAATGCCCTCCCAGGTAAAACTAATAAAAACTTCATAGGATTTGTAGTTCAACAAAATCTCCCAATGCAATACAGGAAAACAGGATAGAAACTACCCAGAGGGAGAGCAGCGGCTGTTTTGTTGGTTTTTTTATTATTATTATTAAAAACAAAACAAAATAAAAAAACCCTCAAAAGAACTTTCCAAAAATGTGATTAAGACGCACAAGTCTCTGAAGCCCACCCCCTTGCTGGCCCACAGACAGAAGTCCTCAGTCTTTTCCTGTGAGAAGTTTCTTCCTTCTTACTCCCCTCAAACTGATACCGTTGCAATTAGCTAGTTATTAATAACAGGAAAGGAGCAAAGGGAAGGACAGACATTATAGGCGTGTCCCCTGCCAAACACGGGGAGAAGCAGACTGGACAAAGACAGTAAAGTTGGGGGGACTAGCAAAGGTGCTTGCTGTCAATCACACGTGGGAACAAAGGTCATTGGCTAGAATGGGTGTGGCCACTGCAAGCCCTTGGAAATTTGGGACATGTAATCCCCTGGATGAAGGAACTTGCTCTCTTGGTATCTCTTGTGCTTTGGGGTCCCTTGGGGCTCTTGATGCTCGGGCGAGCTCTCCTGAGTTACCCTCATGGCCCACACCCTGGGGACCCCACATGCAAAGACTGATGGGCTGCAGCCACCTGATGCTGAGCTGGGCCCGGCTCCAATGTGGAAGGCAACTGTGGACATTGGCTTTGTGGATAGCTCCACTGAACCCAGCTGCACGGTTTCTAGGACTGGACCCAGGGAAGTGGGACTTTAGAAACACAGAGACTTAATTCCACGCAAATAACAATCACTCGTTTTCCCATGTGAGTCTCAGAAAATGCTTTTTCTTGAGATATTATAAAGACTCCACCCCCAGCAGCACCCAGTGGGGAAGGGGACTCCCTTCATCCGACACCACCATGGTGTGCTGAACCTGTATTGCCTGTCACTCCTTCCTAAAACCCCAAATTCATGGACCATCCCAGGAACATTTCCACGTAATTAGGAAAATAATAGAAGCCCTTAGGAACCATTAAACCAGGATTTAAGATTTCATCCATTGGTCATGATGGACCCGTAGGTATTTCGATGTGGATAAACTTGCAGGGACATTGTGGTCCACGGGCCAGGACGAGTCTGTGTGGCTAACACGGGTGGACACTCAGTAAATGCTTCTGCAGTAACCCAACTCCCACAGCACCACGGTCTCTGCACCCTGAGACAATATGACTCATTTCCCTCCCTGGCGGCTGGGTGGCATCTGGAATGCCTAAGTAGGTGGAGCATTATTTTTAAAAATCATTACTGTCAAAAAATCACTACTGTCAAAATTATCACATAATTTCTTGTTTAAAATCACTAACCTGCTTCTATTTGGTCCTAGGATACAAGGATATTTAAGTGTGTGGCAAAGACAGTTTTCTAAGTAATGGGCTAAAAAAGATGGATTATTAATAAATAGCCTTAAAATTGGTTACCTGGGTCACAGAAAAATAAAGCTCAGGCTCCCCCTGTTTCTTGCATGAAAATAAAGCATTTAAAAATCAAATGCAAAATAAATGCACCCTTGGTACAAAAATTGATTACATATTTCTAATCTTAATTATATAACTGAGTCTGAATTATATAATCCAGCTCCCTATTATTAGGAAAAGTCAGAACACACTAAAAGATTACTGAATTTGAGTATGAAAATGTTTTAAATGTCTGTGCATAAAAACTACAATAAACAAGGCTAAACTCAAGTGCCAGCCACGATTAGCCACAATCAGTTCCAATCTCCGGCCAGGCCGAGGGACCCCACCTGTGCACAAATTCGTGCACTGGGCCTCTAGTTAAGAAATAAAAGATGAAATTGCCAAGTGAAGAGTGAGCAAAAGGTACGATGGGAAATTCATTATAGAATTACAAGTGGTGGATAAGCATACCATGATTTTGTAATTGCTGGTAAGGCTGAAAATTGCAATAATATTTTGCCTATTAGCATTGCAAATATTTTTAAGTGACAAAATCCAGCATTAAGAAAGATGTAGGAGATAAAGGCATACCTGCACTCGTGTGGAAGCATAACCAAAGTCTTTCTAAGTTGTGCAATCGCTAATAACATTCCAAGTGGTTATGCAGTGGTACACACACACACACACACACACACACACACACACACACACACCGTCTCAATCCTCCAAAGACAAACATTAATGATCAAAGATCCCGAAACAAGGAAAAGAAATACAGTTCTCAGTGCTGCCCAACGAGCAGAGAGCTCATCTCCCAGAGCAGCACAGCTGTCACAGCCTTGTGAACATGTTGGTGCTCACCTCCATCCCTGATTGTTAATAACTCGTGCCCTTGGGTTTAGGTGGAATAAGCAAGTGACCTGTGGCCGTCTAGCTCATGTGTTTCCTCTTTTCTTGGCGACACAAACTCCTATCCCATTTTGTTTTCATGTTTAACTTTTTATTGGAGTATTATCCTAATATATAAAAACCCTGGGTCCATCACATTTACAACGACTGGAGGCTTGACCGTTCTCCAGGCTGCGCACACAGCAGGTGAGCAGGCTGAACTGCTGACCTCTCAGAGAGAGAGAGAGGCGGGGCTGATCAGCAGTGGCAGCGGCTGCTGGCAAGGCCGGGAGAAAGAAATAGGGTGATCAGACCCTGATTCTCTATTCCTCGCTAGCAGCCAAGCCTCTCTCTCCCAGAGGTCAGCAGTTCAGCTGCTCGCCAGCAGCCTGGGGTGGCTGCTGATTAGCCCTGCCTCTATGATCAGGCCCAAAGATAGGCCTGGAGATGCTGACTGGCATAGAAACCGACCAATCAGAACCAAATCTGGGTGAATTGCAAGGAGCCAATGGCTGCCTAGGAGGCAGAGCTTTTGGCACTGACTGGCATAGATAACGACCAAGCAGAACCAAATCTGGGTGAATTGCGAGGAGCCAATGGCTGCCTAGGAGGTGGAGCTTTTGACGCTGACTGGCATAGAAACCGACCAATCAGAAATAAATCTGGATGAACTTCGAAGGCAGAACCTAAGGTGGGGGCTGAGGAGGGGTTTTAAGGGAAACAGCTATTTGGTGTAAGGTGTAAGTGATTCAATTTTTAATGACCAGTTTGGCAATATAGTGCATATGGCTGGCTATCAGTCCAGATATAGAGATTATGTATTTTAGGACCCCGTGTGAGCCAGTGAAATGAGGGGATGAAACTCGGTGGTTTTCACAATATTCCCTGGATTCCGTGTCTGGAAGACTTTCTCTGAAGGTCACTGGCCTTCAGCTCCAATGGACACATCGCTTCCAAGGCCAGAACAAAGCTGCCTTCCTCTGATTTCTCAGTAACCCTTTGAGTTAGTTTCTCTGTTTCTGATGACCCACGCCTTCCTGCGTCTTCATTTTCACACGTCTTGCTGGATTACGAATTCCATAATCTCCCTCAGAAGGCTGTTTTCCCCTCTGTGGCTGAAAATGACTTTACTTTGTCCTAGACATGCTGAGAGCTGTGCTGGCACAGAATCTGGGTTCAGAATAACCTCCCGGCAAGCTCTGCGAGGCTTCTCCGCGCTCTCTGCCATCCTCAGCCACGGCCGCAGGATGCCTGCTGGGGCCACCGATCTCTGGAGGCTACGTTTTACCTGTTCCTTCGAAGCTTTGTGGTCTTCCCCTTCACCTGACATCCTCTAACATCCTAAAGGCACAGCCAGACGGGGTTCCTTTCATTCATCACACTGGATACCGGGCAGCTTCATTCAGTTGGAAGGCTCGGGTCTCCCTTGCCTGGATAACTTTTGGTCTTACTTATTGGACCATTAGCCCATCCGCTCCCTTGCTCTCTTCTGTAAGGTCTATTGGGCCTGCAGACTAACACTCTGGCCCCTTGTCTGCCTTCATGTGAGCTCTCTGGTTTTGAGCTCCAAATTCCGGGTGATTTCCTCAGACTTTGGACTCCTGGGTGGGAGAATTCTCACCCCTCCCATAACACATGGTCCTGCTTTAACTTCCAAGAGCTCTTCCTTGTTCTGCAGTGGGCTCTTTGCATCCGTGTTTGTTGTGTTTGTACCCGTTTGTTCCTGCCTTTCCTTACGGGGATGTTCTTTTCCTTTCCTTCCTTCATCGTCTCCATTGCTGCTGGTGATTCTCCTTCCTGCTTTCTTTCTCGCACTACAGCATCTCCCCACATGTCGTTATTCCTTGTTGCCCTTTCCTTTGTGGGATGGGCAGAGGGAGGTGCAAACCAAGGTGAGGCGCAGGAGCTGGCGGTTGCAGAGCAGGACGGGGCCTGCGAGCAGAGCTGGTGGAGAGTGGGAAACCGGCCAGGGTCCTGGTGCTGTCATTCTCCTATCGCTTCGAACGGCAGAGGGAGGAGGAAGGTGGGGTTCATGTTAACACTTGGTTAAGGGAGAATAAAAGGGAGAGGTTGGAGGCGGGAGGCGGGAGGCGGGAGGCGGGCACCGGTGCTGATGCCTACAGACAGCAAAGCCCAGAGAACCACAAAGGTGTCCTGGTGACCAGCGGCCCGGGCACGCAGCCCTGCAGCCAGGCGCGGGGCGTGGCCTCTGCCAGCAGTGGTTAGTAATTGCTGGGGGAGGAAGAACATCGTGTTCTAACGAGGCACTTGATTCTGATGAACGTAATAAGAACGTGAACCGCAGGTTGTGCAGACGCGGGCAGGACGTCTGGAGGAGCCGCTGCTAGAGAGAAGGCAACGAGGCCGTGTCAGGAGCTGGTCCAGCTGCAGCAACAAGCTATAGTGCGAGCAGTTTTTAAAACTGAATTGGTTGGGGTGACATGGGTTACAAACATACAGGTTTCAAGTGTACAACTTCACAAACATCATCTGTACCCTGCATCGTGCGCCCAGCACCCCAAGCAAAGTCTCTTTCCCTCCCCATTTTCCCTTTGCCCACGGCCACCTACCCTCACCCCCTTCCCCTCTGACTATCACCATACTGTTGTGTGTGTGTGTGTGTGTGTGTGTGTGTGTTTGCTAAATCCTTTCAACTTCTTTCATGGAGTCTCTTCTTCGCCCTCCCCTCTGACAGCTGTCCGTCTGTTCCATGTTCCATGCCTCTGGTTCTATTTTGTTCATCAATTTATTTTGTTCATTAGATTCCACATATAAGTGAGATCATATGATATTTATCTTTCTTTGAGTGGCTTATTTCACTCCATGCTGTCTCAAAGGGTGTCTTACTGCTGCATATTAGTTCATGGTGTAAATGTACTGAAAGGGAGCAGCAATAGAATGTGGGGAACCAGCTAGTATTGTAAGAAATATGAATCATGCTCTTCGAACCATGACTGTTTTATTCTGATTAAAGAAGGCACATTCCACCCTGGCTGGAGCTCACCTGGGGACGCAGCTCTTCCTCCCCATTTGGAGCTGCCTATCGTCATGGAAAGATTAATAACTTTGCTGCAGAAACCAGAGTCGCCAGCCCTTTTTCATACCTGCAGGCCTTGCAGACCTCCAGCCTGCTTACCTATTAACTGCCCACCTAGCACTCCCTTTGGCTATTTCCCCGTGGAACCCAGTCCTTGCCTATCACTCAGCCCTTTGAAGACCCCTGGTCCTTTTCATATCTATAACTGCCCTTTTGCTATACAAGCAGCTGGCTCATGGGGGGCTGCAGAGCAGATTTTTGTGGATGACCTTCTGCTCTCCCATACTGCCAGCAATATTGGAATAAATGCTCATATATGATTCAACCCTGTCTCTGCTTAATTAGCTCAAGTAGTGACAGGCAGCATGGACCCATTGTTTGTCCTGTTACAGTACCACAGCTTTTTTACCCACTCATCTACTGATGGGCACTTGGGATGCATACAGATCTTGGCTATCTACACTAATAAAAGAGAAACATGCTAATTGACCATACCTTCATGACGCCCACCAGCCAATCAGGAGTGAGTATGCAAATTAACCCAACAAAGATGGCGGGTTAATTTGCATACACAGGTGCTGAGCAGTCGGGGGTGGGACGGGACACTTGCATCGTCACCATGGCAAGGACACAGGCGTTCCACACCACCCCAGCCGCTCGGGGCCTGTGGGCAGCGTGAGAAGGCAGAAAGGCGGCTCCAGGCTGGAGCGGAAAGGCAGTTCTGGCCAGAGTGAAGACAGTGCCAACAGCCAGGGGAAGGAAGGCCCATTCTTGCACGAATCTTTGTGCATCGGGCCTCTAGTCCTATATAATAAAGACATAATATGCAAATTGACCCTCATACCCTTGCATCACAAGATGGCTGCCCCATGTTGTCACAAGATGGCCACCACAAGATGGCCACCCCCATGCCATCACAAGATGGCCACCCCCACATTGTCACAAGATGGCCAGCAGGGGAGGGCAGTTGTGGGCGACCAGGCCTGCAGGGGAGGGCAGTTGGGGGAGAACAAGCCTGCAGGGGAGGGCAGTTGGGGGTGATCAGGCCAGCAGGGGAGCAATTAGGTGTCAATCATGTTGGCAAGGGAACAGTTAGGGGCAATCAGGCAGCCAGGCAGGCAAGTGGTTAGGAGCCAGCAGTCCTGGATTGTGAGAGGGATGTCTGACTGCCAACCCCTGTGGGCTGCATCCATATCTTGGCTATCTACACTAATAAAAGAGAAACATGCTAATTGACTGTACCTTCGCGATGCCCACCAGCCAATCAGGAGTGAGTATGCAAATTAACCCAACAAATATGGCGGGTTAATTTGCATTTGCAGTGGTTACAGCAAGGTTAAGTTGCACCTCCAAAGTTGCAAGTGTGAAAGGACCCGAATAGACACTTCTTTAAAGAGGACATATAGATGCCAATAGACTGAAAAGATGCTCAATGTCACTAATCATCTTTTAGTGCAAATTAAAACCCAATAAGATATCACCTCACACCTGTCAGAATGGCTACCATCAATAAATCAACAAACAACAAGTGCTGGCGAGAATGTGGAGAAAAGGGAACCCTAATGTTAAGGCAGAAACCAGGCTGGCAGAAAGCAACAAACCAAATGCACTCGGAGGTTCATAAAAGGACTGTTTATTTGCACCGGTGTGCAAATAAAGGGGTCCCAGATTGGAGAGGGTGCAGGCTGGGCTGAGGGATACCCCCCCCCAGTGCATGAATTTCGTGCACCAGGCCTCTAGTTGTAAATAACACTGCAAGCAACATAGAGGTGCATATATTCTTTCAAATCAGTGTTTCAGGTTTCATAGGATATATTCCTAGATGTGGGATCACTGAGTCATAAGGCAGCTCCATCTTTAATTTCTTGAGGAAACGCCACACTGTTGTCCACAGTGGCTGCATGAGGCTGCACTCCCACCAGCAGTGCCCTAGTGAGAAGGGAAACTTCTCTTCTAATCACCCTACCCTGACCACATCCTGGGTTCCTGTAATCTCATGTGCGTTAGTCAACTGGCCAAACTGGAAAGTTCCCTGAATATCCGGGAGCTTAGTCTGTGTATGCCATATATGGGAGACAAAGGAGCTAGGGGTATATAGGCCAGGCCCCACCACGTTCGGCTCTCAGTCTCTGGAGGGAACTCCGCTGAGCCAGCACCGGTGCAAATAAACAGTCCTTTTCTGAACCTCCGAGTGCGTTTGGTTTGTTGCTTTCCGCCAGCCTGATTTCTGCCTTAACACTAGAGTTCCCTTTTCTCCACATCCTCACCAGCACTTGTTGTTTGTTGATTTACTGATGGTAGCCATTCTGATGGGTGTGAGGTGATATCTCATTGGGTTTTAATTTGCATTAAAAGATGACTAGTGACACTGAGCATCTTTTCATATGTCTATTGGCATCTGTATGTCCTCTTCAAAGAAGTGTTTATTCAGGTCTTTTCACACTTGCAATTTTACTAGCTTTTGGAGGTGCAACTTAACCTTGCTGTAACCACTGCAAGTGCACAATCCAACAATATTTGGTAACTATGGAGAATTGAGCCATTACTGCTGCAATTCAGTTTGAGAATTGTTCCTTCACCCCACAAACTTTCCAGAAGCCCCTCTGTCAATCCACCCTCCATCCGCTAACATCACTCTGTGCTCTGGTTCTCTGAATCCACATTTAACCAGGAGTCTTTGGGGAAATGAGAACACTAACTCAAAAATATATACGCACCCCTATGTTCACTGCAGCGTTATTTACAACAGCTGGGATATGGAAGCAGCCCAAGTGCCTGCCAACAGTCGAATGAATAAAGAAGCCCCACCACACCTTCTACCAAGCAAACTTTTATTCATTATTGAGATCTCAACCCAAAGGTCATTTCCCTCCTATGTCTTCCCTGACACCCAAGCTAAGCTGAATTTCTTACTCTTCCATAAGTTAGCTCCACTAGAGGGTCCTTCTACTCATGGTTACATTCCCCATGCTCACTGCACTCGGTAGGAGACTGTAAATCGCTTTGGAACAAATCCATCCATGGTTCAGTGGGTCTTGGAACCCGACGATGGGCATGAGGGAGAGGGCTGCTGGGCGAGGAGAGCGGACTCTGCGTGTGAGCTGAGTCGTCGCTTCTGGAGAGCTTGGGTGAAAGGCTGCGCTGTCCCTGTCAGAGGACTGTAGTGGGAACAATAACTAATATTTTAAAATTCAAAACCAGTTCAGGTGACGTTAATCTGCTCAGCCCCAAACATATGGAAATGGCACGGTTAGAGCTGGATTTGCCGTAACACCTGCGAGGACAGGGCAGTGACGATAGTCCCGGTCAACTCACTGCGCTGGCTGCTGAGGAATTTGTCACGTATCTGTGTGACCCACCAAGATGCAGTTCTATTCCAAGTGAGTCAGGGAAACCAGTAGACACATCGACACGGGGAAGGTAACCCCCTGAGATCTCCTGGGGCACGGGTCTGGTGGTCCGGCTTCTGCGTCCCATGGCGTGGGGAAGACTGTTTTCATCTGAGAAGTGGAGAGCTGTTTCTTTCCCATCTGCAGCTCCCCCTGCGGCCCAGAGCGCCCCGGAAGTTTAATTTTACAGATCAGAATGGCAGCCGTCCTCACGGTGCCTGGGGTCACGGACAGGAGTCTTCCAGTTCATGAGCCTCAGGGAATGTCTGGGCCCCGGGCGACTGCTGGACAGAGAACTCAATGTGAATGGACAGGGGCCCTGCCTGCTGAGGCCCCCGGGGGGAGAGAGGGTGGTGGGGGCGGGGTGGGCACCTGGCCCTGGAGGGGCCGGCCAGTGCCCACAGTCTGATAGGTCTCCCTATGCCCTCTCACTGGGTGAAGCAGGAACAGCAGATTGCAGAGCACGGACTGTCAGAACCTCGTGAGAAACAGTTTTCCAGCAGCTAAGAGAACCTAGCATGTGCCCTCTTCCACAGAATGCACATAGGCGTGTCTCAAAACTACTTAAATGCATTGTCTGTGATGTTCTCCAGTGCCCTCTCAATCCTATTTGAATTCAGTCACAGGAAAAAGCTTGACAAATAGATTCCAAAGTTTGTTGCAGCAAGTAGCAGGAATATAAATCAGTACTTTTCTCTTTTGCCTTGGTAACAAGGACGCGAAGAAGAAAATCAATTAACAGAACTCAAAAGGTTTTTACTAGGCAACAAGAGAATTATTGTAATTTTTAAATGTTTTGTATTCTCCTTTTTTACTTTTTAAGATATCTCTAAACTGTTTTAGTACCAGATGGAGTATAAATTCAAGTCAGGATACAAGAAATAAATTGAGCTAATGGGCAGCATAAACGTTTTGCAAGCTTGTTCTGGTAGAACAGGTCTCTAAGGCTTAAAGGATTAGAAGGAGTGTTTGCCTTCTCAGGTCTTGTCTGTTCTTTCCCGACTTTCTTCACATCTGTCTGAACAAAGATGGGCTTTAGAACTGAGTATGGATTCTCCAAGACCCAGTTCAGGTTTTATGTCCTCCACAAACCCCCGTTAGCTCCGCCCGGGGACTCCTAGCTCGGCCATTCTGCAGTGGACTGGTCTGTGTCACACATTATGTCACTGCACTTTAGCGTGTTTTTCATCCTCTATACACTACTTGAGAGTAGAATAGGTATCTTATTTTTCCTTTCCTTTTCTTTTTTTTGGTAATCTTCACCTGAGGATATTTTTTCCATTGATTTTTAGACAGAGTGAAAGGGAGGGAGGGAGGGAGGGAGGGCAGGAGAAAGGAAAGGAAGGGGAGAGAGAAAGAGAGAAAGATTAATATGAGACACATTGATTGGTTGCCTCCCACATGCGCCTCGAGGGGGACTGGGGATCGAACCTGCAACTTAGGTACGTGCCCTTGACCAGGAATCAAAACCAGGACTCTTCGGGTCCCGAGCCAATGCTCTAACCACTGAGCACATAGGCCAGGGCTTTCCTTTCCTTTTTGTATTGTCTGTATTTAAGGTGCAACATGATCTATGCGTAAGTGGCGAAATAGTCATCACAATCAAGTTAATTGGCACCTCCATCTCCTCACATCCTTCCTCTTTTTGTCCCGGGAACATTTAGGATCTAGCCTCCTGGCAAATTTCAAGTATTCAGTACAGAAAACTAGGGTCACCATGCTGCACATGGGATCCCCAGAACTTACCCATCCTGCATAACTGAGACTTTGCACCCCTTGACCAACATCTCCCCATAGCCCCTCCCCCAGCCTCCAGCACCCAGCATTTGCTCTCTGCTTCCATGAGTCTGACTGTGTTATGTTCCACATATAAGTGAGACCACTAAGTATCTGTCTTTCCGAGTCTGGCTTATTTCACTCAGCATGAAGTCCTCCAGGTCCAGCCCTCTATCCCAAATGAGAGGAGTTCCTTCCTTTAGGCTGAATAACATCTGCTGTATGTACATACCACCCTTTCCTTACATGTCCGCCTGTTGGTGGACATGCAGGTTGTTTCAGGGCTTGGCTATTGTAAGTGATGCAGCAACTAACATGGAGTGCAGAGCCCTGGCTGGGTGGCTCAGTGGGGTAGAATGTCATCCAAGGTTGCAGGTTCAATCCCCAGTCTGGGCACATACAAGAATCAACCAATAGAGCCCAGCTGGTGTGGCTCAGTGGTTGAGCATCGACCCTTGAACCCAGAGGTCATGGTTCAATTCCCAGTAGGGGGCGTGCAGGAGGCAGCTGATCAGAGATTCTCTCTCATCACTGATGTTTCTATCTTTCTCTCCCTCTCCCTTCCTCTCTCTGAAATCAATCAAAATACATATATCTTAAAAAGAATCAACCAATGAATGCATAAGAAGTGGAACAAGTCCATTTTTTTTTCTCTCTTCCTCCCTTCTTCTCTCTCTCTCTCTAAAATCAATAAATTGAAAAAAATTTTAAACATGGGGGTGCAGCTATCTCTTTGAGATCCTGATTTCATTTCCTTTGGGTGAGTGCCGGGTCATACAGTAGTTGTATTCTTACTTTGTTGTGGGACCTCCATACTGTTTCCCATAACAGCTGTGCCTATTTGCCATCCTACCAACGGGGTGCTCCCTCCTCTCCACATCCTCGCCAACATCTGTTACCTTTTGTTTCTATAATAATATCTAAGCTCACAGGTGGGAGGTGATCTCTCACTGGGGTTTGATTTGCATTTCCATGATGATTTATAGTGTATTTTTTTTCTGTTCTGGCATCTTTTTTTTAAAGAATAGTTTATTGATTTTTAGAGAGAGAGAGGATGGGAGAGAGAGAGAGAACACAACATTGATTGGTCCGCTGCCTTCTGCATGCCCCCTGCCGGGGATCAAGCCCACAACCCAGGCATGTGCCCTTGACCAGGAATCAAACCAGAAACTTCCTGGTGCACAGACGATGCCCAACCAAGGGAGCCACACAGGCCAGGCTGCTGTGGCACCCAAAGGGCCTGACAAAGACCAGACCTCGTGGCAGCAGGTGCTTGGAGACTCGTCGGTGCGCACTAATGAGGCAGAGGGGGTTCCGTTGGGTCAGGAAGCGCCTATTTGGCTCAGCCCCTCAGGGTCCACGGTCCTGGACTCGCTGGGTCTCCGCGTGCGCGTTCGGGGGATTGCTGGGTTGACCGGCTGCAGGTGCGCAGACCGCAGTCAGGACTCGAAGGTGCCTCTGAGCTGGCTGTGGGAGCGGTCACTCCTTGTGTCCAGTGGCCACGGCCCCGGTTGGTGCTGGGGTGCCAGGCAACCGTGTACCATGGAGAAGACGGTGTTGACCCCCAAGGCCCATTTTCTCTCTGCGCCCTGTCGTCACAAGCCACGTTGGAAGGACAAGCGGATGGAGCCCAGCAGCCGGGAAGGAGAGAGAGAGGCAGCGTCGTCAGGTTTGCAGAGCCATCTGTATGGGAACTGGGGACCTCGGAGCGGACCCCCACCCCCCGGAGGGGAACTGTGGAGCTTCAGCCCAGGATCCTGGGCACACAGGGGCCACATCCTGGCTCCGACCAAGGACAGAGTGTGTGTCCTCACCTGTTGTTAGATTGGGAATGAAGAAGATGAAGCATGAGGGCTGGCCCTCGCAGTTCCCCCGAGGCCCCCACTGGCTCCCTGGCAGGTGGGGGCGGGGGTCAGCCGTGGAGATGAGCAAGCTTATCTGATGGGAAACCACGTGTGTTCTCTTCCTGTGAAACAACTGTCACTTGAAAGAAACCCCACTGTGAGCGCTTGGTCCCACTCCTACAGCTGTCATGACGTCCACGGGAGTCGCCCGAGAGGTCAGGACTCACCATGTTGCTCCTCTTGGCCTCAGTTTCCCCATCTGCAAAAGGAAGAACATTGTCACCTGCTTACTTTTCTGTTGTTGTGTAACGAATGACCACACGCTTAGCCGCTAAAGACACGCATTGATTAGCTCCCAGGTCCTCGGAGCAAAGCCAGGCCCGCCCATGGGCTGGGTTTTCCTCGGGGGCGGCCGCCAGTCCCCATGCTCAGAGGGAGCAGCCAGTGGCTGTGACAAAGTCCCGATCCTGGGGGCTTGGGGACCGAGGGCCCCGTTCCCTTGCAGGCTGTCATCCCCCAGAGCCCCTCCCTCTCCACACGGCCCTCCTTGACTCACTATTTCTCAGTGTAGGTTCTAGGAAACACCTTTCCGTGGTTGCTAATAGATAAAACATAGCTACAGTCAAGAAGTGATCAATACAAAGGCTAAATAGGAATGGGACTAAACACAACAATGGTCTGATCGTTCCTGCAGTCTTCAAAAGGGGGACAATGCCAAGAATGAGGAAGCATTCTGAAATCACCATTGTTGACATTTCAATGTTTCTGAAGCTGCCATGCTAAAGTTGACCACGCAGCATAAGCTGCATCATATGAGTCACATGTGCATGCTACAGGGCGACTCCAGGTGCCCACAGGCTGCTGTTTGTTGACGAGACAGCTGACAATCAGTGAAGTCACACCGACAGCCGGAGGCAGCCCAGCAATGGCCAGCACAGGAGCGTGGCCGCCCAGGCTGGAAGCAATGCAGGAGCTGGTGAGGACACGCCCCCCCCGCCCCCCACTTCCAGGTGTGTGCCTCTCAGGAGCTGGGATCTCCCTGGGAGGCTTGGGGCCTTCAAGCTGGGGCCCCGGAAGGAGGGGAGCCTCAGAGAGGATGGCCGTTGCCATAGACGCTGCCTGAACCGAGAAAGGGGATGTCCCCTCCCATGGCTGACTCAAGTCTGAAGCCAGTTGGCCAAAGAGCCCAGACGTCTGATTTCCAGAGGACAGGGTCCTAGAGACAGAGCCTGCAGGAAGGACGGGCGCTGAGAGCAAACAGGAAATCCCGGGCAGCTGCGGGGCAAAGCGAGGGACTCTGGGCTCCAGGTAGGATTTCCTCCTGGGAGAACCGGGGGGGGGGGGGGGGGGGGGGGCGGGGGGGGTGGAGGTAGAGTGAGGCGGGAGAGAAGGCTGCCTCTTCCTGGTCCCGTTAGCTCATGGGGGTGGCATGGAGGGGGCTCCCCTCCTGGAGCCATGGCATGGGGCCCAGCAGATGACCATCGCTGCCTCAAGGACAAAGGCGCAGGGAGTTAGAGATCAGGGCCAGGCTGACCCCATTGGGCAGGAGATGGAGCGCTAGGGGTGGGAGCTGGGGGGAGTCGGGACACACCGATGGAGACCCGAACAGCCACACTTGGGTGAGGATGGAGCCGGCAGCTCTTCTCTGCAGGCCTGGCTCACACACGAATCAGGAATCCACCTGGAAGCAGAGCCGGGAGGCCCAGGACAGGGACTCCAGCGGCCAGGCAGCAGGAGGGCCCGGTGGCCGCTGGGCAGTCACACGAGACCGTCCTGTTGGGATCGACCACTTGGTGTCCGGTTTCCAGGAATTAAACCTAAAACTATAACTGTGCAAAAACCTTATTTTCTTTAATCTGGTCCTTCCTTCCTTCCTTCTTTCCTTCCTTCCTTCCTTCCTTCCTTCCTTCCTTCCTCTTAAATCCTTACCTGAGGACATGTTTTTATTGATTTGAGAGAGAGAGAAACATCAATGTGAGAAAGGAGCGTGGATTTGTTGTCTCACGTACACTCCCTGATTGGGAATCGAACCCATAGCCTCAGTATGTGTCCTGACCCGCACTCAAGCCCACACTCCAGCCAGCTGAGCCCCCGGCCAGGGCTGGCTTTTCTTTTGATTTTTTCCCTTTGACTGAAACCGGCCTCACCCAGCCCTGACCCCCCCGCCCCACCACCACCACCACCACCACCACCCTCTCCCTCGCTTAATCATCAGGCCTCAGGACAGTGAGGCTCTGGTCAGCACCTGGTCGTCCTAGGAACAAGGCAAGGCCCTGGTCTAAAGACTACAGAGCAGATTTCAATCAAACGAAAAATCGCATCTTGGCCTCGGTTGTGTTTTAGCCCCAGACCCAGGAAAGCGGAAAGATCCCACCAACAAACCTACCCACAGAACGGCTCCATGGCTGATGTTCGGACAGGTGCAACGACCCATTCCTCCCTCGAGCCGACCAATCAGTGGCGGCCAGGACCCTGACTCCTTAGTAGCAAGCTTAGTGCTTTTCCCTGTATAACCTGTCTCCCAGCAGCCAGTCTCTGAGCACCAGCTCACCTGTGACTCGGGCATGGCGCCATCTCCTTAACCAATAAACCCTGACTTTATTGGCTGCAAACTCTGGCTTCCTCTCCCTGGGCTGTGAGGTGCGCAGGCAGACACATCCCGTCAGTTCAGGAACAAAGCCAAGGACCAGAGCAGCAGCAGCAGGTGGGGGGTGGGGGTGGGAGAGGGGGCTGCTGAGGGGGTGGTATCAGGAAGAGCAGAGGCAGAGCCGAGCTGACTGACAGGGCTGGAGCAGAGCAGATGAGCCGGCTGCATCCCTCATTGCTGGCTGCTGGCTCTGAGGAGGCCGGGGGAGCAGGTGTCTGAGGCTGGCGTCTGGGCCCTGGTCAGAGCTGGGACACAGGTGAGACTCCCGGGGCAGGACCCGGAAGATACAGGTCCTCCGGCTCACTGAACAGCGGGGTGGGGACCCTTACTCCGCCCGCCCCAGGCTGCAGAGGCCCAGTCCAAAGGGACCCGGGGTGGGAGTTAGTTCTATCCCGCCCAGGTGAGAGGGTGCGGACAGGAGCAGCAGGAACCTGGACAGGGCTCAGACCCTGAGCAAGCAATCGTGCAAAAGGAAGGTGCTGGAGATTGTGGACTGTCTGGGAGATTCTTTCTCAGAGCAGTTCAGCTAAGACACGCCTTGCTTTGGAGCAATGTGACCACCTGGAATTACATGTGCTATTAGTGGTCCATGCCGTCTGTGAGGAAGCAGATGTCACGTCCCATCGTGCTTCTCAGACTCCCTCCCACGGTTCCAGTTCGGGCTTCAGAAGGTCCCCGGGGCGCGCGCTGCCTCTGGCCTCCTCCTCCCCAGACACGCCACAAACGGACAGAGGAAATAAGCGACAGGCACTTTCTCTCCATAACTCATTTGCACAATAATTGAATTAAAATCCCATAACATTTAATATTAAAATTTCCTGTGGTGCAGTAAGTATGCATTTCTGATTTTTTTAAATACATTTTCATAATTTAAATAGCATTTTGGGGGTGCTGGCTCAAAGCACTTGAAGGAATGTTTGATAAATAACAATCAAATTGTCTTTATTTTTTAAGTAAACTCAGTTATTTAATTGAAAGATTAATAAGAAAAAACCTCAGACTGGGAAGGGAAATTAACTTGGAGATGGTTCTTAATCCCACCACGCTGGGACAAAGTTATAGGGGGTTCATATCATCAAAAGATTACTTCTGCGGGGTGTAAGATTAGTGCATTTAATCATGACAATTTCTGGGGAGAGTCTCTGCTTTCAGAGGAAATGAAACCAGGAGCTGCTGTAGATGAACTTGCTGTGGAAATACCTGGCTTCTCAGTGTAGAACATCTCACTTGGTTAATGTGAACCCCCATGAAGAAAATAGAACGTGTTGCAACTTGTCGCCCCTACCCAACAGAAGTGTGTGGCTTTCCCTCCTCTGTTCACTTTTAGGTATATCTTAATCAGTTTTATTGAAGTAAAATTAGCATATAATGAACTGCAAATGTTTAAAGTTTGTAATTTGATGGTTTTGACAAGTAACAGCCACAAAAGCATCATTGTGCCCCCTCTGTACCCCCTGCCCATCAACACATATCGGTGCCCTTAATTCGGCCAACACACATTAATTTATATAACTTAGAATTCTACATGAAGAGAAGCCTACAGTATATATTTATTTTATCTAACTTCCCTCAATATGATTATTTTAAAATAATAAATAAATAAGCATGATTATTTTAAGATTCATCCAGGTTGCCGTGGACCAATAGTTTTCTCTTTTAAATGGCTATTAGTTACAGATAGGTGGTAGATAGATACCTGGACACATAGATAGATAGGTGTTACTACAGATATAGGGATATACTACCTCCTCCCCAGGTGATGGACATTGGCTTGTTTCCAGGTTGGAGCTATTATAAATAATGCTGCTATCAACATTCACACCCAAACTTTTGCGTGGGTATATATTTTTCTCTCTCTCAGATATCTGCATAGTTAGCAATTTAATTGCCGGGCTGTGTGGTAATTATGTCTTTATGAGATGTGTGATGCAAACATTCTGTCTCAGTCTGGGCTTGTCTTTTTGTGTGTCTTTTTGTGTGTTTTTTTAAAATATATTTTATTGATTTTTTTTTTACAGAGAGGAAGGGAGAGGGATAGAGAGTTAGAAACATCGATGAGAGAGAAACATCGATCAGCTGCCTCCTGCACACCCGCTACTGGGGATGTGCCCGCAACCAAGGTACATGCCCTTGACCAGAATCGAACCTGGGACCTTTCAGTCCGCAGGCCGACACTCTATCCACTGAGCCAAACCGGTTTTGGCTTTTGTGTTCTTAATAGTGCCTTTTGAAGGGCAGACATTTTTTAATTTTATTGGGTCCAACTGGTCAAGTATTCTTAATCATCGCGTGCTATATCTTTTTACATTCCTTTATTTAAATTCTTTTATCTTTTTAGTTTGAATCCTCTGTGCTTCCACAGTCTTGTGATGGGTACAGTGCTGCACATTCTGCTTTAATTCAGCAAGACCACCCTGACTGCTGCCTTTCCCAGCTGTGCGGAGAGCCCTGTGAGCTCCCGGGTAGAGCCCTGCCCAGCTGCCCTGCCCAGCCCAGAGGAGCAATGACGTGAGCCGCGATTCACATGATGTGTACACGTATAACTGCGACAAGGAACTGAGTCCGTGACGGAAGCAGATGGGACTGGGAGAGACCCGGAACAGGGCTGAGAAGAGGATCATGGGAGGACACACTTGCACAAACAGGCACCACACCCTGACTGAAACCGGCAATGCTCACGGAAGAGATGCACAGGAAAGATCATCCCCAAACCACAGACTGAAGACTGAGGCCTCGCTGGTGAAGTACTAGGAGCTAGTTTGTGACTAAACCAAGTTAGCATTCACTTCCCAGCCCCCTAAGCGTGTGTCCCCCGACCAGATCACACATGTTCCATGTGGTTGGCCCCTCCTGACTATCTCTCCCTCCCAGTGATTCCAGACTCCTGCTGTCCCTGGACCAGCTCCTTGGGGGGCATGAGAGATGGGGAACGCCCCTGCAGTTTGCTCATTCTGCCTGGCGACAGCCGGTAGAGGCGGGGCTCACTTCACAGAGCTTAGTGGGGAAGTCGCCAGCTGGACATGAGGGGTCCTTTGAAGGACAGGTGGCATCTGGGAGATACAGAGGTTTGTCTCTCCATCATGCATTTGTGGTACCCAGTCTAAATGATGGTACCTAAAGAATAGCTCGGTGAGTGGTGTCTGCCTGTGACTCCGGCTGTGAAAACAAAGACGGGATGACAGCAGCGAGCCGCAGGCGCCCAGACACCATCGGGGAGACAGCCCCCAGTGCACGTCCCGGACCTCACCCAAACCAGACGAGCGGAAGTCAGAGCGGGCAGGAGCCCAGTGCTAACATAGTGGGACTTCCGAATGCTCCCAGCTCTCAGCCTGTTGGCCACAGACTCTAGGAGGCCCAAGGCAGCATCCACGTAACACCCGTCAGCCACAGAAATTATTTTACCAGATTGATGACTACACAGAGCTTGGAATTCCACACAGAAGTGACAGGGACGGCCAGGTCCAATCAATGCCAAGAATTCTGCATGGAGCCTGGCCGGATGTTCCATTGGTGAGCATCATCCCGCACATCAGAGGTTGGGTTCAATCCCTGGTCAGCATCCTGGATGTGGTGCAGCTTCTGTCTGCTGCGTCTCCTTGGGACACTTGCCCCTTGAGCCTCGCTGCTGTGGAATGGACTTCACTAGCAGAGCTGGGTGGTTCTCTAATGGCTCCAAGCAGGCTCTGTCAGGCTCTCGTTTAACCACAGCATCCAGACAAATGCAACGTCTCTGACTCCAGTTACCAATTCCAGCACACTTCTCTCCCTCATCCTTTCTCTGTCACATTTCCTAGTCTCCTTACCATGACTTGGCCGAAGTGCTCAGCCCTGTATGATCCTGCCATTTACCTGGGTCTATGTCCCTTTAGTTGGCATCACTGACTGACCTTTGCAAAGCAATACTAATATGCAGAAGAGCACGTGCAAGAGAGACCAAACGGGTGACCCCTGCAGAGACCCATCAAAGAGAGCCCATGCAGGAGACCCTATGCAGGATGACTCATGCAGGAGACCCATGCAGGAGACCCATGCAGGAGGCCATGCAGGATGACTCATGCAGGAGACCCATGCAGGAAACCATGCAGGAGACCCATGCAGGACAACCATGCAAGAAAGCCATGTTGGAATACCCATGCAGGATGACTCATGCAGGAGACCCATGCAGGACAGCCATGTTGGAAGACCCATGCAGGAGACCCATGCAGGAGACCCATGCAGGAGACCCATACAGGAGACCCATGCAGGAGACTCATGCAGGAGACCCATGCAGGATGACTCATGCAGAATGACTCATGCAGGAGGCCCATGCAGGATGACTCATGCAGGAGACCTGTGCAGGAGACCCATACAGGATGACTCATGCAGGAGACCCATGTTGGATGACTCATGCAGGAGACCCATGCAGGATGACTCATGCAGGAGACCCATGCAGGAGACCCATGTTGGATGACTCATGCAGGAGACCCATGCAGATGACTCATGCAGGAGACCCATGCAGGATGACTCATGCAGGATGACTCATGCAGGACAACCATGCAGGACAGCCATGTTGGAAGACCCATGCAGGAGGCCCATGCAGGACACCCATGCAGGAGGCCCATGCAGGATGACTCATTCAGGAGACCCATGCAGGATGACTCATGCTGGAGACCCATGCAGGATGACTCATGCTGGAGACCCATGCAGGAGGACTCATTCAGGAGACCCATGCAGGAGGACTCATGCTGGAGAGGCCTGCAGGTGATTCACTCCACACCCATCAGACAGTGTTGTGAGTGAGAAATGATATCTTTACCCATCGAAGGGCTGGGACTCCAGGTTATTTGCTGCTGCAGCACAGCTTATTCTGTTCTAACTAGAGTGCATTGGTGAGCCTGAAGTGCGGTCCACATGGAGAGGTGAGTGAAGAGGGCACTGCACCTGGAGCAAGTTGCAGGTACTTGGGGCTATGCATGAGTAGGAAACAGCAAGCCGTGGAACACATCTGAGTCTCTCCTATTCGCCCAGAATAGTCCTGCCAACATTCAGTCTTCAATTCCAAGCTGTAAAGCATTTTTGCAAAAACTTAGTCCTAATGACTTTTCAGTCCATTGTGACATATTTCTAGCATCTCCATCAAATGTCAGGCAATGAAATTTCAGATTCCGGGTCACTCTGCACACTTGATAGCAATGAAAGGACATCCTCAGTGAAGCCTACCAGCCCGGAAGGAGCACTGAGTTGGGAGTCAGGCTTTGATTCCAATTCCAGGCTCTGGCCCAAGGTCACTAACGCATTGCCATTGGGCCATTACTGTGAACCATCAAGTTGAAAGATGACTGAATGGTGTCTCCAGTCTTGATATTGTGGATTACCGGGATTCTAACAAGGTTTCGTATCTTATCAGAATGTAAGCTGTGTAGCCTAGCTGGTGTGGCTCAGTGGTTGAGCATCAACCCATGAACCAAGAGGTCCCAGGTTCGATTCTTGTCATGGCACATGCATGGGTTGTGGGTTCGATCCCAGTCAGGGATGTGTAGGAGGCAGCTGATCAATGTTTCTCTCTCATCGATCGTTGCTTCTATCTCTCTATTCCTCTCCCTTCCTCTCTCTCTAAAATCAATAAAGACATTTAAAAAACAAAAAAAGGAATGTAAGCTGTGTAGGTACAAATATTTGAACTTGATTCACTGACATATTCCCAGTGATTAGAACAGTATATGGCATAAAACTATTATAAATATATGTTAATTAATGAATGAGACCCTTTAGCCACAATGTTCAGGAACATAAAAACATAATTTCAACCCTCCCTCCCCCCCCCCGCACTGCCCCCCCCCCCCCCCCCCCCCGTCCTCTCCGTGTCTGCTGTGTTCTATTCTTGAGGCTGTAGATAGCGAGAGTGCTGTTATCTACCCGGGGGAGAAAAACATAGTCACCTAGAGACTTCCCATGGCTTGAAAAAAACAATGCAAACCACACTGGCGCCTGCCACGTAGCACCGGCTTTGCCTGCACATCTGGCATCCAAGCCCTCCCTTCAGTAAGAACCCTAACATTTCGTAGCACTAAGAAATGTAATCCCCACAGGTTTGTTCTGGTTTTGGTTTTTCTCCCCAAATCCCACCTGTTGGAAATACTGCCTCCTCTACCAACAACATAGAGGAGCTGGGTGCTCCCCACACCGCCGAAGCTGTCCGGTGCCCAGGACCTGCACGCACTCCCTCTCCTGCTGGTGGCTTCTATTTTTAATCACCACCGGGCTGCGCTCAGAAAGAGCAGCGCTGGGAGGAGTGCTTCGCAGAGCAGCTGGCCGCGTCCCTGGCTCCTCTGTGTGATGGAGCAGCAGACACCCCGAAGCCGGGATGGCAAGAAAACAACTGCATTCAGGTCACCCAGCAGCAACTCAAAACCAAAGCGAATGACCCTCCTCATCCCGGCGCCCGGGAGAAGCCTCCCCGGCAGGAGGAGGAGGAAGCAGTCTTACAGCATCCCTACCAAGTGACTGCAAGGCTTTGGTGGGCAAGCATTCAGCGAGCCGGTGACTCAGAGACCACGCTGCCGTTCCGCGTGGGTGCCCGGCTCACTCCACAGCTGAGATGAGCCGTTGTCCTGCTGGGGCAGGAGAATCTAATTGCCACGTTGGTCCTCCAGCCCCTCTCCAATTGCTCACCCACAGGCTCTGCTTTAATTACATGGCACTTGGAGGGAGGAACACAAAGAAGGCCCCAAGCTCGCCTTCAGCCTTGAGTAAAAGAGATATTGGCTGAAGTTCGGTCACATGCCTAGGGGTCTGGGGACCCTGTGTCCTAGCACCTGGGAAACTTACTACAGCATATTCTCAGGGCTCACCCCACTCTCAATCACACTGAGTGGGCGCTCCGAGAGTCTGGTATTGGGATGAGCTCAGTGGTGCCGATGCATGCTGATGTCTGAACCCTGCCATCTGGAATCGGTCAGCGAGGTGGAATTGCGTGAAAGTGAACATGAACCACAGGGGTGGGTGACTAAAAGGTCGTGTTCCTTCCCTGTCCACTGCAAAGGGCTCTCTCCTCTGGAACCAGGCAGTTTCTGAGCCCCAGCCTGGCCCTGGTCGCCATCCGACAGATCTGTCAACATGGCCCCAGCGGGCAGCCAGCCTGAGACCCCCATTCCCAGACTCCCGATCCGACCAGCACTCTCACCCTTCCCTCAGCCCCTGGGACTGAGGCCATTCCAATCGGATAGAACCCATCCAGAACAGGATGTGTCTCAGCATCTCAGACCAGAGCTGCACAGAGGCAAGAGGGTGGGGGATGGGCAGGAAGAGAAAGGTGATGAGGCCGTGGAGGAGGGACGGGGACTTGCCACCATGCCACAGGCCCAGGGAGACCATGGAGGGAGCCGGTAGTGCTGGTGGTGTCTTCACACCCTGTCTCCCCTCTCACCAACTTCCATTCCTGACCTTCCTAGGTGGGACGCAGGGGAAGGGCATCCAGAGAGAAGGTGCCCATGGCATTGGGTGGCGGGTGCAGTGGGGAGGGGGCGTTGGTGCCCTGGTTGCATAAATGGGTGGGAGCTCCAGTTTCACCCTTTTTCTTCCTGATTTGGCCCCTCACCATCCCCACTACCCCTGAGCCTGTCCAGACTGCCTCTCTCTCGGAGTCCCTGTCTATTGCGGTGGGATTATAAGGGAACATAGGAGAAAACAAAGGCAGAGTGTCTAAGCTTGTCTGGGACAACCTAGGCATTCTCAGCAGGGGAGGATGTCTGAGCAGAGTTGGAGGGAGAGACCCGGGTCTGGGTGGAGACGGGTGCTATTCTGGGTCTGATACAGCCAGACCCTCCCTTCCTGTGACAGCCCACATTCTTTAGAAGAATGCAAGGATGGTTCGGGAGCCTGACACACATGGCTGTGAAATCATTTGTAGGGAAAGGCGAGAGAGTGGGGATGGTGGCTGGGTTTGAATAGATGAGTTGGAGAGCTCCGTCCCCAGCATGCAGACACCCTTCACCAACAAAAGAGAATGGAGGACTTTAAGGAAACTAGGGTCATAGGTCACCTTAGAAGAAAGAAGCCGTGGCTACAAAGCCGAGGAATTCCCATGTAATTGAAGCCAACGTCCTACAACTTTCTAAAGATGCCCAAGGGGAGAAACTATTAATGAACTTGAGAGAGAGAAACAGCACACGTGGAACATCCTGTGGCCAATGCAAGCCAATCTGGGCCCTGAGAAGGTGGTCCCCTCGCCGATCTGGACATTTCCTGGGAGGCCTCTTCCACATTTGCATTCAGTACATAGTCCTTGAGCCCTGGCCAGTGTTGATCAACGATTAGAGTGTCCACCACACACCAAAGAGTCTATTGAGGGTTCCATTCCAGGACAAGGGCACATATCTGGGTTGCAGGTTCCACCCCCCACCCCAGTTGGGGCTGGTGCAGGAGACAACCCATCAATGTGTCTCTCACATCGATGTTTCTCTCTCTCTGCCTCTCTCTCTCTTTCTCCCTCTCTCTCCCTTGCTCTCGCCCTTCCTCTCCCTCTAAAAAAATCAATGGAAAAAATACCCTCTGGTGAGGATTAACAGAAAATAAAATAGTTCCTAAGCCCAGAAACACGCTGGGGAGGCAGAGATGGGGCAGTGACCTTGCCCTCTCAAGGCTCACAATTCAGAAGGGAGACCCTCTCCTTTGTTCAGAAAGCCTATATGTTATTCTCCTTCTCCTCTCAACCCAAACCAACATCCAAAATCAAATCCCCTCTGCCCACTCTCCAGCACATCTCAGTTGCAACTAGGAAGAACAATCACTGATTCAATCCATTCATTCTTGAAAGTCCCCGTTAAACTCCCATTTTTTTAAATATAACTAGAGGCCCAATGCACAAAATTCATGTGGGGTGGGGGGCAGGGGGAGAGAGGGGGAGGGGGAGAGGAGAGAAGGGAGAGGGAGGAAGGGGGAGGGGGAGGAGGGAGGTCCCTCAGCCCAGCCTGCACCCTCTAGCAATCCAGGACCCCTCGGGGGATGTCCAACTGCCAGTTTAGGCCCGATGGCCTGCCTATCTGCCTGATCATCCCTAACTGCTCGCCTGCCTGCCTGATCGCCCCTAACCACCTCTGCTTCAGCCCCGCTGCCATGGCTTCATCCAGAAGGATGTCTGGAATGACGCTTGGAAGGTCGTTCAGCTGTCCAGTCTAATTACACATTTATAATTGTAGATAATGCTCTTGGCCACCATAAATAATGCTGCAATGAATGTAGGGGTGCACATATCTTTATGAATAAATGTTCTCAAATTTTTCTGGTAGATACCCAGAATAGGGGTTGCTGGGTCATATGGTAGGTCTGTTTTTAATATTTTGAAGAACCTCCAGGGTGGAGAGCACACATACCGATGATGTATTATGATATTGTACACTTGAAACTTATATGATCTTATTAACCAATGTCACGCCAATAAATTTAATTAAACATATATGAAATAAATAATGGTTTTCAGTACTACATGAAATGTGGAAGGGTAGCTTTAGAAGAAGAAGAAGAAGGAGAAGGAGAAGGAGAAGAAGAAGAAGAAGAAGAAGAAGAAGAAGAAGAAGAAGAAGAAGAAGAAGAAGAAGAAGAAGAAGAAGAAATAAAAATATGAACAATAAAATGGCAATAAATACATATCTATCAACAATTGAATCTAAAAAATCAAAAGAAATGAATAAGAAATCTAATGAATAGAATAAACTGATGAATAAAGTAGAATCAGAGGCATGGAAACATGGAACAGGCTGAGGAATCTCAGAGGGAAGGGCAGAGAGGGGCTGGAAGAGCTTGACTGAAGATCTTACATGCATATGCGCATTACCCTGGACACAGACAATAGGGTGCTGAAGGCCTGGGGAGGGGTAGGAACCAGATTGAGGGGGCAATGTGAGGGGGAGAGGAACATATGTAATACTCTCAACAATAAAGATTTAAAATAAAATGAAATGAAATAATGGTTTTATATTGAAGCAAGAATAGGTCAGAGGGAGAAAGACATACTCTATGATTTCACTTATACATGGAATCAAGAGAAAATGAGTAAACATTAACAGACCCGTAGATATCTAGAAGAAGGTGGCGGCTGCCAAAGGAGAGGGGGTGTGGGAATCCTACCTAATAATAGACAAATATGCAAATTGACCATACCTCCGACACACCCACAAGCCACGCCCACAAGCCACGCCCACAAGCCAATCAGAGCGAGTATGCAAATTAACACAACCAAGATGGCTACAGCCACAGAGAGCAAGGTTTCCCAGGTAACAGAGCAAGCCAAGCTTTCCGATAGTCGTTGCAGGCCTAAGCCTCCACTCAAGCTACAAAGTTTCAATTATAGAAAGTAAACAAATTCAAACAGAAAGGGTGGCAGAACAGAGCTTGAGAGAGCAAGCCAGGGTTGCCGGCGGCAACAGGGGAAGCAAAGCTTTCCGCACACTCTGTCCAGGCCCACCCGCTTAAGGCAACAAAATTTCAATTATAACCCCAACAGAAATGGCTGCTGATGCAGAGGGAGCCCCAGGCTTGGCTCCGCTCCAGGCTACAAAGTTTCAATTGTAGAAGGAAAATAAATTCCAGATACCAGGGCCTCCACTTGGGTTGCCAGGGGTCGTGGCCGGCCTGCAAACCACCACAGGCCCCTCGCTCAGGCCGCCCCATGCCCCAAGGGAACCCCCACCCTGATCTGGGACACCCTTCAGGGAAAACCAGCTGGCCCCCACTCCTGCACCAGGCCTCTATCCTATCTAATAAAAGAGTAATATGCAGATTGACCATCACTCCAACACACAATATGGCTGCCCTCATGTGGTCAAAGATCCCTCCCCCATGTGGACACAAGATGGCCACTACAAGATGGCCAGCAGGAGAGGGCAGTTGGGAGGCACCCGGCCTGCAAGGGAGGGCAGTTGAGAGGGACCAGGCTTGCAAGGGAGGGCAGTTGGAGGTGATCAACCCTGCAGGAGAGGGCAGTTAGGGGTGACCAGGCTGGCAGAGGAGGGAAGTTGGGGGCAAACAGGCTGGCAGGGGAGCAGTTAAGCATCAACCAGGCTGGCAGCGGAGTGGTTAGGGGGTGATCAGGCTGGCAGGCAGAAGCAGTTAGGGGCAATCAGGAAGGCAGGCAGGCAAGCAGTTGGGAGCCAGCAGTCCTGGATTGTGAGAGGGATGTCCGACTGCCCGTTTAGGCCCGATCCTTGGGCCTAAACGGGCAGTCAGACATCCCTCAAGGGGTCCCAGATTGGAGAGGGTACAGGCTGGGCTGAGGGGCAACCCCCCTCCGTGCACGAATTTCGTGCACCGGGCCTCTAGTGAATTAAATAAAACAACAAAAATATTTTAAAATTTAAAAAAGGAAACACAAATCAATATCATACAGTTTAATGAATTTACACATGCACAAATCCATACATTGAGAAAGGTATTAAAGCGAGTGATGGGCTCTTCCGTCTTATAAAGCTATTTTCCTTCCACGAAGAAGTTCCTCCACGCGGGGGTCACGTGCTGGAAGCTGGAACACCTGCGAGGCCTCCTGCTCTCTCTCCTTGCATTTCTCGCCTCGTCAGCACTCACCACGCTGTTCTGCACATTCTGCCTGCCGAGCTTACGCGGTACGGGCGCGTGTGCTACTGAGGAAGAGTCCTTTCTTCCTTCAGACTCAGGAACTGCTGACGGGAGGAGCCACTGGTTCCCTCTGAGGCTGGATGACGCCGGAATTCTGCATTCCGAATTCCAGGATGCCGCAGGCTCGCATCTATGCCAGCAACATCTGTCAGAAACTCCCGGAGGGTGTTATCTGAGGAACACATCACAGCACTGAAGGAAATTCCCTCCGGGTTTCCTGGAGATTAAAACTGGCTTTGAAAACACCAACAGGGCCCAGAGTTTTGTTTCCTAAGACCTTTGGGGGTGTAAGAGCTTGCAGACGTTATCAGAGTTCTCCTAGCGCCCACATATTTCCGCCTTGGCCTAACGTGTTCACCTTTAAAATCACCATCCCCAGATGATTGCATCTCAGGCTTTGTGTATACTTAGTACATACAATTCCTTGAGCTTGAATTCACACCAGGTAAGGTGACACCTGTGCCTCTTGTCTCCGTCGTCTCATCCAAAGCCTAGGAGTCACCTTAGTCTCTCACCACCCCTCACCTTCACGCCCATGACCACCAGGGCTTGTCCTGTCCACACGCGTGGATCTGGATCTACCTGCTGATCTCCATCCTCCCCGCCGGCTCCTGGGCAGCTCGCCATGCCCTCTCACCTGAAGAAAAGCAGGAGGTCCTAACTGGCACTCCTTGGATTCCATTTGGCAGGTAGCCCCCAGAGTGCTCCCTTAAAGTGTTACTTGCATGTCACTTCCTGTTCAAAACTTACCATGGCTCATGTCACAAGTAGGATCGTCTACAGAGCCCTCCTGGACGTCCAGACACCGGTGTGATCCGGCCCCAACTACCCCTTCCCCTGGCTCCTGGGCTCCTCTAGTCACACCAATGTGTGTGTGTGTGTGTGTGTGTGTGTGTGTGTGTGTGTGTCATTTACATATAGCCCTCTCCTTCTCGCTCTGAAATCAATTAAAAATACATTAATTTTAAAAAGGAAGGGCTCCAATCAGACACCGTTCAGGAATGACCCAACCCAGGGACCTGCCTCTTGCTGCCACTGCGGATCCAGCTCCAGCTTCTGGCAGGACCCGCTGACTTTCTCTGAAGGGTGGGAGACCTCACTTAAACGTGCTTGGTGGTGAGACGTGTTTTGAGTGTCAGGGTCCTGTGCAAGCCTCTGGGTGTCCCTGCAGGACTCAGTGAGAAAAAGGGGGAGCGGGCCTCTCAGGCGGTAACTATGCATGGTCCCTTCTGAGACTTTCTACGTTTGAAACCAGAGGAACGTGCTCGCTCTGGGGCCATCACATGGAAAACGTTACCCCATCATGGACCCAAAGGGAGGCCTGGGTTGGAAGGAATGAGGTAGAGCAAGAACGCTGCAGGCTGCCCCTCGTCAAATAAAATGACGGCGCTGGGCTGAGGCCCCAGCGGTCGAAGTGCAGGCGGGGCCATCGTCCGGCCCCCGGTTCCTGCAGGGGAAGCCCTGGGTCGGGTCGAGGCCTCTGTCGTACCAGGGACGCCTGGAGGAAGCAGGATGGAGCCTTCCCTTTCCCGGAAGGCAGGAGGCAGAGACCTCAGTAGACAGGTTGACAAATGAGCCCGCACCTTGTGCAGGGCCGTCTGGGCTTAGACCCGCAGTGCACACCTGTCCTTTCTCCCCGTCCGCGCGCGCGTGTGTGTGTGTGTGTGTGTGTGTGTGTGCGCGCGTGTGCATGCGTGTGTGTGTGTGTGTCCGTGTGTGTGTGTGTGTGTGTGTGTTAATCCTCACCTGAGATAGTTTTTCCATTGGTTTTTAGAGAGTGGAAGGGAGGGAGAGAGAAACTTCCATGTGAAAGAGACACATTGACTGGTTGCCTCCCCCATGCTCCCCTGACGACCAGGGCTGGGGATCCAACGTGCAACCAGGTGCCTGCCTTTGACTGGGCATCGAACCCAAAACCCTTAGGTACAAGGACCGACCCTCTAACCACTGAGCACACCAGCTAGGATATACCTTTCATTTATTAACTCCCTAAACAGACCCATTTCTCTACTTCAAAATGAGCTGCACAGCATGTTGACTGGATGTATTCATATGTTATGATACATTGTCTTTGCAACGCGAGCAAACAACTCCAACGTCACAGAGTTATCATTTATTTGTGTGGTGAGCATAGTCCAGATCTGGTCTCTTAGCCAGTTTGATGATTATAACACAACTAGAGGCCCACCCAGTGCACAAATTCATGCATGGGTGGGGTCCAGCTGGCCCAGCACCAATCGGAGGATCAGGGCCAGGCCTGTCAGGAGGAGACGGCAGGAGGTTGCCCTACAGGCCTGGTCCGATTGGGGCCCGAGGGCGATTGGCCAGCGGGCTTGGCCCCAGAATGGGGTTGGGGGGCCGATCGGGGGTGGGACGGCCAGGGGGAGGGGCCATAGGCAGTTGGGCAGCCGCCCAGTACCTGATCTCAGGGTGGGGCCGGGCAGGAGGAGGGGCTGCAGGAGGTTGGCTAACTGGCCCCACCCCTTATTGGGGTAGGGGGCGATCAGGGGTGGGGCGCGCCAGGGGGAGGGGCTGTAACTTTAAACAACATTTCTCCTCCTACCCGCTGCCCCAACCCCTCAGCCCTGGGAAACCAGCATTTTACTCTCTGTTTACGAGTTCGGCTCTTTCTGATTCCGTGGAGAAATGAGATTGCGCGGTCTCTCTGAGGGCCAGCACTCACCGCTGTTGGTTGCCTCCGCCTTTTCCCTCCACCTCGCTGCCTCTTTTTTATTTATCTTTGCCACTTGCACCCCTTTTCTCACTCCTTCGGTTCTTGATGGCTGCCGCTTTGGTGTCCCCTCCCACAGGGCCAGCCACGGGGCCAGCCACGGGGCCCCTGTGATCTCGGAGGAGCGGGTCCAGCTAATTTCCTTCTCATGCTGGGCACAAGTGCCACGCTTCCTCCCTCGTTCCCCTTCCGATGAATCCATGCAAAACTGTTCTTGAGCTTCCTGTGGGGCAGGGGATCGCATTCCCCCAGGTGCCAGGGAGCTGGAACCCCCTCCCAAGAACATGGACCCCCCAGCAGAGGGTCCTGGCTGGCTGGAGGGGGTCTATTCCAGTGGGTGAGCCTGGAAATATCACTCGCTGGCTCTGTGTCTCTATTCAACGTGCCTACCCTCCACAGGCCGAGGTTTCCTCATCCAGAAAGCGGGGGTCTGCGAGAGGACCAGCACTGGAAAGCGCTGGAGGAGGTAGTTTCCACAGAACACGACAGTGAGCTGCCTGACACGGACCACCGACAGGAGCCGAGATCTTGTCCCCTCCCGATGCTGAACCCGCCCGGTGACAATGCTAACTACCTGCCCACTGTGGGCGAGGTTTCTGAACCTCCCTGCGTTTAAAGGCCGCCAATCCCCGGGCCTGCAACCACCCACTGCTCCAGCCTCCCTCCCGGCCGCCAGCAAGGTGGTCCAGGACCCAGCCCCTAGTAGGTCTGCCTATTAGCGCCACAGGCCGGGGTGCCCCTTCTCAGCCCTGGTTTGGGACTCGAAGCCTGAACGCACTGGGCAGCGTCGCCTCGCTGGCGGGCTGTGATTTTTCCTGGTGTTTACGTTCACGGTGGCGTGGACACGCCCTCCCCAGCAGGCGGATGGGGATGATGTTCATGGACACATGTGGTTAGGTCTGAATTACAATTTTCATGAAAATCGTGTGTTTTGGCAGCAAGCGCTTGCTCTCTTTTTATTGTTTGCCTGGAAACGGGGAACTCCGCTCCTGGGGGATGCAAAGCAGCCTGCTCTTCCCCAAGAGGCCCCATCTGCTCGGGGCCCACGCCACTCCCAGGCCTCTCTGGGTATGCCTTGCGAAATGGACGAGTCCCGAGGATTCCGGTTGTACCGAGCCAGGCTGACCATTTCAGCTAAGCTTCTAACTTCGCAAAACCTTTTCTTCCCGATTCTTATTTTGTTCCCAAATAAACTGGAGACGGGAGCCCTGGCCTCGGCGCTGTTTCCTCCTCTGTGGTAGCTGGTGGCCACAGATGCTGCCGGCTGGCCTGAGGTCGGGGAAACGTTGAACCGGACCGGGACCCCGGTTTCCAGTCATGTGTGTCTGCCCTCCCCACCGCCTTCCCCCACAATGCTTCCCACTCGCTGCTCTCTCCCTGTTCTCTGAGTTACAGGCGAGTCCAAGCCTCCACTAGGTCAGTTCTCTCTTTTTTCTTTCCATTTCATTACTAGTCACCAGTTAAGTCTGGGATTTAGACAAACAGCCAGGACTTTGCAGGGTGGACCCCAAATACCCACGGCACAGGCAGCTAAGAAGGTGCTGTTGTGAATGTAAATAATTTTGTCTCCAGGACACTGAGTTTCTGACAGATGTAGGGAAAGGGCTGAGAAGCTGGAGGAGGGACACAGTCCCCCCCCCCCCCAGGGGCCCCTCCCGGGGACTCCTTTCAAAGGCACGCAGTGTGGCTTCCGATTTGTGCAGAGCTGTGCTTCAGAAGCAAGTCGGGAATCTCTGTCTAAACCACTTGTAACGGAATGTTCTTTCCGGGACCTGGTTGCTCTCCCGGGCCGGGCTGTGCTGACCCACCCGGGAGCTCCGTCAAAACCCAGCTGGGGGCGCCCTCGCGACGGGCCTGGGTTCCTGCCTTGGGAATGAAGGCGGCATGTCCTCCTCAGGGCATCACACGGGGGTCACCGTGTGTCTATGCTTCACAGGTGCTCTTGACCTTGACCCCGTGGCTGGAGAGCCCCTCACCCTGGCCATCCTCTCCCGGTCGCGTTCTCCTCTCGCGCTGGACCCGGGCGCCCTGTGCACAGCCCCGGGGCGCCTGCTGCCACATCTGCCATGGCCGTGTCTCCCCGGAGACGGTGGAGCAACGCTGATCTCCACCATCCCTGGCCCGCATTTCCCCAAGCCCCAGGCTTGCGGAGTTTCCTGAGCAAGACCCCTGGTCGACGCCCTGTCCGGCATCACCTCCCGGCCAGTGTGGTTCCCTGCACGTGCCCAGGTGCCTCTGACTGGCAACCTGAAGAGGAAGGCAGCTCAGTTCCACCTTCCACTAGATCCCAACCGTCCTGGAGCCTTCCCGAGCGGAGGGTCCTGGCTGGCCGGAGGGCTCTGGAGTTGCTCACTAAATCCTAAGCATTAAGAGCCAACATTTGCAGGCTCCTCCCTGATGCCCGGGTTACATCAGCACCGTCTCACCGAGCCCTGGCTGCAGCCTGCGAGTCAGTCATGATTCCCCTTTAGAGACAAAGACCCATGTCATCTTCCTCCTCCCAGATGTGCTGGTCAGCGCCCACACTCAGCCCTGGGGGCCACCCACCCTCTCCAGAGGTTTCTGCCCCGCCCTAAAGACGGTGTGGAAAGCGCCGCCCACCGAGGGAGGGCCTGGAGCTTGCGGGGGGGGGGGGGGGGGGTCTTTTCTATCCAGGATGCAGCAAGCCATGGGGTCCGAAGCCTGGCTCAGAGGTTAATCTTCAAGATCATCTCAGGAGGCACTGAGGCTCGGACAGTCGCCAAGGGAGCCCTCATGGTTAGGACCGTTACGCCCTGAACGTCTGGCTTCTTCTAGCTCCGGACACAGCAGCATGGGGAATTCAGTCACACCAGACATCACCCTGCTGCCCAGAAGCTTAGAACAGATCCGGAAGCAAAGCTCACAGATGACGGTTTCCAAATGCTTACTCGGAAGTGACCGCCAACCTCGATTCACGGGGTCCTCGGGGGAGGGTTCGCACTGGGGAGAGGACTTGAGAGACAGCAAGGGTGGGGTTCAGATCGGAGGGGACAGGAGATGGTGAAGTCTCCCCAGATGAAGAGCAGGAGGAGGTGCGTGAGGCATCGGCTATTGTCCTGGGCGGTTCCACGGGAGGGGCAAGAAGGGCCTAGCTCCTTTGGAGGTGACAGGAGGGAAGCCAGGAGGTGACACGTCCCACCCTGGCAGCCCACTGGCCACCAGGGGGCGCTGAACGTCCATTGCCTTGGAGCCTCCATTCACAAGAGGACTGGGTCCCTGCTTCTCCTGCGGTTATTCCGTGTGACTTACTCTCGGGTGAGATGGTCAGGTGACCAGTCCAGGTCACCCGTGATGCCACCGTGAGGCACAGCTTTAAAGGGAGCAGGGAGCCTCCTGGCTGTGTCCTCGACGTGGCCTCCGTGGCTCTCCTCCCCCATCCCTCCCATTTCATCTGGCCCCTCTCCTGAGTCCCTGCACCTGAATGTTCCCTCTGTTGTGAGCATAGAGCCTCAGGCCCTCTCAGGTTCTATCCACACCCCCTCCCCCACCCCCAGCTCACCTGGCTCTGCCAGAACACGTGACACGCAGCCCCTTCCCCCAGCCCCAGTCCCCACCCACACTGACCGCGGTTGGCTGAGGACACCCGTGACGGAGCGTGAGTGAGCCCCCTGCAGGGGCTGGTCACCGTCACCCGGGCCTTGCTGAGACCTGGCCCGAGCTGACTCGGTGTTTATTGACACCCAGGAGCAGGGACTCAGGAGAGGGGCCAGATGAAATGGGAGGGATGGGGGAGGAGAGCCGCAGAAGCCACGTCGAGGACACAGCCAGGAGGCTCCCTGCTCCCTTTAAAGTTGTGCCTCACGGTGGACTCCATGGGGAGGAGAACAAGAACTAATGAGGCCAGACCGTCCTGTGTCACTTCTCACAACAGCAGGCCTGTCCCTCCCTACCGCCCTCTCAGTACAGGGCAGCCCCCCAACCTTCCCTTCCCTCCTCCCACCACCACCCCCACCCCAGGAAGCACTGCGCAGCCGGAGGAGGGAGCAGCCACTGCCAGGGAGCCGCTTCTTCCCGGGTGTTTAGAAAGGGCCCCGCAGAGGAACTGAGCACAGCTAAGCAGGCCCTCAGGGGCTCTCCCAAGCCCCGCGCACCCCAGAGTGCCCTCCTGGGTCCCTATGTCACGAGTCTCTTCCGCCTGGTGACCTGCTCTCTGTGGCCAGAATGTGAGACAGGGCACCAGCATCGGAGCTGAGGCTGAGTCAGAGCGGGGAGGGTCTGAGCCGCTGCTGGCCTGGCGCACTGTGAACTTGGAGCAGCTAACACAGGCCCCTGCCCTCGGTCAGCTGCGTGCTCTCAGGGCACTCAGGTCCCGGGGTTCTGGACAGGTGAGCCTGTGTGGTGACCCCCGGGCCACTGAGGGCCCTGAGATTTCTGGGGCTGACCTGTCCCCCGCTGCAGGGCCATCTCTCTCTAGGATCGCTGAGTGGCGTGTGTACCAGCAGAAAGCAGATGCTGTCCCTCGGAGGGAAGAGGACCTGAGCCACCACCCCAGAGAGCGCCAGTCCCAGCAGCTCAGCCCTCCCCACCGTAGAGGGAGGGTGGGCGTGTGGCGGACACTGGAGTGTCTCTGATTTGCCCGCCTCCGCTCAGCACTAACCCTGAGCAGCAGGACAGCTGGGGCGGGGGGCGGGGGGGCAGGCATTAACATTCTCTAGCAGGGGCGTTTGCTCGTCAATAAACACCGAGGATGCAAACACAGCTGGGAAAATCATCTCCCAGATCATCATTAGGCTGAACAGCACCTCCCAGAGACAGAGCGGCACCTCCGGGAACGTGGCAAACTGGTCGTGTTCATGGAGAGTGGACAACGCAGCCTTAGGAGAGTGTGGCCCGCGTGAGTGCTGAGATGTGGGAGCAGGGCCTTGCAGAGCACCCCGGGGCAGAGACCACAGTCCATGCGGATCTCCCACGGGCCAGCGCGGGCAGGTCCGGCCCAGAGTGGGGGGCCCTCGGGATTTTTCCATTTCAACTTTCAATTAAAAAATTGAGCTTTTAGTGGTTATTTTCCAAATACTGACCAGTCCTGAATTCAGAGGTTCCCCGTGGATCCCTAGCGGTGTTTCTGTTCATCCTACCTCATACGGGGGCTGCGTGCTACGTGCGCGTCTGAGGAGCACAGGGGTGTGCGTGTGCATGCATGGACACCTCAGAACAACGCACACTATGACACTCAGGAAGGGTTTATCTCTGTAATTTTTCATTAATGTTTTCAGACTGCCGTTGGCCATGGGTAACAAATGTGGAAGGCAAGCCTGCGGTCTGGTGAGACGGCCTGAGAGGGACTTGTCCCCTCGTGGTGTCCTTAGTAACAAGCCGCGGTCTCTACTGCTCATGTGAAGCATGAGAAAACCTCGGCTTAGGCATGTTCTGTAAAACCCCGCACCAGCATTCCTCAGAAGTGTCCTGGGCACGGGTCGGGAGACTGAACTGTCCCAGGGGGAGGAGCCAGCCCGGCCGACTCGGATTCTGGCCCAGGAGGCCGGCGTGGGCCTCTGGGCGACAGAGCTGGGAGGTAACCATCTGTGTCGTAGGCCACAGGCCTCTGCTGACTGGTTGCAGCGATAACAGAAGACGATTACAGAATCTCTCCCCAAAAAGTTACTGAGAAGTGGCAGAGTGTGGAAGTCCCTTGGGGAGCAGGTTGGGAGACGCAGTTGATCACCCACAAGGTGATGTAAAATCGGGGCCCACTGGCCTTGACGTCCGGCCGTAAATCTCACCTGTGGTGCTTCCCCACCCCTTCTGACACTAAGGAGTCGTGGTTCTCCTCTAGCAAATACAGCAGCCGTCCTTTATTGTGGGGTAACCCTCAAACATTTGTGTTCATTATTTACTGCTGTATGACCAACACCCCGAAACTCAGATAAAGTGTGTACTAGCTCACAGGTGACAGCGGCCTGCGCACAAGGACCATCGGCGTGGCTGTCCGAGGTCAGCTGGGCTGAATCCTGAAGGCGGGGCTGAGGTCAGCTGACAGATGACCCTCTCCAGGACGGTCCTCACACCGCTGGCCGGAGGGTGCTGGCCGCTGGTGGAGGCCTCAGCTCCTCCCCTGGTGGACCCCCCATGGGACTGTGTGTGTGCAATATCGTGGCTGGTTTCCCCAAAAGCAACGATCCGTGAGAAAGCAAAGGAGAAGCCACGATGCTTGGAAACCCCATGTCATCATTCCCACAATGTTCTCTGGGTTTCGCAGACCACTCCTGCCAGGTGGAGGATGGAAGCCAGGAGATGGGAACCACTGGGATCCCTGAGAAGCCAGGTGCCCCGACTTTAGAAAGAGAAAATCAGGAGAAAGCTAGACTTTAGTGGGTTATAAGATGCCCCACTTTCCCATCTTCATGTTGACTTGTCCGAAGGGTTTCATGATCAGCCCACAGTAAGCCAGTCCCACCAGGACTCCACTCTCCCACCTACACATCCACCAACCCCAACCCTCCTCTTTCACATGGGGCTCAGAGACTACAATCCATTGATTGACAGCTGAGCTTGATTGACAGGTGGGGAGGGGTGATGGATGACAGTGTTAGTGAAGAATCTGAGTCATTGCTAAGTAAAGTTTGCCGCCCTCCAAACTTCTTCAAATACTCAGAGTGACGGGACACCCATCAGACTTTCTGAGAGACAAAAGAATTGTATGGGATTCACACCAGGCCGACCTCAGCGAAAGGCCTCATGCAAATCTGATTTGGTAAATTACTTCAACTCTACTGCTGAGTGCACACCTCTGTTGAACAAGAGTGGACTAGCTCAGTGGTTCTGTTTTTTCTTTTTCTCAATTTTTAAAAATATTTTTTATTGATTTCAGAGAGGAAGGGAGAGGAAGAGAGAGATAGAAACATCAATGATGAGAGAAAATCAATTGGCTGCCTTCTGCACGCCCCTACCAAGAATTAAGCCTGAAACCTAGGCATGGGCCTAGACCAGGAATCGAACTGGGACCTCCTGGTTCATAAGTCGATGCTCAACCACTGAGCCATGCCGGCCGGGCAATGGTTCTTGAATTTGAGTTACTATCTTGTTCTTCTGTGTTGAAATCAGACCCCCAAGCCCTCCCCATTCCCATTAGTGAGTATATGGTGAGGTCCCAGAATCTATATGTATATACTTCATGAGATCACATGACTTAGGGATCATTAAACTAGTTCAGATTTTTCTCGACTGGAGATGGTAGACCCCTGACTCTGGGGAGGAGAAAATAGTGATATTATATTTTCCTTGAAAAGAGTCTCTGCATTATTGAGAATGTACTAAATGACCTCAAAGATGGTCTTCCAACAATACATACCTAAAGTGCTACGCTTCCAGGTAGGAAAAGGTTTGTCTACGGTGCTCAAAATCTTACAGTAGATCTGGCCTAGTAGTGACTTGCCTGAAGTTTATAGTTGCTATTACTTTCCTCTAGGGCAGTAGTTCTTGAACTCCAGTGTCTAAAAGAACCACCTAGAACACGTGTTTACAATGTGCGATCCCGGCTCCTTGTCCAGGTATCATGGTTCCTTAGGGGAACATCAGCACTGTGCTCCCCAAGGTGACCACTGAGAGGGACAACACCCCCTTAAAGACAATACACCTCATCCTGGCTGTGGGGCTCAGTGCACCAAAAGATCACCAGTTCCATTCCCCTCAGGGCACAGGCCTGGTTTCGGGCTCACTTGCCAGTAGGGGGAGCCTGTCAATGTTTCTCTCTCACATTGATGTTTCTCTCTCTCTCTCTGCCCTTTCTCTCTTTCTAAAATCGATAAAAACATATTTTTATGAAAAATACACCTCAAACCGGAAGTCATGGTAACTCACCGTCCCACCTGGGAGCCCCATGGCCTGTTGTCACCTTTCTGAAGGTGACCCTGGAGTCCTCTCCTAACCAGGGCTTCCCGATCCCCTGAGTGGGAGTCGCCTGAGGGTGGCTGTGAACGGCGATGCCTAGAAGCTGGATCTCTTCGAGTTCCACTTTGTTCTGTAAACAGATATCCCAGCCACTTTGGGAAGACTCTGCTCTTAGAGCTGCAGGTGGAGGGAACCTAGAGGTGACCTCCCACCTGTCCTTGCGCACCTGGGCTGACAGAGGCCACTCCTGGGGAGCTCCGCAGCTGGGTGCCTCCAGCCCACCGCACAATCTTTACCGTTGTTTGAATACTGGGTCTTTAGCAGCAGCGTGGGCTCCGGAGTCACTGGGGACAGATCAGAGCGACAAGAGAATGGGAGTCAGGAAGAGAAAACTAATTAGCAAATTCATCTTACGTCCTGTCAACATTTTTAAAAAACGGTAAAGGAAATCCAGCAAAGACTCTTAAACACTGTCACTTAACTGATGCACGCAAGGCTCCTAAGGTCCAGGCACCACGTCCAGACTGATTTAGGGGAAGACAAATACTCTGCTCACATTGTAAACAGGAAGCGGGCGGCTAGCGCCGGCCACTTTCTCCAGGCGATTTCAAGGATGACCAGTCCCAGCAGTAATGGCAGCTATCCCTCAGTGGAGGAGATCCCAAACAGATGGAAATGACGGTTTATTATGACAATAGAAACAGACACTCACTAGATGGCTCCTCCCAGACCATAACTACAGAACGAGAGGACATTGAAGAGTGTTTGTGATGAGCCACTGAGAAGTTAATCCTTTGATTTCAGAACCTGGTGGGGACCCATCGCCGGGGTTCTGCATTGCTGCGGACACCCAACAGCCTTGTGTAAGGTTCCCGGCAGGTATTTCCAATCTGGAAGCTTCCTCCGCAGGCAAGGAGGGCCCTGCCCCGAAAGTCTGGACAACAGTCCACGCTGGGAAGAGAGAGTAGGCGAACAGGCTGCCTGTAGTCTCGTCCTTGGTTTCGGCTGGAGACCAGGAACTCCGGGCTGCTGCCACGTGAGCCTCTCAGAAGGAGAGATCCGGCTCCTCTCCCACGTTCCCACCTTCTCTCCATCCCCTTACTCTCACCTGCCCAGGGAGCAAGGAGCAGCTGCTGTGATTGGCCAGCACTTAAGGTAGGTCGGTGCCTGGGCCCAGAACACCGCCTCATGCCCATCCCCTCCTGTTCCACTGTCTGCCTTCAGCACCAGGCACTCTCTGCTCTCTCCAGGGCCTCAGGAAGGAGGAATCTCTGCTTCCACAACCCCGGCCCTGTGCCCTGTTCTCTCTTCTCTTCTCTTCTCTTCTCTTCTCTTCTCTTCTCTTCTCTTCTCTTCTCTTCTCTTCTCTTCTCTTCTCTTCTCTTCTCTTCTCTTCTCCTCTCCTCTCCTCTCCTCTCCTCTCCTCTCCTCTCCTCTCCTCTCCTCTCCTCTCCTCTCCTCTCTCTCTCTCTCTCTCTATCTCTCTCTCTCTCTCTCTCTCTCTCTCCCCCTCTCTTCTCTCTCTTGTTAATCCTCACCAGAAGATATTTTTCCCATTGATTTTTATGGAAAGTGGAAGGGAGGGAGGGAGGGAAGGGGGAAGAGAGAGAGAGATCAATTGGTTGCCTCCAGAACGAGCTCTAACTAGGGCCAGGTATCA
Organism: Cnephaeus nilssonii; assembly: GCF_951640355.1. Classification (NCBI taxonomy): domain Eukaryota; kingdom Metazoa; phylum Chordata; class Mammalia; order Chiroptera; family Vespertilionidae; genus Cnephaeus; species Cnephaeus nilssonii. The sequence continues at coordinate 78,678,306 of NC_137083.1, read as the reverse complement.
AACCTGCAACCCAGGTGTGTGCCTTTGACTGGGAATGAAACCAGGGGCGCTTAGCTGCCCGGCTGACGCTCTAACCACTGAGCAACCTTCCAGGGCCTGTTTTCTCTCTCCTCTGCCTATCTTCAAATGAGCCAGAGTCCAACAGCCTGTCCTTGGAGCTGGTTAGAAAATGGACTTGAAGTCTGCTAACCTCGGTTCTCCATGACCAACTATTGGGGACCTCCGTTTGGGTAATTACAAGGGTCTCAGTAGTTCCATTCTTGTGTAATCCATAAAGTTTATGTCTGTCTTCCATCTCGCAGAGCCCAGAAGGGCAGAAAGAGCTAGACACACCTCAAGCCCTTAATAAACACCCCACGGGCTGTGGGCTCTGTAGACAAACTCCATCGGGTTGGACCTTGACATTGTCTTTACTGGTTGGTTGACCTTGAACACACATTTGCCTCAGTTTCCTCATCTGTATATTAGGGGACAGAATGGTAACTAACTCAAAAGGTGATTATGAATATTAAATGTGTTCATGGGTATAAATAAGGCGTGATGTTTAATGTACCTGGAACACAGCAAAGAATAATTGTTGGGTTTTTATACTATTATTACCATTAACATCAAGATAAGAAGTCAGCACTTCAAGAATCAGTGTTGTAGTTGACGACACACCACTGGGATTTTAAAGCATAAAGTGGACACGTGGGATTGGCTGGACGTTACGCTCAATGTTGAGCATCAAGGGCAAAAGCTAATCGGTCCTTAGCTGTATCAGCAGAGGTTCAGCATCCAGGCCCTCTCCTCAGGGAGTGGAGCAGCTAGCCGCTGCCTCTCTGCGACACCACAAATCAGGGAGAATTAGCAGGAGAGCCCACGGCCACAGGGCAGTGAGCAGGATGCTGACCGTGGGAAACAAGGCCAATGCAATGGCTCTCGATCCCCCCAGTTTCACACTGGGATGCTAAAGAGGACGCCGGATCCCAACCCTCCCAGGTGCTGGCCTCTCTTTCCTCCCTCAGGAGCATTCCCGCTGCTGAAAGGTAAGCGTCCTCCACGGAGCCAAATGGGGAATGTGGTCAGTGCTCTACTGGTGGCAACGTCATCTGGAGAACAGAGCTTGGCACCGACGTGTCGAACAAGGGCCCACAAGACAGCGTGGGAGACTTTGTAACCACCACCCTCCTTCCACCCCCATGAACAGACCCTGCATTCTCACAGGACAGAAAACCGTCTTCCCTTCTGCGAGCATGAGACTCTCGTTCCTCAGAGTCCTTTCGCTGGGAAAGTGGGATGACGTGACGGTATTTTGACTCATTTCTGAGACGCAGCACCGCACTTGCCACAGTCTCTGTCGCGGCGTTATTAACGTCGTGGGTGTTTCACGCACACAGCGGCATCTGTGAGAGCAGAGCCAGTTCGCGAATGACTCCAGCGCCATGCAGGGGTGCAAAGTCGCTTGGAGAGCCATCGGGGAGTGGTGGCTAGCCTGCCCTCTTCCCCAGCGGGAAGAATCCAAGAACAGCCAGGTTATCAAGCCTTTCCATGGACTCTTTCCTCCTCCCCTTCTTTGCAGACCCCCAGCCCAGGCCCACAGTCACCGCGCAGGGAGCGAGCAGATGCCTGAGTGTGACGTGGAGATTCGTCACTGCTCATGCTCAGTATTTCCACGCACGTTCTCTCTCGCCCCTGCCAGCCTCGGTGCAAACAGAAGCTGCCACTTTTACAAACAAGAGCGCCACCGCCCTGCCGTGCCTGGCCGCGGCCAGCAAGTCCAACAGCTGCGTTGCAACAAGGGTCTCTGACTCTGACACTCACGTTCTCTTGCCATCGTTTGTTTTCCTGATGCCTCAGTATACATCTCACACTCAGCATAGACATCCATGAAAAGCTGCAACTCAGGATGAGGCACCCCATCATCTCCAGACACACATAGATAAGACTGCTTTGAAAGCGCTCCTGGCCTGGCCGGTGTGGCTCAATTGGTTGGGCAACGGCCCAGGCACCAAGAGGTCAATTCCTGGTCAGGCCACCTGCCTGAGTTTCTGGCTCGATCCCCAGTAGGGGGCATGCAGGAGGCAGCCAATCAATGCTTCTCACATTGATGTTTCTGTTTCTCTCTTCCTTTCTCTCTAAAAAGAAAAAGAATCAATAATAAATTAAAAACAAACATAAAACCTCGCCTTCCCTCTGGGAGGCACGCCCCCAGGGCAGCCCAATGGGAGGGAGAAAGCAGAAAGCATCTCGGCGTCCTGATGGCATGTCCGCCATCCTGCAGGGCATCTTAATGCTCCGGGCACCGGGCCCTCACTCATCTGTCTCCGGTGCATTCTGTCCCTTGACTTGTGCCAAGCACACACTCTATTGCTTTGCGGCTACAGGGCTTAATGGACCCTGCCCAGCCCACTCATCGTCCTTCACCCCTCCCACCCGAGGCGCTGGAACACTGTCCAAATGTCCAAAGAACACCACACAGGCTAGTCTGTCCACTCCCAGTAATGAAGCGCGCACGCGCACACACACACACACACACACACACACACACACACACACACACGTGCAAGAATCCTAAAGCCATCGCATCTGCAAGCTGCCCCCAGGGCAGAGTGTTTCCTTCGGAGAGCCCCTCTTTCCCCTGAACATGCTGGCGTTGCAGGTCTCAAACCCCCGCCCAGGCAGCTCGCAGGATGCCTGGGTGGAAGCCAGCAGAGGGCGTTTTTAAAACCACAGAATTGCAGCCTGGCCAGGCCTCTGCTTCTCTCTATCATCTCCTTATCAGCTAGCAGAAGAGGCATCGATAGTCATTAATTTTATATCATCGCACGTGTGCTGCAGGATATCAAGGGAGAGGCGTGGACCTCACATCCTCTCGGGGGCGTTAGCGCCTTTGGGTTGCACACCGCACAGCTGTTGACTTTCTCGTCCTCAGTTCGAGGTACAAAGACGTGTGTTGGTGCCAAGTTCACATGGGCGGACGGACCGTGATGGTCGCTGATGTCAACATAGCTACACTCCTCAGTTATTCAACCAGACACACGCCCGGGAGCTCCTGCCCGGCATTCTGACTGCCTGGTTTTAGCTGGAATCACAACCACCTTCTGCCACTGTAAGAACTTCCTAAAAATATTGTCCAAATTACTTTCACATTCACCATCACCATAATCCACAGCCTGGAGTTCTCCCCTCAAAGGAGAGGTGAGTGCCCAGGGAGGGGAAATGGGGCCCTCAGAAATGTACGAATCCAGACCTAACGCAACACACACACCACGACTGTTCTGTTCCGTCTGCCCACCGGCAACAGCAGCAACACGCCGCTCAGCCTCCCCGAGCCCCTCCTCCAGCCCCTCGCCACAGTCACCCTGACATTCGTTACCCTCGGGGCACATTTTTCGTGTAATTAGTAACCTTCAGTGCTGCCTTCTGTTTGTACAAAACCAAACGAATGCCATTTGTGACATTTACCCTCTTCATGTCTGACATGGTGTGAGGATGTGATTTACACTGAGTGGCCAGATTATTATGATCTCTGAACACATAATAATCTGGCCACTCAGTGTGTGTGTGTGTGTGTGTGTGTGTGTGTGTGTGTGTGTATGTATTAGTGGCCCGGTGCACAAAATTCATGCAGGGTGGGGGTGGGGTTGTCCCTCAGCCCGGCCTGCACCCTCTCCAATCTGGGACCCCTCGAAGGATGTCCTAAACTGACAGTGGGCCATCCCTCTCACAATCCGGGACTGCTGGCTCCTAACCACTCACCTGCCTGCCTGCCTTATTGCCCCTAACCACCCTGCCTGCTGGCCTGCTCACCCCCAACTGCCCCCCCCGCCAGCCTGATCACCCCAACAGCCCCCACACCAGCCTGATCACCCCCAACTGCCCTCCCCTCTTGGCCTCTAACCACCTCTACCTTGGCCCCACCACCATGGCTTTGTCCAGAAGAATGTCCGGAAGGTCTCCTGGAAGGTCTCCCAGTCTAATTAGCATATTACCCTTTTATTAGTATAGATAGAGGCCTGGTGCACAGGTGGGGGCCGGCTGGTTTGCCCTGAAGGGTGTCCTGAATCAGGGTGGGGGTTCCTTTGGGGCATGGGGTGGCCTAGGCAAAGGGCCTGTGGTTTGCAGGCTGGCCACGCCCCCATGGGGTGAGGTTCCCTGCTGGGGGGACATGGCCAGCCTGGTTGAGGGAAAGAGGGCTGTTTTCAAGCTGGCCACACCCCCTTCAGGGTGGGGGTTCCCACTGGGGTGCCTGGCCAGCCTGGGTGAGGGGTTGATGGCTGTTTGCAGGCTGGCCAAGCCCCCCCAGCGGGGACTCTTACTCCATGGGGGCCAGCCTGGGTAAGGGGCTGAGGGCCATTTTCAGGCTGGCCACGCCCCCTGGCGACCCAGGCTCCCAGCCCCTCCTTTTTATTTTTCCAGCCACTCCTTCAGTGGCGGCCAGGGCAGGCTAAAAGCCTGGGTTGTCCCCGGTGACCCAGGCTCCCAGCCCCTCTGTGAGCAGAGGCCAGGGCGGGCTGGAAGCTTGGCTTCCTCTGTTACCAAGGGAAACCCAAGCCACCTGCTCGATCCAGCTCCACGGCTGCTGCCATCTTTGTTGGGTTAATTTGCATATTTGCTCCTGATTGGCTGGTGGGCCTAGCAGAGGGACAGTCAATTTGCATGTTTCTCTTTTATTAGTGTAGATTAGAAGCCCAGTGCATGAATTCGTGCATGGGTGGGGTCCGGCCAGCCTGGCCAGGGGGAGGGGACATGGGCGGTTGGCCGGCCTGCCTGCTGGTCGAACTCCTGGTTGAGGGGACAATATGCATATTAGCCTTTTATTATATAAAATTTATACACTCAGTGGCCAGATTATTATGCGTTCAGAGATCATAATAATCTGACCACTCAGTTTATGTAAACGCCTGGTGAGCGGGGGGATCGCGTGAGAACGCACAGCTGTGGAGCTGGAGTATGTAGGAAGAGCTACAGGTCAGAAAGTGGAGTTCAAAGGGAGCCAGCAGCCCTGAGGAGAATGGACTCGAAGACAGGAGAGAGCCCTCCAGGGCCGCCAGGCGGTTCTGCGTGAAGGGAAGATGGTGACCCCGGAGATGGAGATCGGGAGGTGACCGCAGGCCACGTAGGAAGGTAATGTTCACATACATACGGGTTCCTGTGAGGGGAGGAAACTCAAAGTTTACGCCAGTGCTCTGCCCCTGAAGAGACAGAGCTGGGACCGCCGCCCCCTGTATGTGTGTCATAGACCAGCGATGACCACTGTCCGCACGCACACCGATGCCCCACTGGGGAGGCGGCAGCCCGCGCCCAGCACACGTTGAAATGCACCTAACACTATGCTGTGCGGAGTCGGCCGTGGTGGGGGGCCGACGGGAGCGTCGCCAGCCTATCTTCAAAACCCAGACTTAGAAGTGCTGTTTCACTTAACGCATGTTGTTTTCATACCGTCGTAAAGTCAAAAAATCCTCAGTTGAGTCATCCCAAGCCAGGACTGCCTGTCCTCGCACTTGCGGCCACGATGCGTGACGGTGCCTCATTCATCTCCCCACGAAATGAACGAGGGGACTGGGCAGGACACGGAAATAATGATTTTCAGACACTGGACGCTGACAGCCCGCGAGAGGGATTCCTGAAGGAGAAAAGCACACGCTGAGCCAGGGCTGTCCTGCAAGCCAGCCAGAGCGCCAGGCCACGCCTCGGGAGGGGCGACCAGAGCCCGTGACGGCGATGGGGCCACGCTGTCAATGTCACCACAGCAGAAGGGGACCTGGTGCTGGCGGGCCAGGGAGGCGCTGCGTGTGGGAGGTTCTGTAAGAGGATGGAGAATGTCTCAGATCTGTCCGACGGGGATCCCCCAGAAAAAGACAACACGATCCAGACGGAGGTCACCTAGGAAACGGGGGGATGAACAAGAATGTTGCTTCAGAGGTTGAGTTAGATTTCCGGAATTTGTGATGGATTCAAGCAGCATTGAATGGAAGGCTGTGTCTCCATGGGGTCCGGTCAGAGACAAAGGCGCATGCCCGTCTTCCAGTGGCTCCAAACACATCACCTCCGCTCGGAGCCCAGAATCGCTCCCAGAAAAACTCTGAACAGAAAACCTCAAAGTGGGGGCAGGGGGTCAGCACCCCGCCCCCCACCCGGCTCCCAGGTCCTCCTCCCGCCGCCTCCTCCCACAGCTGCGGGGATGACTACCCTAACACCCTAACACCGAGCTCCGACCGGCTCACTGGAGCACAGACCCTTCAAGACAGAGTCAGGCCCCTGCGAGCCTGGCGGAGGCACCTCTGAGAACATGTACTCACCTGGCATCCGAGGACTGGCTACACCGCCAGGTCTGAATTTGAAGTGATGGTGCCCCAAAAGCGGCTGTGGCCTGCCCCTCCTGCCTCCTCGCCTCTCTCTCCCCTTCCTCCCCGCCCCCCCCTCTCCCGTTCAATGTTCTCCCTCAGGCTGGGCAGCTCTGGGGCCCGCCGGATGGGTGCCCGGAGTGGGATAAAGTGAGGAGGAGTGAGGGCTCGCACGGGAAACAAGGAAGACACTGGCCGCAGGGGACAGGCGGCCAGGGGATAAGACGGCGCGGCCAGGGGAGGGGACGAGCTCGCGGACATGGCTTTCTGTGGCCTCATAAACTCCCTTCTGCCGCCTGAGCCCAGGCAGCCATCAGACTTACCTCCGGGATTCAGGCAGAGTCCCGCGGGAGGCCTCGCTCTGCGCTGGCGGGATGGGCATTCACATCTGAGGGGGCCGGACTCGACCTGGTGAAGGGCAAAGCACTGAGACAGGCCAGGCCCAGGCCTCCCTTTGTGCGCTGTGGGTTTAGAAGGGCGGCCACCTGTGGTGCCTGGACCCCTGCCCCCGCCCCCGCCCCCGAGTCAGGAAAGTGACAAGAGCTCCCGCAGGTCAGTCTCAGTGCTGCCCGGGCAGTGGACACCCCTCCTGGCCGGCCCAGAGCGGAGAGGAGCCCCTGACACCCCTCCTGGCCGGCCCTGAGCGGAGAGGAGCCCCTGACACCCCGGGCAGTGGACACCTCTCCCGGCCAGCCCAGAGCGGAGAGGAGCTCCTGACACCCCGGGCAGTGGGCACCCCTCCTGGCCGGCCCAGAGCGGAGAGGAGCCCCTGACACCCCGGGCAGTGGACACCCCTCCTGGCCGGCCCAGAGCGGAGAGGAGCCCCTGACGCTCCGGGCAGTGGGCACCCCTCCTGGCCGGCCCAGAGTGGAGAGGAGCCCCTGACACCCCGGGCAGTGGACACCCCTCCTGGCCGGCCCAGAGCGGAGAGGAGCCCCTGACGCTCCGGGCAGTGGACACCCCTCCTGGCCGGCCCAGGGCAGAGAGGAGCTCCTGACGCTCCGGGCAGTGGACACCCCTCCTGGCCGGCCCAGAGCGGAGAGGAGCCCCTGACACCCCGGGCAGTGGACACCCCTCCTGGCCGGCCCAGAGTGGAGAGGAGCCCCTGACACCCCGGGCAGTGGACACCCCTCCTGGGTGGCCCAGAGCGGAGAGGAGCCCCTGACGCCCCGGGCAGTGGGCACCCCTCCTGGGTGGCCCAGAGCGGAGAGGAGCCCCTGACGCCCCGGGCAGTGGACACCCCTCCTGGCCGGCCCAGAGCGAAGAGGAGCTCCTGACACCCCGGGCCGTGGGCACCCCTCCTGGCCGGCCCAGAGCGAAGAGGAGCCCCTGACACCCCGGGCAGTGGACACCCCTCCTGGCCGGCCCAGAGCGGAGAGGAGCCCCTGACGCCCCGGGCAGTGGACACCCCTCCTGGCCGGCCCAGAGAGGAGAGGAGCCCCTGACGCTCCGGGCAGTGGACACCCCTCCTGGCCGGCCCAGAGCGGAGAGGAGCCCCTGACGCCCCGGGCAGTGGACACCCCTCCTGGCCGGCCCAGAGCGGAGAGGAGCCCCTGACACCCCGGGCAGTGGACACCCCTCCTGGCCGGCCCAGAGCGGAGAGGAGCCCCTGACGCTCCGGGCAGTGGACACCCCTCCTGGCCGGCCCAGAGCGGAGAGGAGCCCCTGACGCCCCGGGCAGTGGACACCCCTCCTGGGTGGCCCAGAGCGGAGAGGAGCCCCTGACGCCCCGGGCAGTGGACACCCCTCCTGGCCGGCCCAGAGCGGAGAGGAGCCCCTGACGCTCCGGGCAGTGGACACCCCTCCTGGCCGGCCCAGAGCGGAGAGGAGCTCCTGACGCCCCGGGCAGTGGACACCCCTCCTGGGCGGCCCAGAGCGGAGAGGAGCTCCTGACGCTCCGGGCAGTGGACACCCCTCCTGGCCGGCCCAGGGCAGAGAGGAGCTCCTGACGCCCCGGGCAGTGGACACCCCTCCTGGCCGGCCCAGGGCAGAGAGGAGCCCCTGACGCCCCGGGCAGTGGACACCCCTCCTGGCCGGCCCAGAGCAGAGAGGAGCCCCTGACACCCCGGGCAGTGGGCACCCCTCCTGGCCGGCCCAGAGCGGAGAGGAGCCCCTGACACCCCGGGCAGTGGGCACCCCTCCCGGCCGGCCCAGGGCGGAGAGGAGCTCCTGATGCTCCGGGAGCAACAGGACCTGGGGAAAGTGCGGGCTGAGTTCAGGTGACCTATGGGTGACCTTGGCTTTCCTGGTGACCCCTCACCTCCACCCCTGCTCGGATTTCACCAAGCAGCGCTCCGCCAGCATGCGGGCTCTTCCCCAGTCTCAGAGGATGCAGGCCATCCCAGCAGAAGGACGTTCAGACTCGACCCCCAAGTCCCATCACACAGGCCAGCTTCTCCGTGAGACCCCTCCCTCCCCGTCCCCCACCCCCACCCCCTGGCACTTCCTATTCAGTCTCCTCGGCTCACGCGGGTTTGGGGACTGGGAGAGTGTCTTAGCTCTAGGCAAAGTCGGGAAAGACTCTAAGGTTTGAGATGTCTCTGCAGCTGAGATGCTCCAATGTCAGATATATCCTGGGGTTGAGGGGCGGGGGCGGCGTTGATCTGAAATGGACAGACTGAGTGACTTTAAAGCGATGCCTTGAAGCTGGGGAAACAGGGCAGTGATTTACAAGGCCTAAGGAACAACAGGGTCCTAACTAACACCTTCAGGCCCTTTCCCTTTAAATCAGATTTTCCCCCAAAACAGTGACGTTGTATGGCCGATGCTCAGTTACTCAGATAGGTCCCTGCGTCGGTGAGGCCGGCCTGGAACCCGGCAGGTGCAGGGGTCCCGGGGAGAACTCAAAGTGGGGGGTCAGCACCCCACCCCCAACCCGGCACCCGCTGTGGGCATGGCAGAGCAGGGGAGCGGGCCGCCTGGGGTCGGGCACCAGCACTCGCAGCTCTGCCTGGAGGTTTGCAGTCCCCGAGGCCGAGGCCCAGAGACAGTGCGGGCTGGGGAGAGCCAGGGCCGTGGCAGGGGCACCCAGCAGAGCTGAACTGTACTGGACGAGCCACCCCTGAACCAGGAACTGAAGCAGGGGCGCAGGAGAAGAAATCACCCCCTCTCCCCCAGCCATGCTGTGTCTGAACCAATTGGTATAGACCCAGGCAGCAAGAAGAGAGATATACACACATGCATACATGCACACACGCATATACATGCAGGCACACACACACATGCATGCACACACAGAGAACACCAAAAAGGAAAAAAACTGTGGATGAGGCTGGCAGGGATGAAGAATAATCAGCACAATATTCATTAGTTTTTAGGGAAGTATACTTGACAGGCAAGCTGAGTCTGCCTCCTGTTCTGTCTCCGTCTGCCTCACTTATCAGAAGCCTGAACCAGATTAAAAGCCAAGTGCACCATGTTTATTGGAGGTAACACTTGTACCAAGGACAGCCAGCACCAAACATGGGAGGGAGGGAGGGAGGGAGGGAGGGAGGGAGGGAGGGAGGGAGGGAGGGAGGGAGGCGGAGGCAGGAAGGAAGGAAGGAAGGGGGGAGGGAGGGAAGGGAGAGAGGGAGAGAGGGAGGGCGAGGCAGGAAGGGAGGAAGGGGGGAGGGAGGGAGGGAGAGAGGGAGAGGGAGGCAGGAAGGGAGGGGGGAGGGAGGGAAGGGAGGGAGGGAGAGAGGGAGGGGGAGGCAGGAAGGGAGGAAGGGGGGAGGGAGGGAGGGAGAGAGGGAGGGTGAGGCAGGAAGGGAGGAAGGGGGGAGGGAGGGAGGGAGAGAGGGAGGGGGAGGCAGGAAGGGAGGAAGGGGGAGGGAGGGAGGGAGGGAGGGGAAGAGGAGAGGACAGGAGGGGAAAGTACGTAATGGCCCAGTAGAGTCTGACCAACAGAATTCTCACATCTCGTTCTCTTTTTTTCTTTATTGATTAAGGTATTACGTATGTGTCCTTATCCCCCATTGCCCCCCACCCCCCACTCATCCTCTTGCTGTGTCTGCTTGGCAAACCCCTGACAACACCGAGCTGTGGTGTCGCCCCTCCTGTGAAGAAAAGCAAAGTTGCCTTTGGTTAAAGCTCTTTAAATGAGGCAGATGAACTTTTTCTAATCATCGCTTACTGTACATAAATGCAGCCGCTCTGCCTGCGCCCCTCCAGGATCGCAGTCCGGGAAGGCTGACGCTCAACCCTGCCCTGGAAAGGGAACGCACAGCCCGTTTCACACACGGCCGCGGTCAGCTCCCAGAACATCCTAGACCCGTGGTCGGCAAACCGCGGCTCGCGAGCCACATGCGGCTCTTTGGCCCCTTGAGTGTTCTAACGCCACTTCTTCAAAATAGACTCGCCCAGGCCGAAAACCGACTTCTGTGCATGGGCCACGGAGTTTCAATCGCACTGTAGGTGCGCGCCTGCACGTGGTATTTTGTGGAAGAGCCACACTCAAGGGGCCAAAGAGCCGCATGTGGCTCGCGAGCCGCGGTTTGCCGACCACTGTCCTAGACAGTCTCCGAGTTCTTGCCCCTCCTCCCCCACTAGACTGTAGCCCCACTGAGGCAGAAAGTCTTGTCTCTTTCCTTCCCACTGTTCTACCTAGAAGAGCGGGACTTCGAAGCCGTTCCCTCCGTGAAGGAAGAAACGAACGCAAGGTCCGTGCGGCTCCAGGTCTGAGGAAGACGTGTTTATGACGTGTGACAGCAGACGTGTCACATCCCGACCCTGCTGCTGACCTCCCAGGATCCCGTGGTTTAGCGGCTGTCCCGGCAGCCACTGTCTGCGCACAAGTCCCACCCTAGCTCCTCCTCAGCCCAGGAAAGCACCCGACGCACCAGCAGAGCCAGGCGGCACCCGTCCCTCTGGACAGACTTCCCGCGCCAGACCACGGACAGCGCGTGCCCCTCCCTATGTGCCCCTAGCTCAGCTCTAAGGATGGCGCTGCGGACGTTGTGGGACAGGTAGCATTTACTCGACGGCTAAGCCTCTGTGCCCCTGCCGCACGGGCCATTGTCCCCGGGAGACAGCAGGGTGAGTGTGGACGTAGCTGACATGGCCGCACCGCGAGGCCATCAGAAGGATCGTCGCAGATGAGCAAACGGGCCCGTGGGGCTCGCGTTGGTCCGACGTGTTCACTTCGATGCACCAGCAGGGAAATAACAGGACACACCAATGTGTTCCTTTGCGAACGTGATTATTAGGCTTCTGCCAAACTCACAAACTCCCGGAGAACGCAGCACTTGTTTCCACATGTTTCTCCTTTCCTGCCTGGAGCAGGCTCACAGATAAATGCTGAGTGTGCAGGGAGCTGCTCCATTATTCATGTGCTAAGCGTCGGAGGCGCAGCTGGGAAGACAACCTCCTTGAATTTACCCACGTGTTCCTCATCGGCAGCAAGTTCTCACGTTCAACCTGTCGGAAGCCTGGCTCCAGGGGAGGCATCTCAACACGCACCTGCAACCACTGAATCCACCGCAGTGAGTGCCTGTCGTTGTTAAGCCCAAATCCAAAGGGTTCTGCCCCATCACTTGTTGGAAAGGGGGGTCAGAGACACACCATATCCGCACCCGGGAGCCGACACCCCACCATCACTCGCTGCACAGGTCACGGGAGGAGGCACAGGAAAAATCGGCGTGGCAGCCAACGCGGGAAACCCTGTTTCTCGCCAAGCACAGTCATGCTTTAGCCACGTGACCTTGGCGATCACTCAACCCCTCGGAGGCTCAGTGTTCTCACTGTACAACTAAACCCTTAGAAAAGTAGCTTTTGTCCCGCCCGCCTCACAAGGCGGAGGCTGCATCCGTTAAAATGTGACATGCATTGAAGAGATCACTTACGGAAACATGCTTATGGAAATACCTACTTTCCCCAAAGTGGGCATTCCCACGCATTTCCCGGCGAGCAGCTCGGGAAGCAGCCTGGCTGAGGGGGTTGGGTCTTACTGAGTCAGGCACGGAGGCCACAGGTCCCGTCTGCGCCTCAGCTGCGGAGCCGTGGGCCTCCTTTTACCTAATCCCTTCACCAGTGTTTCCGTGAATGCTCTCTGTGGTCAGCATCGTGGAAGACAAAGGTGTCCCGCCTTCCATGAGCGCCCAGAGCACTGGAGGCGCTCGGGACGCAGGAGGAGAGGACGTTGGGAAGGAAATCCCAGCGTTCCAGGCCACAAAGAGCCAATGAAGAGCGACACCGGCACGGTGTGGAACGGACAAGGAGCAGCGTGCGTGGTGCCGAGAGTGCCAGTGCGTCTGGCCGTGTCTCCGGCGTTGGGGGTCTCCGGCATGGGGGGGACAACGAGATGGACGGTGGCTGACGTAAGTAGTTGCCGCACGAGGAGGAAGAAAAATCCAGACCTAAGATTTCTGTTTGCAGGGCAAAGCCATGGGCCTCACTGAGTCTGGCAAGGCAGCCACAGACACACGCTGCAGAACAAAGATGCAGGTGGAAGGCGATTGCAGAGGAAACGAGCAAGACCTACATCTCCTAGAGAAACACAGTTCCTCCCCCGTGGTCCAGCATCCCGTGACCCCAGGGCTCGCGGGGCGATCGGGGAGGTTCAACTGGAAACCGGCCATGCGTATCCCTGACCTCAGGGCCACGAAGGCGGCTGTCCACGGTGTGACCCAGGTGGACAGGCATCCTCAGCCAGGCAAGAGCTGACTGGGGTTTGTTTTGTTTTTAAATATGTTTTTTAATTGATCTCAGAGAGGAAAGGAGAGGGAGAGTTAGATAGAAACATCAATGATGAAAGAGAATCATTGATCGGCTACCTTATGCATGCCTCACACTGGGGATTGAGCCCACAACCTGGGCATGTGCCCTGACCAGGAATGGAACTGTGACCTCCTAGTTCATGGGTCAAGGCTCAACCAGTGAGCCACGCTGGCCGGGCAATGACACCTGACTGTTTTAACCCAGCCATGATCTAGGCAAACCCCAGAGCCTTCACCTGTGAGACTTACTTTACCCTGTAAGGTCTAAAATAATGAGAGAAGAAACTTGCATTTCTCACTCAGAACCACCTGTTTCCTTTCAAAAACGCACCTCCATTCCTATGGCTGGCATGTGGCAGAACTGGCGTTTACATAGGTGAGTGATGTGACACACGGGAGCTGAGGCCCAGAGCGGAGTTCTATTTCTCAAGGACACACGGCCGAGGTTGCAGGGAGAGAGGAGAGCCAGGGCCCAGGCCTCCGACGGGGGCGTCTCAGGGGGTCAGATGCTTCGTTGCGTCATTCCTCGGATGCCCCAGCCACTGTGGTTTGGCATCGTCCTGTGCACCGAAAGGTTGCCGTTATATTCCTGGTCGGGGCACATGCCCGGTTGCAGGCTTCATCCCCAATAGGGGGCGTGCAGGAGGCAGCCATTCAATGTCACCCTCTCACATTGATGTTTCTCTCTTCTCCCTTCCCCTCTCTCTCTAAAAATCAACGAACTATTCTTTTAAAAAATCATTCCTTGGACAACGACTTGAAAGTCAGACACCCTATGGAGGCCAAGAGGAAGAGGCAGGACCCCCTTCTTCACGGGCTCATTTGACGGAACCGTTGGCCCAGGTGTCCTCTGGTGAACAGCCAACGCCCAGCGTCTGCAGGAGGCCCCATCTGCCTGCCTGCCTGACGGACCCTGTGATCCCTGCTCACACGGGAGAGAGCCTGTTTCCTCCCATCAGGAGGCTTCAGGAAAGCCCTTTTGCCTCGTCTCTCTCTGTCCTCGCCTCCCACACTTCACCCACCTCTGACCTCGGATTCTGGCTCCCAGGCCTCATTCTTCCTCTATTTCAACAACAATCTCTAATCCCCAGCTGGTCCCAGGGACCATCTAACCTTGTCTGAGAAGAGGCAACACTGCCTCCTGGTGGTCAATTCTGGGATCTACAGAGAGGCACGCGTCAGAGCCACTCCCTCCCAAGGCAGCAGGAAAAGGAGGCATTTCCCTGGTTCTTTGGTAAATAATGGGGGGGGGGGGGGGGGGGGGAGGGCACTGAACGCACCTCAGTTTACACCAGGACAACTCTGTCACAGGTGTTCTTAAAACATTGTACAAACAGGAGGAAAATTAATTAAGGAAGAATTGATTTCTATCTACAGTGGCAACTCTCAACGTTGTTAAAGGTAATCCAACTTCCAATGCCTAGCAATACTTAAGTCCCTTTGTCACCTCCACCATTCTCCCCGCTCCCTCCCCTTTCATACTATTCTCTGTCGTCCCACTCACTCCCCGGGCCAAAGCAAAGGGACCCGCCCTCGCCCTGCGGTTCCCTGGCCCTCTGAGTCCTACCTGCCCACCCTTCCTCCCGCTCAGGTCTTCCGTGTGAACGCAGCCCACCCCTGGGTCCTGTCTGTCTTCTCCCAGCTCCTGTCTTGGCCATCTCTCTGCCCCTTCACCTGGGACTTCGAGGACTGGATGCACCTTCCTGGCCCAGAGACGCTCTGCTGTGGGGGGAGGGGGGAGCCACCTGGAGCTCAGGGCCAGGGAGAGGCAGAGCTGGGCTAGTCCTCCCTGAGGCGCCGGACGGGAGCCACCCCACTGCAGGGTGGCCTCTGCTCTCCGTGGCCTCTCCGGCCTCCTGCGCGTGTCACAAGTTACACGGGGAAGAGCTCTGAGCCTCGCACGTGGACCCCGAAATCCTTACGCAAACACAGCTACTGACTGGTCAAAAGGCAAGATCAGGACCCTCTGAAGGTTACAGGTTCAGCTCTGGGCTGAAGCTAATGACGGATACGCTGAAAAGGGAGGTCAGTCAGGCAATCGGTGTTCTGGGCTCCACTGTATCGCGGGGAGCCCGGCGGGGGGGGGGGGCGGCGGTAGACACGCTGTGTTCATTCCCAGCCCGGGGATGTGAGAGGGGGTGCCTCCCAACCGGCAGGACCCCAGCGTGACCCCGCACTCATTCCCAATAGCTCTGGTCAGTGCCGGCAACCCCACAAAGACAGAAAGCCGGGGGGTTGGGAAATAAAGAAGTGAGGCCTGAAACAACCCCCAGGATTAAAGGGCCCCCATGCAGCAAAGGCCCTGAAAGAGCAAACACGGAGCATGAAATTTACATGGAAGCTGACGGCTGTCCTGGCCGGCTGGGCAGCCTGATGGCCTCCAGGCCCCGGCCAGGACGCACCGCTGTGTTTACGCTAATCACTCCCTTTCCCCATCCTCCGCCTCTGACTTCCTCGAGCAGCTGGTGGGGACTCCTATTCCAGTTTGCAGGTATCCTGAGGTCAGGCTTTGATGACAGGGCAGCTCACGGGCTCTGTGGTCCTGTGTAGAGAACACGTTTATTTTTCCTGGAAGACAGTAAGAGAAGGCTCTGAGGGACCAACCAGCGAGCTGCTCTGGACACTGCAGTTAGACCACCCAATCTGCGCGCTGCGGGCCGAGCTCAGCGGCGGCCCCTTCGGTTCCCCTGCTTCTGCGGGTTTCCATCAACGGGAAGTGGCAGGAGGTGCCTTGGGGAGAGACTGGAATCAGGGTGCTGAGCCTGGCTCCTCCAGCCGGCTGTAGGTGGAAGAAGTTTCTCCGAGACCACGGCCCCTGTCAGGGCCTCAGCTACGCAGCCGGGCTCTCTGCGCTCCGGCCCACTGGTCCTCTCCTGGCCCCCGCCCTAAGGCTCCCCCTTGCCACAGGCTCAGGGCTCCAACCGCCCGCTTCATGGTCCTGAAACCCTGCCGACACGTGTCAATAGCCTCTTCATTAAACTCGCCTCAGTTTACCCACTTGAGTGCGGCTCTGTTGCCTGCTAGGGTTGTACGTGATACACACTCTGATCAGATTCTCAAAGCAGCACTTCAAATAATTTAAAAATAATCAACAAAGGTGGACTTAAATTAATACAGACCCTCTTAAATAACTAATGAGCTAATCAGTTATTCACATAGGAAACCATGAAATATTCAGAATGAATGGCAAGAAGCTTCCATATCGCAGTCGTCTGAAGGAGACCCCAAGGGGCCTGGGTGAGGGGCTGTGCACTAATAAAGAAACTAGAAATAAATGACTAGAGAAGCTAAAAACTTGAGCTTTTAAAAATAAGGCAGACATAATTGATAATTATTAATAAAATGGGGAGGGGACAAAGCTTCAACAAAACAAAGACTTGTTTTCTTAAAACCTCTAAGAATAAAGATCAAGAGGAGAGAAGAAATGGATGAAAACACTCCTCGCCGGGCATCAGACTTGTTGTGAACTGCAGCAGCCAGCACTGCCGTCGGTGCCAAGTAGATAATGGAAAGGAATAAAGATTACAGACAGTTGCCTATTAATACATAGGACATTGATAAATGGCATCACAAACCAGAGAGGAAGTGCTGAGCGAGCCAGTGAATTGTGCTGGGAAAACTGGTTGTGGGATGTGAAAAGGCTGACACCTGTGTCGAACCATAAATAAAAACAACTTCAATGAGTTAAGTATTAACAAGTGAAAATCAAAGCCCCCAAAAAAGGAATTATTAAGCAAGACACAAAAAATCACAACCAGTAGTAAAAAAAGTAAAAAGATGGATATATATATATATATATATATAGAGAGAGAGAGAGAGAGAGAGAGAGAGAGAATTTGCCCAACTGTACATGTACTACATAAGCAACATAAAAATGTACTCTTTTATCAACAAATGGAACAATTATAATTATTCTCCAAACCACTGTGGATCGTACAACAAACAAAACTGACACAATCTCTCCCCTGAACTGTGTATCTGCAGACAAGCAAACAAGTTGAACGATACTGCACTTAACAGCACAATGAAAACATTGCTTATCCTATCACCAACTCCAGCCCGGCCGGTGTGGCTCAGTGGTTGGGTGTCACCCCAGGCACCAGGAGGTCACCAGTTCAATTCCTGTTAAGGGCACGTGCCCAGGTTGCAGGCTCAGTCCCCAGTTGGAGGCGTGCAGGAGGCAACCGATCTGTGTTTTCTCTCTCCTCGATGTTTCTATCTCTCCCTCCCTCCCCCTCTGCTCTCTGAAATCAGTAAAACTATTTAAAAAATAATATCATAAACTCCGTCAAAAAGGACCTTTATTTCCAGGCAAGCCCTTAATCAATGTGTCTATGTAGTTGTGGTGAAATATGGCAGACCAGGGGGTAGGACTATTTCTCCGGAGCCATTTGCCCTCTAGGCTCAATCATTCAGGAAATATTGACTGACTGACCCTTGAGTGCCAGACCCCGGGATACAAGATGAATAGGAAATCGTTTGTCCTCACAAGCAGGAGCGCTCTGGGCCTAAAGACAGAGGCGACACAGGCGGAAAGCCTGGTGCGTGCACGGAATATGACGGTGGGACGTCATGCTGCTGGGGGCCTATTGAAGCACCTGCTCTATCGCTGGGGAGGGGCGGGGTGGGGCTGGGTGGGTGCCGAAGCCCATCAGCCCAGGAGAAGAAATGCTGTGTCAGATCCCGGGCGAACGGGGCGTCAGGGTTCAGGCCCAGCATTGCTGCAGCGTTTCCTGACGTCACGGTAGTGCAGCAGCAACCACTGTTTCTGGGAAAAGCAAACACTCACGGGCCTGCTCTCAGCCCGGCCAGGTCCCTGTGGGTCAGGCAGGCAGGGTCCCCGTCTCATTCACACCCCATAGCGGCCTGAGCTCCCCCCGTGTTAGTGCCGGCCCTGCTTTCAGCGGCTCTTGGTGGCCGGAGTCTCTGGGGGCTGCGGACCCTCCTCCCCCAGCAGCGCCCCAGCCTGGCTCACTGACAGTGTTCGGCCCCGGTGAGCTTGCTGCTGGCAGATGGAAGAGGCGGACGGGGCAGTTGGTATGTTGGGGGAGGCTGCCGGGCGTGAAGGGTGGGGTGGAGATGAGCTTTGGGGCTAGAAGTCCTGAGGCCTCGAGGAGAAGATGGGGAGTGGAGGGTCCAGGCCCCGAGGCCATGACTCTCCCACACTAACCAGGAGGCCACCGCCTGGGTCTCCACCCAGGCCTGAGTTTGCCGCGCACTGTCTGAAGCCTGGGTGAGCCATTCATCCCTCGAGTTCGTGAGAATGAAGTCAGAGCGTGGCTGTGGGCGGCTCGGGAAGGCAGACCCCATTACAGGGCGCCGTGCTATAGGACGCCCACGAGCATTCTTACTGTTGAAAACGCCGTCCTGTTACCGCCACTTCATTCCATGCTTACTGCAGGTGACTTTCACGGTGAGACGCACCTGTCCTGCGCCTGCTCACTGGGTTTGGCAGCTGTATACATCCAGGTAGCTACCAAGAAAACAAAAACGTGGAGCCTTCCCACACCCAGAAAAGACTCTTTTTCTAAGCAAACCTCCCGCTGTGTTTGTACCCGTGTTTATGAAGGACTGTCTCCTGCTGTTTCCTGTCCTGTCACGTCCTGTCAGATTGCTGCTCTGCTGGCTATGCCGGCCTCATAAAGCTACCGAAGTGTTCCCTCCCCCTTTCCTGGGACAAGTGTGCAATGCTGGTAACATTCCTCTTCCCACCTTGGGTGGAATTCACCAGCAAAGTCAACTAGACCTCAACCCGTCTTTGTTGATCGGTCTCTTTAAAATTTCAATGTGTGTGTGTGTGTGTTTAGATTTTCTATTTCTCCTCATGTTGATTTTAGTTGAAGAAATTTATCCATTTCACTGGCATTGTTGACTTTATGGACATGTGTTGTTCGTTATATTTCATTTTCATATTTATATTGTCTATAAGATTTTTATTGGCATTTATTTATTATTAAAGGTCCTGAGGAAGAAGCGAATGTGTTGTGTTCAAGAAATAGAACCAAACTCAGAGACACAGACAACAGTGTGGTGGTTATCGGAGGGAAGGGGGGGCGGGCAGAAGAGGGTAAAGGGGGGTAAATGGTGATGGAGGAGACGTGATTTGGGGTCATGAACACTCACAACACAATATACAGGTGATGTGCTGGAGAATTCTACACCTAAAACCCGTATAATTTTATTAACCAATGCCACCCCAATACATTCAATTAAAGAAAAGCAATAGAAGCCATGGAGCTGCTGCCCAGTGAGAGGAGCATGCGGGAAGCAGGGAGGCAGGCGACAGCAAGGCCACACAACAGGCCCCTGACGAGCTGGCCACGTTCTCCAAGTGGAACGGTGCCTGGGGGACCTAATGAGAGAGGAAGCTTCTCACTGAGTCACGGGGCAATATTCACCAGCCTTGTGCGCTGATGCTCTTGCATCCATCCAATCCTAGCAATAGACTAACCTGCCATTTCAAGAAATCTCAAGATCGAGACCTTTGCCCCTAAAGTGACTTCTTTTACAATGTGCATAAGGCCTTACCTTTTGCCAACGTTTTCATAAGTACGTTCTTGTTTCTTTTCTGAGCAGAAAGCATGTGCTGGACGAGCCTGAAGCTTCGGGAAGACTGTGTGGGGCTGTGTGGTTTCCAGGGCCAGACCAAGTTCCGGACACGGTGGAGTGAGTGACCAGAAGGGGGATGTGATTTCAAGTAAATGGAATCAAGATCAGCCAAGTTCCACAGGTCAGGAAGCTTGTTGCTTATTAATAGAAAGGCCTGCCTTAAGTTCAAAAAGCAATTTGCAGGACACACTAGGTCAGTGGCTTGACAACAGCTGGAGTCCGTGAGCACTGCCCGCTGCGTGGCAGTGAGTCCAGCGTGGGTGAGGCTGCCTGCGTGCGGGAGCCGTCCTCCGATGCGGCCCGCCTGTCGTTCCCACAGCGAGGGGGGCCACGACCCTCCGGACCACCTCTGGAGTAAAGACTCACTGGAAAACCGAGGCTGGGAATCGTGCCACGGGGGGAAGTGGCTCTGTTTTGAACTCGGAAAGAGAAGGTGATCAGAAATTGGATTTCTGGCCTCATGTTCACCGAGGGCAGCCACGGCGATTCCGTTTCTGTGAGTTGCACTAAGCCAGTCTTGGCACGCTTCCCCCGAGGTGCCCTGGGGTCCTCGGCCTCATCATGTGTCCTGCAACCTTATTTCGGGATAAACGACCAGAAATGTGATTCACGACACCGCTTCTCAAAGGGAGTTTCCAGTGGGGTTTGTACATTGACTTTGTATCCTGCAACTGGACTGGACTTTTTACTGTTTCTAGTAGCGTTTTGATGGAGTCCTTAGGTTTTTCTAATAAAGAATCATGTCATCTGCGGAAAGTGACACTTTTACTTCTTCATTCCCAGTTTGGATGTCTTTTATTTCTTTCTCTCGCCTAATCGCTCTGGTGAGGACTTCCAGGACCATGCTGAACAGAAGTGGGGAGAGAGGGCATCCTTGATCCTGACTCAGGGGAAAAGCTTTCAGTTTTTCTCCATTGACTATGATATTAGTTGAGGGTTTATCATAAATGGCCTTTATTAGGTTGCGGTATTTTCCTTCTATAGCCATTTTATTGAGTGTTTTAATCCTAAATGTATGTTGTAAAGTGTCTGATGTTTTTTCTGCATCTATTGATTTTATCGTTTGATTTTTATCCTATTTTCTTTTTCTTTTTTTTTTTTTGAGAGAGAGAGAGAGAGGGATAGAGAGTTAGAAACATCGATGAGAGAGAATCATGGATCGGCTGCCTCCTGCACGCCCCCTACTGGGGATGTGCCCGCAACCAAGGTACATGCCCTTGACCGGGAATCGAACCCGGGACCCTTCAGTCCGCAGGCTGATGCTCTATCCACTGAGCCACACCGGCCAGGGCTTATCCTATTTTCTTAATGTGGTGTATCACATTGATCAATTTGCATATGTTAAACCATCCTTGCACCCCTGGAATGAGCCCCACTTGATGGTGATGTATTATTTTTTTGATGCATTGCTGTGTTCGATTTGCTAGTATTTGTTTGGGGGGTTTGCGTCTGAATTCATCAAAGATATTGGTCTGTAGTTTTCTTGTTCAGTGCCTCTCCCCAGAAACCATTTCAGGAATAAACCACTTCCTTGGGGTTGAGGAGGCAGTCACCTCAAGGACTTTCCCTGGGGTTTCCATGGGGTTTCCACTAGAAACGCTACTAGAAACAATAAAAAGTCCAGTCCAGTTGCAGGGTTCAAAGTCAATGTACAAACCCCCACTGGAAACTCCCTTTGAGAAGCGGTGTCGTGAATCACATTTCTGGTCGTTTATCCCGAAATAAGGTTGCAGGACACATGATGAGGCCGAGGACCCCAGGGCACCTCGGGGGAAGCGTGCCAAGACTGGCTTAGCGCAACTCCCGGAAACGGAATCGCCGTGGCTGCCCTCGGTGAACATGAGGCCAGAAACCCAGTTTCTGATCACCTTCTCTTTCCGAGTTCAAAACAGAGCCATCCCCGCCGAGGCACGATTCCCAGCCTCGGTTTTCCAGTGAGTCCCACTACGCAGTCCCGCCTGGCCGCTCTCCCTCCCGCCCGGCCTCTCTCCCGCTTCGTTGCTCCGTCTCTCCCAACTCTTCAGCTCCTCTCCCCTCTCCCTCTCTTTCCGCTTTTCTATCTGTGGCTGAGACTTCCAGGGGGGTTATGATGGGACATTTTAAACTTCCACCAAATCCCCCTAAAAATGGCTGAGGATGTTTTCCATATGCTGTGCACCTTGAGCTTGTTCCCTCGGATCCGTGAGTATTGTTCCCTGTTTGTGGTTACCATGCTCACGGCCAAGTCCAGGGGCATAACCGACTTGCACGCCAACTGCCCGGAGATTGTCGCTGGGCCGCAATGACAGCCCTTTCTGCTCCGGGCTGAGTGGGGCCCAGGGCCGGCCTCCCCACCCAGCCTGCCCCAGCTGCCATGCATTTGACTCCCATATCCACCCTGTGACATCATTGTGTTCATCCAGAATGAGCCAGCTTTCCGGCATCTAGAATCTGACTGCCCAGGTTCACACAACCGTAAGGGGCGGAATCTGGAACCAATTCCATGTTCAAAAGGCTCACGTGTTCTGCTGGAGTATTGCCTCACCTTTTCATGAATGCTATCGACCGATCTCTGAGGAGCTGCGGGGGGTCTCACTGATGGGGCAGAGTCACGACCAGCAGCAGACGGTGACCCTCGTCTCAGCATCTCCCTCCTTCCCTCACACACAGCTGAGGAGGCCGGACACAGCCCGAGCAGCGACGCCACCCCTGCCCGTCACCCAGGACTCTCAGCGATGAGATCAAGGTCATCTCTAAGAGAATCTTCCTCCTCCGCGTTCTCTATCCAGGGGGAAGAACTCCTGGCGTGTGCATGGAAGGCCGCCTCAGTCCGTCCTTCGACAACCCTTTGAATAATTAACGCTCCTTCAGGCCACGAGGAGAACGGAGAAAACTGTGCTGCACACTGATACGCAGTTCAACCTTGACTCGATGTTGATGGCTGAGTGAAGACCCGTCTTTCCAATGGAGATAGTGGATCTCCTCGGGGATTTGTGATAAGGGTGACACCAAGGCGCCCGCTTACAGTGTGTGTGTGGGAGGTGGGGGTGCTGTGGGAGTCGGGACCCCGCAGTCAGGGACCCCTGCTGCGTGTAGACTCTCCTGGGCGCACACCAACCTCCGCTTCCCCCCCTGTGGCCTGGGGACGCGAACAGCGCAGGTGGCACTGGCTCTGAGGGGTGTGATGGCGCCCAGCACAGATCCTGGCGCTGCGTGTGCCGTCTAACAAGCTCCGTGAAGACACGGCCATGCTGCACGCCTGTGGGGAGACGCCGATGAGCTGAGGGGAGCCGGTTTCCATCCTGACTTGTGCGGGGACATCGGGTACCTCGTGCTCAGTCACCAGGTCTGGGCCTCACTTTGCCCTTCGGAACATGAGGAACGTGAACGCCAGTCTCCCTGCTCACCGGGCTCAGACCCTGTCCGGGCTGTCGGATGGTGCGCAGGGTGAGTGCCTGCGCTGCTGCCGGTAATCGCCCCCACACGTTCCGAGAGGATAAAGCCTGGGTCATGAGTGAGGAGTAATAAAGCGCAAGTGGATGTGTATTTACTGCAGGCAAATCGGGTTCATTAAAGAAAATGAGACTTCTAGGACTTTAAAAACATCACAGGTGGCTACGGAGAAGAAAAGACATAAAATGGTGATGAGTGACTTACTTTTCACGACCTCTTGGAGAAATTCCACGAATAAAGAAAGAAATCGCGTGGCAGAGGGCCTGCGGCTGCTTTATTGAGTCCGGGATGTCTTTGCCATCCATCAAAGGCCGCCGCTCCCGGGGGTGATGGATGGCGGGTTCCCGGCAGCGACGCCTGCTTTGGGGGAAGTGAGAACACCTGCCTTCGCCCCAGTGCTCAGTTCTCAGCTCGAGCTCATTACACATGTGTACGGGGTGGGGGGCGGGGGCACCACCAGGTCACTCAGAAACCCCACCCGGGAAATAGAGGGGCAGTTAGGTTCTGCACGGAAAGGAAGATAAATGCAAACGGTATTAATAAAGTTTTATTTGGCACACTCGGCGATTCCTAAGTAAAAGCACTTAAAATCCTGCTTTCGGGAGGCGCCACATCCCCAGCCCAGGGGCGCCACCTTCCCCGCCAGCCTGACCTGCTCCAGGGGGGATGCAGGCTCTGGTTCTTAGTTTTACATCACAAGTTCCCAAACAACTCCAAGCCTCAAGTCCAACCTTCATTAAATCCATTGAAAAGCAAAAGAAAATACACTTTAAAGGTCCCTGTTTGGCTCATAAAATCTAGCACAGAGAACCAGGAACTATTCAATTATCGCTAGGAAGCCATGAAGATTTTGCAGCTCAATCCTATTAAGTCTCTCAAAGGCATGGATGTTTGGCCACATCAACCTCTCCTCCTCTCTCCTCGCATTTGGTCTGTTTGATGTACTTGAAAGATGAGTTTGCTTTTCAGTTCACACTCTCTCCTTCCACCCAGGATTGGGGTGGGAGGTGCTGGGAGGAAGGATGCACTCTGGGTGGCTGTCAGCATCCAGGATGCCCTGGGCAGGCACGGTAACTGCAAGGAGGGCTTCTAGGGAAAATGTAGACAGGCGAATTTTAGGATGAGCCACATGGATTCTTGTTTGCCAAAATATTATCCTATATAATAAAGAGCTACTATGCTAATGGTCGTGATGCCCTCACGCCGTAAGGACTGTTCAGCAGGAGGCTGCTTGCGCATGTGCAGCGGGGCGGAGCGGCCGCGTTGCTTCTGAGACGGGGCAGAAGGAGGGAGGTGCCCAAAGGAGGCAGGACCAGCCCATGGCGGGGAGGGCGGGGGTGAGAGCCCGTAGTGCCCCCTCACCAGTCCTTCGCCACCCACCGCTCGCACTCAGCACGCCCGCTGCCCACCTGCCAGGGGAAGGAGCACCAAGTGCGTGCTACCAGGAAGCGGTGCTCAAAACTCCGCAGCAGGCAGGAGGCTTCCAAGGTCTCCTCCAGCAACATTTTGGGGCGGAGCTGCCACATTGCTCCGGAGACGCGAAAGCCAGGAGGCACCTGGAGGAGGCGGGACCAGCCCGAGGTGACCTGTGGGACCGAAGGCGGGGCTTGAAGCAGCCAGAAAAGGCCAGAGTGGTCGGGGGCAGGGACAGGGCCAGGCACACTTGAATTCTGGGTGGAGAGGTTAGGGTGTCAAAAGGGGCGGCAGGCAGGTGGGCGGGGCCATGCGATTTCACGAGCCAGGTCACTAGTCTTACTTAATAATAGACAAACATGTAAATTGACCGTACCTCCGCTATGCCCACAGCCAATCAGAGTGAGTATGCAAATTAGAAGCCCAAAGATGGCGGCCGCCCAGCTGTTCCAGGCATAGAGTGGCCAGGCAGGGCAGGACGCCTGCTATGAGACAGGGGCTGGGGGTGGGAGCGAAGGGATCTACAGGAGCCGAGTGCCACAGCAAAGACAAGACTGCAGACTCCGGAGACTGCAGCAAAGACGAAGAAGGCAGACTCTGGCCGGAGCGAAGGCCTGGGTCCCGGGTGCTGGAGGAAAACCGGTGCTGGAAGCCACGGGAAGGAAGGCCTATTACACAAATCTCTTCGTGCAACGGGCCTCTAGTAGGTAAATAATGGGGAAAACCCTCCTACTACAAGCACCTAAAAAAACTGGCTAGCCTGGCTGGCATAGCTCAGTGGTTGAGCATTGACCTATGAACCAGGAGGTCACGGTACAATTCCCGGTCCTGAGTGGGTTGTGGGTTCGATCCCAGTGTGGGGTGTGCAGGAGGCAGCCGACCCATCATTCTCTCTCATCATTGGTGTTTCTGTCTCTCTCTCCCTCTCCCTTCCTCTCTGAAATCAATAAAAATGTATATATTTTAAAAGCTGGCTAACATTTAACAAATAGACCACAATGTAGGGCTGAAAGAACAATTTTTAAAAAGGAAAAGCTGAATGCCTAGGGACCTAAACCAGAGATGGCAGCAGCAGAGGCCCTGAGCTGTGGCTCTAAGGCAGAGGAGGTGTCACCCCCAGGGCAGGAATGGGGGGGAGGGTCCACCCAGGGGGGTCAGCAAGGATGTCAGAGCGTCAGATCGAGCAGGGTGGTCCCTCGGGCTGAAGGGAGCCGGTGGAGCTGATCCAGGAGGTGAAACACTGAGAGGGGGAGGGATTAGCATTCTCACTGGTCGGAGGAGAAGAAATCTGGGGAGGGAAAATACTAAAATGAACCCCACGAAAATGTCAGAATCAGAGACATTGACATGAACCATGGTTTTAATATACCTACAGAAGGCATGTGTAAAAGTATGGATGTGTGTGTCTGGGTGTGTGGTCTGTGTGGTGTGTATGATCTGTGTGGTGTGTGTGTGGTGTGTGGTGTATGGTGTGTTTGTGTAGTGTGCATGTGTGTGGTGTGTATGGTGTGTGATATGTGCTGTTTGTATGTGGTGTGTGTATTATATGTGGTATGTGTGTACTGTGCCCACCGAGTGGCTTGGACAATGTCATCTCCTATGAGCAGTGAGCCCAACTCTTGCCCAGACGGTGGCCTCCAGATATCATTGTGTGAGAAGTCAGGGTTCCTGTGGATATGACACATTCCTGATCTGAGCATAAAGGACAGAATGACAACTTATTGGCCAGACACTGGAAGTGAGCAGAGGTGACAGGACATGTCCCAGGAGTGGAATGGGCATAAAGAGGCACCCGCTGACCAGGTTGGGGACCATGGGAATCTAAGACCATGATGCCCGGGGACTAGGACCCCCTGAGCAGCACAGGCCTGGGGTCTGTCCCGACATGACTCACGAGTTTGAAATTTGATGAGAAGCAAAGATATTTCCGTAGTTTCGAAGTCCCTCATACAAAGCGCGCATTAATTTTGAAGGGGAAGGAGTGAAGAGACCTGGCGTGTAAAGGCCCGGGACCCAGGGATCGGAGTGAGCGTGTCTCATAAGGACACATGGGAGTTACGTGTCACCTGCTGGGATGCGATGAAAAGAACACATGGGTTCTGCGATCGGACGCGACTCGGGAGCTCTCTGAGCAATTAGGAAACGTTGGGCGAACCACGTCCAGGGGCACTCGATGGCGTAACTGGCCACAGCGCCAAGGACTTCAGTCCGAGAGCAAATGAAGAATCCCCAGGTTACAGTAACATCAGCTTCAGTAACACAGGGCTCTGAAGGGGGTCCTTTGGACCTCCGGAAGTTGTTGGAACATTCAGGAAATGAGAGCGAGGTCTTCGCTGGGATGGCAGGAACACAGAACACTGCTTTTCAGATGTCCATGGTTTCTGGCAGTTATGTGGGGGACTGTCCTTGTTGGTAGGGAACCCACATTAAGTAGTAGTGATGTTGTATCCATGTTCTTTGTACTGTATTGCACCTTAACTCAAGTGTGAGATTTCCAATATTTTTAAATTAAAAATTAAGGGGGGAACACTTTGTAAAGTATGTGATTGTCTAACCACCATGCTATACACCTGAAACCAATGCAAAATCATATTGAAAATAAACTGTAATTGAAAAATAAAATAATAAAATCAAAAATTAAGCTTGGCCACTGCAAAGAACAGGAATAAAATATGTAACTTCCAAACCAACAGAGAGAAAATAGAGACTATAAAAAACTTGGATGATATTCAAGAAGATAGCAAGGAGGGGGTGGGAACAACAGGGGTCAAGCTGACATAAGGCACAAGGACACAGGGCTGTGGGCTCAGACCCCTGCCCATGAATGTGCCAGGAAAGTCGTTGGATTAGACTCCGGAGAAGAATACATTGCATTTGGTGTGAAATAAATACCATGTGAAATTGCCAGGAAGGGACATTGCTGAAATTTGAGACTGAAAATAGTGTAAGAGAAAAAAATGGGGCAAGTGGTAACCCAGAGCAAGTCACTGTGGCATTGGTGTCAGGCAAAGTGTCCCTGACACAGTACTCAGAACTGCTGAGTCAGAAAAGGGACAGAGAGAGACTGGAACCATCTGGAACTGGCATGAGCCGACTATCGTGTCCAACGGAAACGATTAGACATTGAAGGAATAAGGTGGGAAATCTAAAATAATTAGGACCTATGCCTCTTTCAGTGCCTGGTCAGCCACGAACAGTTCAGGTGCTGAGGACGCAGGAGGCCTGAGGCACCCTCGCAGCTGTTCTACGGGCGCAGAGGGCATGCGGCGTTTGTACCAGGACTCCAAGAAGCAAATCTTAGTGAAACCGAAAATCAATACACAGAACCATGAATTTTGCTTTTGCTTTTAAATACATTTTTATTGATTTCAGAGAGAAAGGGAGAGGGAGGGAGAGAGATAGAAACGTCAATGATGAGAGAATCATTGATTGGCTGCCTCATGCATGGGCCCTGACTGGGAATAGAACCGTGACCTCCTGGTTCATAGGTCGACACTCAACCACTGAGCCACGCCTGCCGGGCCAGAACCATGAAGTTTGAACCCAGTGGTAAACAGACCTTCCCTCCGATCCAGGACTAAGAGCAGCAGAGGAGCCTTGAAGCTCAATGAGACCGTCCTCCGTGCTCCACGTAAATCACAGCGAAGGACCCGGGCGGCCGCTCCAGCGTCACTTTCCCTGTCTCGCTGGTGGGATGACCCCCAAATCATTCCACCAAGCTGTGCCTCGGCCTGAAGTCAGTGGCTTGTTATCCCCGATCAGTCCAAACCTTCCAGACCCTGAGAACCCGCGCCGCCCCGTACCGTGTCCCCCGAGTCCCGCGGGCCTGGGTCCTCAGGCCACCTGGGTCCCAGCGGTGCCTCTCCAGCGGGTTCATCGGCCACCGAAGCAGGTAGCTACCCCCTGGAATGGAGGTGCAGCCTCACGTGAAGATGCTGCTGGTGGGTCGCTTTCTCCTCCCCCGAGCTGTGTTTTGAGAGAGAAGGAAGTAATCATTGAGTTTGGAACAGAGCAAGAGAGAGCGGGGTGTGCGAGTGTGAGTGTGTGTGGGGGTGGGGGGGAGGATGTGTGCACGGGGGTGCAGTGTGAAGCCCACACAATCGTAGCAGCGGGCCCGTGGGGGGAGGTGGCTCTCCAGCGAGTGTGAGGCGGAAAGCTGGCCTCGGAGGCCTGACGCAGACTTCGCTTCCTTCCCATCTCCCTGAACACACAGAAAGCGCTCCTCCTGTTTCATCTTTAATGCCAAAGCAGCCATCTCCTTCCCAAGCCTCCGCGAGGCAGCTGCGCGAAGGACCGCCGGCTGTGCTCAGGTGTCCGCCGTGCCTGCGGGCAGAGCAGGTGCTCCGGGTGCACTTGTGCCAATGCGGTGAGAGCCCGGCCGGGCCCGGACACGGCGGAAGCCGTCGCTGGCCGGCTGATGTGAAAGTGAGCCGCTCGCTCCCCTGCATCTTGTCTTCACCCGGACGTTGGGGTCGGACAGAGAATCTGAAGGCGTCCCCCCTCTACCTTCTCTGCCGCAAAACTCTCCTCTGGCCCACAGTTCACACAACAGCAAGCTCCCCAAGACCTTGAAGAGAGGGCAGGTTGAGAGCAAAAGGGAAAGTCCAGGAACCCAGGTTTGTACGTTTCCATGAGACCCTTACTGAGAGCCCCGCCGGTTCTGGTGGGCCCTGTTCCGCTGCAGAACTGCCATTGTCAACGTGTACATCATAAATCCCTGACAGCACAGAAACGGCTGCAAAATCGGGCCCTAAGCAGGTGTGTAGGAGGCGGTGCCAATTTGTTGACACTATTTTTGGAAGAAAAATGCCAGCAGAATTGCTAATTCGGTGCCTGTGCGTACCAGAGAGACACCTGCTGGCGAACGCTGGGCCTGTCCAAGGCCGAGGCTCCCCCAGCAGCCCCTGGGCACAGGAGAGCGACGCCCACGGGACGGAGGTCCGATCACTCTCCCAGCACAGGCAACAGCGCGATTGCATCTGTGCTTCGTTCCTGAGGTAACACAAGCCGCACTCGCGTTCTTGGCTCTCCGCTCCGGAGGGTAGATCAGCATGATAAATAAATCGCAGTGAACAGGACTTTATCAGTATCTGACTGACTATTAACAGGCTTCTTTGTCTGCTTGGGCCTGTCCGCAGGTGACAGCAGGTGGCTGCGGTGACGGTGAGCTGTTGGGCCACGGCTTGGGTTGTGCTCAGAGGGACGCAGAGCCCAGCAGAGCCCATGTGGCGGTTCCCGTGACCGACAGGCCTGAGCGAGCTGGGTCAGCGTGGTGCAGTGTCCGGTGTGGGACTGGAGCTAAGCACAGCCTCTTCCATGGAAACTGCCGGATCGGGTCCTTTCTGTGCACCCAGGGCCTCGGCGCTTTCACCGGCTGTGTACGCTCACCAGGCAGCACGGGGCCTGGACGGCCGTCTCAGGAAAGGAATTGTCCTGAACTCTGACCCATCTGCCTTTACAGTCCCTGCCTTCCTCGTAATTCTATAAATCAGAGGAGATGGGCTAGTGATGCTGATAACAATGATCACAACAAACATTTATTATCCTATATCATAAAGAAGTAATATGCAAATTGACCCTCACACTCTCATAAGATGGCTGCCTACGACCAGGCCAGCAGGGGCCTTAGTGAGGGATGACCAGGCCAGCAAAGGGGGTTAGTGAGGGACGACCAAACAACTGAACAAGCAGGTTGCATGGGATGACCAGGCCAGCAGGGGAGTTAGTGAGGGACGACCAAACAACTGAATTGCAGGCTGCGTGGGGCAAGCAGGCTGTTGGGGGTCCATGAGGGGCTACCAGGCTGGCAGGGGGCCAGTTAGAGGCAACCAGGCCGGCGGGGGGGGCAGTAAGAGGCAACCAGGCCAGGGGATGCAGTTGGGGGCGACCAGGCAGGCAGGCAGGTGAGCGATTAGGAGCCAGCGGTCCAGGATTGTGAGAGGGATGACCAACCAGCAGTCGGACATCCCCCAAGGGGTCCCGGATTGGAGAGGGTGCAGACTGGGCTGAGGGGACCCCCTCCCCATGCACGAATTTCATGCACTAGGCCTCTAGTTTCTAAATAATATGCTAACTCTGGACATTGCCAGGTGGGTACTAGACTATCAGGGGGACCAGTTTGTATTGTATACAAATACCGTATTTTCCGGCTTGTAAGACGACTGGGCGTATAAGATTTTCCTGGGTTAAAAAGTCGTTTTATACGCCGGAAAATACAGTAGTCCAATATATCTAATCCATTATATCTAATCCCATCAATATAGTCCAATATACCATATTTTCCAGGGTATAAAATGACTTTTTAACCCAGGAAAATCTTATATGCCCAGTCGTCTTATACGCCGGAAAGTACGGTATCTAATCATTCTGCTGTATACCTGAAACTAATGTAATATTGAATTTCAACTGTCATTGAAAAATAAAATTTTAAAAGTGGGCAGAGGACCTAAATAGACACTTCTCTAAAGAGGACATAATAAAGGCCAAGAGACATATGAAAAGGGGCTCAACATCATTAACCATCAGAGACATACAAATTAAAACGACAAGAGGCATCAGCTCACACCTATCAGAATGGCTACCATCAACAAATCAACAAACAGCAAGTGTTGGCGAGGATGCGGAGAAAAGGGAACCCTCGTGCACTGCTGGTGGGGTGCAGACTGGCGCAGCCATTATGAAAAACAGTATGAACTTTCCTCAAAAAATTAAATAGGGAACTGCCATTTGACCCAGCAATCCCACTTCTAGGAATGTATCCTAAGAAGCCTGAAACGCTAATTATAGCAGCACAATTACAATAGCTAAGATCTGGAAACAACCCACATGGCTTACAAAACTGTGGTAAGCCTGGCCGCTGTGGCTCAGTGGTTGAGCGTCGACCTATGAACCAGGAGATCATGGTTCAATTCCCGGTCAGTACACATGCCCGGATTGCGGGCTCAGTCCCGGGTTTGGAGTGTGCAGGAGGCAGCCAATTAAAGATTTGATCTCATCGTTGATGTTTCTATCTCTCTCTCCCTCTCCTTTCCTCTCTGATATCAATAAAAATATATTTTTTTTAAAACTGTGATACATTTACACCATGGAATACAATGTAGCTGTAAAAAAGGAAGGATCTCTCACCCTTTGAGACAGCATGGGGGGACCTGGAGAGTATCACGCTAAGTGAAATAAGCCAGTCAGAGAAAGACAAGTATCACATGGTCACACTCATATGTGGAATCTAATCCTACATAATAAAATGGTAATATGTAAATTACCATCACTCCGCTACGCCCACGATTGGGCCAGCAGGAGGCGCAGGGGGCGGGACTCAGGGTGGCCGGGGTAGCTGATTGGGCCAGCAGGACGCTGAGCTCGCGGCGCCACTGGCGCCGCGAGCTCAGCGTCTGTGCCATGGCTGCCGGAGGCTTTCGGAAGGCCTGGGGCACCGGCGGACAGCCGGCCAGGTCCCCCGCGATCAAAGGCCAAAGCGGGGGACCCGGCCGGCTGTCTGCTCCGGCGCAAGGCCTTCCGAAAGCCTCCGCAGCGCCGGAGGCTTTCGGAAGGCCTGGGGCACCTGCGGACAGCCAGCCCGCTGGTGCACCAGGTGCATGATTGAATCATGCACTGGGCCTCTAGTGAGTAACATAAACTGAAGAACAAAACAGATCCAGAGGCATGGAAGCATGGAACAGACAGGTATTTCAGAAGGAGCAGGGAGAACAGGAAAGGACTAAACAAAGGCCTTAGATGCATATAGGCCCATGGACAGACATTAGTGTGGGGAAGGCCTGGGGAGGAGGTGGGAATGGGCTGAAAGGGGAGGAAGGGGAACATTTGTAATACTTTGAACAATAAAGTCTAAAATTAATTAATTCATTAATTTAAATTTTAATTAATTTAAATAAAATTTTTAATTTTACTTAAAATTATATATTCTTCTTTAAATCATGTTCCCCTCAACCTTCAGCAGAATCCTGTAAGTAGAGGTAAGAAAGGTGTTATCCGTCCATCTTATAAATGTGAAAGGCGACGTCAGAGAAGGGAAAATAGCTCCTGGCTCCGGAGCAGGCCTGGCACCTTGCGCGCTCGGCGCCAGCTTCCATTCGAGTCTGCGCCCTTGAGCGGAGCATTGCCAGGACCCCGTTTGAAAGAGGAGGAAGCTGAGGCTGAGGTTGAAGGAGCAGCGCGATGGAGCAGGGAGTAGCCTCGGGAATTCACTCACCGCGGCTTCCTCCTCCACGTGAGGTGATCCACCGGGCTCTTGCCGACCTCAGGACCGGGACCAGCCCCCAGGCCCTCGACATGCAGCCCGGAACTTTCTCACCAACTCCTTCTCATTGCCCCACAGATGAGACATTCAGAGACAAAATCAAAGTCAGCACCCAAGAGATCTTCCAGCAGGCTGCGGAGAGACGATGAGGAAATGTGGATTTTTTTTTCTTCTGTTCATTGTCTCCTCCATGAACCCCCGGAGAGTGGGCCCCAGCGGGCCCTACTGTCTCATGGCCGCAGCTGGAGCTCCTCGTGGGTGTCCTGACTCCACGCCGTAGGGCAGGATGTGGGCTGGTCACCCGTGTCCATCAGCACAGTTCTGTCCCAAAAAGCTCTCAGCGAGTTCACTGACGGAGGTGGTGAGGATGGAGGCAAAATGTTAACGTTCCTGAAAATTCTAAATATCTATGCTGAGGTCCTTCGCAAGTATTGCCACGGTGCCCTCCTCTGTTGCCTGGGAATGCCCGTGCCCACCCTTCTGGTGTGGATCCCCAAATAACTCTCAGCCTACTTGCCAGTTTCCAAACCATCACCTAGGCTACATCTGGAGACTGTGTGTGGTAGCAACACCCAACCCCAAAACACATGTGCAATTGCTCTTTTACTACAATGAGGTTAAGTTCTCAGAGACGGAGCCATTACATGCATGAACTCATTATAATTTGCACTTAATTTTTCCCTCATCATCCAAGGGAGAGAGGCCTCATTCTGTGGCGCAAACACAAGTGGATCAGAAAGGCTGGCCCTCAGCGGAAGAGCCAGTCCAGGCGGCGGGCACCTGTTAACCTCAGGGTCTTCGTTTGTAAAATGTAAATTAGTACACGAATATGGGAGCACTTTTCATAGGACTTTGAATAACATAAAAAGTGACTCTCACTGATAACTACACGGAAAATAAACAGGTAGTTGACCTTTTCTGTGAGCAAAGCTGGACTAGCTGCCAGAATTCATCCGTCCACACGGCCAGGCACTCTCCGTCCTGGGTTCGGGGCTTAATGCCCAGACACCCGGGAAAACCAGCGAATGGGACACAGTCGGATGGTATCTCTGCAAAGCCCCAGGAGGCCTGGTCTTGGCTGGCTCTGTTACTAGAGATCTTGAGCAGGTCACCCCTCCATTGGTATCTCCCCCTGCTGCCAACTGAGAAAACACCTCCCTTTCCTGTTTGGGGGGATCACACGCAAAGTACTCAGGAAGCAAAGTGCTTTCAAAAGTGTGATTAAGGGAAAGTTTATGCAGACCCAGCTGGCCTGGAGGGAAGACAGAACCTTCTAGAAGGGCTCACACCTGTCTCGGAAGCATCTGGTCCTGGTGGGGAACGCCCCCATGCTTGGATTTGAAGGTTCCCACAGAACTCCTCCCTCCTGCCTACGGATGGTCAAGGCACCTAGTTTGGTGACTTCTAGTTGGAGAAAGGCACTATATTCTCAGGAGTCGGTAACTTAATTGCTTATTATTTTATACTAGTGGCCCGGTGCACAGATTCGTGCACATTGAAAGGAAATTAATTAGGAGAAATATTTTAATATCACTATTCGCCCTTTCTCTATAATAGACGTGTCAACCAAATTCACAATCGACAATGACAGATCGAAACACATGAGTGCAATGGGCACCAGCGAGAGCTTTATATGTATCGCACATGTGCAAGTCAACATTTATTTTTAAATTGCCAGTGCACATCATATGTACCAGCCAGTTGGTTGGTCGGATGGTCGGACAGACATATGGTCGGTCACTTAGCCCTTTATATATATAGATGTATTAGTTTTATCCCATTATCATTTAATGGACAGGGGCCCTGGAAATGGAATAAAATCGGTGTTTTCAGGGAAGAGGTGGAAAGAGGAAGAGTTCTGAGGTGGGGTGAAGTGGAAGGGTCACCTGGTGAAGAGCCTGGGGCAGGAGCGGGTGAAGGTCTCAGAGCCCTGAGAGGGAGGATGTTGGCTGGGAGAGAAGCCCTGAGTTTTGTTAGGGACTGTCCCCATCAAACAGAACAGACTGCGTTAGGAGCTCTACCTGGTCTAACCAAGTTTGACATGTTTCAGAAGGTCCTCTCAGACACTTCCCGACCTCCCTCACCTCTGGCCCCCATCACCTTGGATGTTACTTGCAAGTTCAAGTGCATCAGTCTCGTCCCCCAATCTCTACTACACACGCGGGAAAACGGAGCCAGTCATGCTTGTTTTCTGGACAGAGCGCTGCTCCCAGTGCCTGGATATGTAGCCAGCCTGGCATGGCCAGGTGTCCTGTGGCCACCGCCCCACAGAGCTCACCACGCCGTCCTCTCCCCAGCAGTCACAGCCACTTGGTTAAAGAGCAAGTCGCTTTGTTCTGGCATCTAAAGTCCATTGACATACCCTGGCCAGGTATAGAGCATTGTTCTGATACGCCAAGGTTGCAGGTTCGATCCCCGGTCAGGGCACACACAGGAATCAACGAATGAATGCTTCAGTAAGTGGAACAACAAATCAAGGTCTATCTCTCCTTCTCTCTCTTTCTGTCTCTTCCTCTCTCTCAAATCAATCAATAAATAAAATTAAAGTTCATTGGCATATTTCTTATCTTTTCATTTGTTTCCCACAATTTGCCTGAGAGAGAGGGGAGTGGGGAGGTGAGAGAATACACACAGCAACTTCCCATTTTTACAGAGCTCTGCCCGGACAGGTCAGGGGGAGAGCTAATCACTGCTGTATGAAACACGAAACACAGATTGATTTATGCTGATGGTGCTCCTGTCCTATCACTCGCCCAGTGTGTCTGCCTTGCCGAGTTGGCATGCGTCCCGGGAGCAAGAAACTCACGGGTGCATAGCCAAGCGCCGGGCACGCTGATGTCCATGAACTGAGCATTACTTACCAGTTGCAAGAAAATCACTTTTGTTCCTGTGTGAGCACATGCCCCGGGCAGGCTCCTGATCTCTCTGTGGCCATCTACGAAGCAGAGGCCTTACAGTTCACTCAATGGCCATGCGTGACTTCTTCAAAAATCTGTCCCATTTGCTGGACACAAATTAGGTTTTAAGGAAGAATGGCTCTGGGCTTCAATGAGTCAGTTTGTAACAAGGAACAAATAAGTCAGATGAATGACTAATGATATAAATGAAGGGCTCTTCACCAAAGTGTTACTCCACCCTGACTGCCCCAAATTGGCTCCTCTGTGTTACTCCTCAGTTCAAGAGTTTTTAACAAGGACGTCCTGTACCATCCATGGTCCCCATCAAACCAGAAGGCTGGACTCTGGGACATCCCAGGAGTTTATGTGTGAGAGACTGAGAACAAAGGTGTGGACAGGAAGTCAGACTGATGAACTGGGGCGCCCAGGATGAGCAGCAGGGGGACGTCTCCACCCAACGTCTCCACCTGACACGCTGAAGGCGAGGTGAGCAAGGCCAGAAGGCAAGCAGCCCTGTAGGCAACTTGTAGTGATGAGTCGATCCCACCGAGAGGAAGCCAGTGGGAGAGACCCTCCCACCTCTGGTCTCTTTCAAGGGCCTTTCATTCTTAGATGGATCAGCAGGTCACAGGTACGACAGGGAACTGGAAACAGGAGGCCTGTGCCAGGAACCAAGACTGACCAGCGCCCTAGGGCCCCCACACCCCTCTTCCAGGGGCAGCCTGGGAGGAGAGCCCAAGCTGGGACCTCTATGGAATGATCAAAGGTCAACCTCACTCCCAGGCTGCGTCCAGGTCGTGGCTGTTGTCAATAAGGCTGCAGTGAACATAAAGGTGCATATGTCCTCTTAAGGTAGTGTTTCAGGTTTCTTTGGATAATTACCCAGAAGTGGGTTAAGAAGCTGTGGTATATACACATAGGATATCTATGCAATGGAATACAGTCCAACCTCGGTTCTCCAACCTCTCCCGTCTTGAACAATTCAGTTCTCAACCAAGTAACGCTGCATGGACAGGTGAAACATGCTGTTAGGAGATGTTGTCTTTTGTCCCTCTATGAAAAGGGTCCCAAATAATTTCAAAACTAAAGTTACTCTTGTTCATTAAAGACCAGAGTGCGTGATCTATACACCTGTCCCAAAACTTGACCTGTTTTACACTACGCATTTGATTTGATTAATTTATATTTAACTTTCAAGGTCATAGTAGCTGCACTAAAGCACAAAACAGTGCACAACTCGGTTGCTTACAACTCACAATTCTGTTTTTTCTTATTCATGGGCCCCCAGGTCACCTGGAGCAGCCCTGCTCTGGCCTGTGAGTCAGCTGAGGTGGCGCCAGGCTTTTGCTTGAGTTTGCGCCTGTTCTGTTTGTCTCTACATTCTCCCTGGACCCGCAGCCATCCAGGCACATTGTTCTCATGATGGATCACAGGCATGCAGGGGGCAAGCCACCCACTCAAGCACATTGAAGGTCTCTTCACACCCAGTTTATTCAATTCCATTGGCCAAAGCAAGTGGGAAGCCAGGCAACTATAGACAGAGAAATATACCCTCCCGCCCAGCACCCTGGAAGGCTCTGGCTGGAGGGAGGTGGTGAAGAAATGAGAACAAACAGGCAATGGGCCATCAGAGATTTTTTTAATTGAGCTTATTGGGGTGACAGCCTATATAATACAAGGCTAATATGCAATCGACCAAACGGCGGAACAACCAGTTGCTATGATGTGCACTGACCACCAGGGGGCAACGCTCAATGCAGGAGCTGCCCCCTGGTGGTCAGAGAGCTATTTAAAAAGTAAGAGGAGGAGTGGGAGGAGTGAAAGAAAGAAAACTCAGACGCAACTTGAGCAATACATGAGGCAAAAATAGGCAGGTCAGCCAAGCCGAGTTGTGAAGCCCTTGAACATGGCCATTGGGTTGCCGTCCAAGGCCCTTCTCCTTCGGTTAACATGGCTCTCCAACTCGATCTCTTTTTCTCTATGTTGGCCCCAAAAAGGTGTCCAACTAGAATGTAATGCCAAACACAAACACACACACACACACACACACACACACACACACACACACACACAGTGGGGAAGGCAGAGGGTCTTCTCACATGGTGGAGGAGCAGGTGAGGAAAACAGATCCTGGTTCCAAGCACGTGGAACAGAGAGAGGTTTGCTGTGGGAGCTAAGGTTACATGTGATCTCGACCTCTGACTCTATAACCACCTGTGCCTGAGTCCTGTCCCTCCACCATGCGTGTTAAGGGGTTTGGTCACCGTTTACAACCATCTTTTTGCAACAGCCTTCCCTAGTCCAGCCTTGAACTTGAACTTGACCTGTACCTTGATCCATGCCACCTACAGCACCTGATGGAGAGCATGTCCCATACTCCAGGGTCCCGATTCTTGGGTGGGGAAGCCAGGCACCCTGCCACCTTGACCTCTGTCTTTGTTTTGTCATTTCTCCAGTCCCAGAAAACACTGCATCCTCATCGCAGGCCCTCTACCAGCCAGTTCACTCTTACAAGAGGAAGGGAATGGGTTCTCTCTGCTCCCAAATGCCCCGTATCTGAGGACACATCTCTGTAAGACCCACAGTGTTGTTGTAATAATACTAGAGGCCCAGTGAATGAAATTTGTGCATGGGGAGGTCCCCTCAGCCCAGCCTGCACCTTCTCCAATCCGGAACTCCTCAGGGGATGTCCGACATCCCTCTCAAAATCTGGGACTGCTGGCTCCTAACTGCTCACCTGCCTGCCTGCCTGATCACCCCTAACTGCCCCCCCCTGCCAGCCTGGTTGCCCCTAACTGGCCCCCCGCTGGCCTGGTCTCCCCTAACTCCCCCCCCCACACACCGGCCTGGTCACCCCTTACTTCCTCCCTGCCAGCCTGGTTGCCTCAACTGCCCCCCCTGCTGGCCTGGTCACCCCCAACTGCTCCCCCCCCCCCCCCCCCCCCCGCCGCCAGCCTGGTCGCCTCACGCAGCCTGCTGTTCAGTCGTTTTGGTCATCCCTCACTAACTCCCCTGCCAGCCTTGTCGCCCCACACAGCCTGTGTTCAGTCGTCCATCCGGTTGTTTCGGTCATGATGGCCCCTGGCTTTTTATATATTAGGATTTCGTTTATATGATAACAGCCCCAACCATAGAGGAAGGGCCCAGGAAAGAAGCACATCTGCCTGAGGTCCCCAATTCCTGACTCACAGCCGCCTGACTTTCACGTCCCAGCGTAATGGCTCTCATCCTGCCTGTCTGGTGTGATAAGTATGGTCCCAGAGGCCAGTGAGCTCTGTGCTTCATATCTGAGGTGTGTCATCTCAGCACCACTTCAGGGCACCAGGCAAGGAGGATGACCTTCCATTCAAAGGTAAGGTTAGGAGACTTCGCCCTGAGATACCATCCTGAACCCCAGGGAGCCCAGAAGGGTCAGTGAGTTTGGAAACTACGTGACTGGCTTGTCCTGTGGCTAAATGCTCACTCCCAGGTCTCTGTACAACTGCTCTGCAGGGGGAAGTTCAATGTGAACGTGTCCCCCCCCCCACACACACACACACACACTCACCTGTGCACACCTGTTGGTGCTATGCTTGGAACTTTCCCAGAGCCCCCCAGTGGCATGGGCACCCCCTCCGCTGCCATTTCTCCTCAGCTTGTTCCCACTGATGCTTCCTGTGCTTCGTTCACTTGCCGGCATCATCCCAGCCTCTTCCCACCACTCAGAACGCCCCGAATCTCCGTCCACCCCTGGAGCTCTCACGGGACTTTCTCTTGCTATTTCTCTTTTTCTATTTCTTTAGAACTGAAATGTGGTTTGTACAGGGAAGGGAGATGGACATCAGAAGTCGGGTGGCTCTCCTGAATGAGAATCACCAGAATGCTAATATCTTCAAGAATTTCTGACAAAGTCCGTCTGGGCCTGTTCCCAGTCAGGGCACATGCCCAGGTTGCAGGCTCCATCCCCAGGAGGGGCCGTGCACGAGGCAGCTGATCAATGATTCTCTCTCATCATTGATGTTTCTATCTCTCTCTCCCTCTCCCTTCCTCTCTGAAATCAATAAAAATACAATTTTAAAAAGAATTTCTGACCAAAAAAATGGAAATATATCTTGGAGTCACAACCACTGGCACCATCTTAGTGGACACCTTAGCAACCCCTTCTAGGGAGTGGGCATTGCGAGGAGCAAGGCGACAGTGGTGTCTGGAGGAAGAGGAAGCCAAGGGACCCTAAGGCCACGTTCTCTCCAGAAGGGCAGCCAGGGCACCGGTTCGGAGCAGGCTTGTTTATTTAAACTGAAACCAAATTCCGTAGAGGCCTGTGTCCCAGCGTCTGGATGAAGAACTCATTCCGTGTATTTGCGTAAAGTGATTGCCTCAGGCTCAATGCATGCCGTGAAACAACATTCCCCATGGATTTAAGCTTGCCCACAGACTACCTCACTGTATGGAGAAAGGTGTACGGGCATGAAGACGATGAGAATGAATAAGCAGCAGCAGCACCGAGCCAGCAGCTCAGGCGATGAGGGGAAGGCCCTGGATTCTGGAAGCACAAGCACCGAAGGAAGCCGGTTGCTTTACATTCACGCAGGGGCCGCTAACACCGAGTCTCCTATAACATTATCTGCTCCTCTCTTCCCAAAGCCCGAGCGGATTTTCTATTTGAACAAAACAAATCCTACAGTCAGAACATCGTGACAACCTGCAGAGCTCAAGACACAATGTTCCACAGACGCTTTTTTTAATAATTCCACAGAATGTACTCAAAGCCAAATACAAAACGATCAAAAGGGACTCGGTCCCTTAATACAAAGCAGGGAAGCCGCCGTCTCACCGCGCTTCATCTGGAGAGACTGGCTGCAATAGGATTTGAAGAACCGAAGCACGTAATAAGCTGTGGCTCCAGAAAAATAAACAAGGCAAGCGTCTCAGGACAGTTAGTGACTTACATCATCTATTGTTTTTA
This sequence comes from Cnephaeus nilssonii, assembly GCF_951640355.1. NCBI lineage: Eukaryota > Metazoa > Chordata > Mammalia > Chiroptera > Vespertilionidae > Cnephaeus > Cnephaeus nilssonii. The sequence continues at coordinate 78,637,729 of NC_137083.1, read as the reverse complement.
CAAAGTTCCCAGCTTATAGATGTACAGTTGACATAAAATACTGCCTGAGCTTATGGTTACACAACATGTTGACGCAATACATTTACATATTGCAAACTGACCGCCACTGTAGATGGCTAACAACTCCATCACATCACATAACAACCATTTCTTTTTTGTAATGAGAACATTCAAGATTTACTCCTTTTTTTCTTTTTTTAATATATTTTTTACTTATTGAGAGAGAGAGAGAGAGAGAGAGAAACATCGATATAAGAGAGAAACATCAATTGGTTGCCCCCTGCACGCCCCCTACTGGGGATCGAGCCCACACCCCGGGCACGTGCCCTGACTGACCGAGAATTGAATCAGTGACCTTTTGGTGCAATGGGACAATGTCCAACCGAGCCACACTGGACAGGGTAAGATTTACTGCCTTAGCAACTTTCAAGTATGTAATACAATATGATTAGCTCTAATCACCATGCTGTACATGAGATCCCCAGAAGTTGTTAATCTTACAAGTTGGAGTTTATGCCCTGTGACCAACATCTCTCCATTATCCGCACCCCCAAGCCCTGGTGACCACCATCCCACTCTGCTTCTCTGAGTTCAGCTTCTCCCGCGTCTAAGTGAGATCATACAATATTTGTCTTTCTCTGTCTGACTTCTCTCATTTAGCATAATGCCCTCTGAGTTAGGGTGATGAAAATATCTTATAAGATTGGTGATTACAAACTGTGTACATTTGTCAAAATTCATAGGATTGTATACCTAAAAAAGATGAATTTTACTGTATATAAATTATACCTCAGTACATCTGAATTGTAAAAATATGTACTAGTGTTATTGGGATCCACCCCATTCCAGAAACACGTGTGTGCACACATGGAGAATGTGATGTTTGCTGTGAGAATAACATTTCAAGTGTGTGTTTCTGGAGTCACCCAGGTGAATATTTCATAGAATCTGCCTTAAAAAGGAAGGCAGAGAGAAAACAGAAAAGACGATGATTGGGGAAAAGAGAACCTAGGTGTGATTTGGTTAGCTTTCTGATGGAGGGCGTGAGAGTATGTTCGTACGTCTGAAGTGACTGTCACTTCCTATGTTACTGATTGACCTGGAGACAGTCACTTAACCACCTTGGGCCATGGTTTCCTCACCTCCAAATGCTGGCAACCTGTCCACTCTTTCTTCCCCAGGAAGCTGCTGTGAGGATCAAGTTAACTGATTCGTGCAAGGACACCCCAAAAAGAGCAAGGAGCCATGCAAATGTAGGCTGGTAGTGATATGGGGGACCTATAACCTGATAGAGAGAGCACCTGAATTAATCTGAAAAGTAATCATATTATTTTAAATCTTAGAACTCATATACTTATGTACCTAGGGGGTTAAGTTTCGTATCCTATATATAATAACCTAAAATGAAAATCCACCGAACGGTGGAATGACCAGTGAATGACCGGTCACTACGATGTGCACTGACCACCAGGGGGCAGACACTCAATGCAGGAGCTGCCCCAGCCCGCAGGCCCCAGGCCAGTCAAGGTGGGTGCCAGCGGGGTCCCCAATCACCCTGCCGGTTGCCCCACAGATTGGCCCTGATCCCCGACCAGGCCTAGGCACCCTACCCATGCACGAATTTCATGCATCAGGCATCTAGTAGGTGATTCTTCACAGTCCGTCAGGCCCACTCTCTCTGCACCCCTTCCTGGCCTCACAGCAGAGCTCCGCAGACTTGGGCAGACGCCCCCGAACCTTCCGCCCTCAGCTTTCAGGGGAGAAACAGTGGGAGGAAGGACAGCCACAAAGGAGAGAGCAGGAGGTGGTGGCTGCAGCGGTCACACCCTCCCTGGAGGTCGTCAAAGCCACTCTCCCCCATGCATGCCACCAGCCCCCCAGCACACGCTCCCGCAGCTTTGCAAGGCCGGGCGATAATGGACCCTGGCTGCCCATCCTTCCTCACCTGTCCTGCCCGCATCTGTCCTGCCCTTGTCCTATTGTCACTGAGCCGGGAGTCAGGAGCCACCCTCCCTGCTCCTGTCAGCCTGTCTGGTCTCCCGTGTGGACTCAGCAGTCCTGTCTGAGCGGGAACAGGTCCCATGACCCACACCCTCAGTCCCGTTACCAGGAGTCACTAGGGCTTCCTACTGATGAGAACCAGCCTGGGCCGGCCGGTGTCTGTCTCCCTGATAAGATTATGAAGCTGCCCAATCAGAGAACAACTCCTCGTCCACCACTAACACCCACCTCAGCCACGCCTCCCTTCCCAGACCACCGCGCACCTGGGTGCGCCCTCCACTGCGATACCCAGGTTCTCCACCCAAGGTGCCTCTCCTCACAGCGTGTGACCCACTCCGGCTCAGACCCGCCCGGTGGCGTGGGGCTGGAGGACTGGCCCGCGGTCAGCTCAGACGGGGAACGCAGAAGGCGGCCAGGGCGTGAGAGCCAGAGCCAACTCCTGGCGGGGATGGGCAGGTGCGTCCTGAGAACGCAAAACCGCACTTGCTTCGATTCGTCCCCATTGGCATCTGGGCTGCTTTCCTTCCCGGGCCTCTTCTTCCAAAGAACCATGAAGCACTCTAGGCCCCTCCCACCTGACTGCACCTCCGGGGGGAGGAGCCTCGGGCTGTCACATCCCAGCAACACCCATGGGCTCCTGGCTGCCTGGTCCCTGCGCAGCGCTCAGCAGGCTTGCGGCTCAGGGCGGGACAATGGTGTTAGATACCGTGGTCCCCTCCGCTCCCCCATTTGCAGCTTAGATCTAAAGGACGCCGAAGAGGCTGAGCACCGCGGCGGGCGAGGGTCCCTCAGCGGAGCTGTTGCCGTTCCAAGGTCCTTGACACGGTTAAACAGCCGTGCTCAGAGCGGAGCTCGGGGCCCCAGGGTCACGTATGACTCATCGCGGCCGGAGCACCCGTTCGGGTGCTGTGTCCCAGGTCGCCCTGTGTCTACCCAGCAGGTCAACATGACTGAATCCTCTGACCTTTTGTCCCAGCCCCGCTCCCTGCGTTTCCCACCACGGCCTGAGTTCAGCCGGGTGCGTGTGGTCTGATCAGGGTGACGCCCGGTGGGAAGACCTCTCCAAGGTCTGGTGCTGGTGTCACAGGGGTCTCCCCCCTCTCCCCCCTAGCTCACAAAGCGTCCTCTCTGAGGTGCTGTCCGGCTTTGTGCCATCCCACCACCCAGAGGCCCGTAGAGTCCTCACCTGCCCCTCCAAGCCCAGGACGGGAGGCTCTGCCCACCGGCTCCTCCCTGGTCCCTCTTAGCATGGACTGCGGTTCACTCTTCGCATTTCCTCACCCACAAGGGAGACTGGAACGTTAGGATCCCTGGCACCGTCGAGGCGCTCGGAGCAAGAGGCCTGGCGCTGGCGGTGGGCCTGGCTTGAGAGGAAAGAACTGAGAGAAAAGAAAAATGAAGGCAGGAGACGGAAACAAAGGTGAAGCCAGAAACAAAGTTAGGAGATGGGCCTCCCCGTCCCGAGAGCCTGCAGCCAACCTCCGCAGAGCCCTCACAGGTGGGGAGAGGCAGCCCACGGGCCCGTCGGAGCTGCGACCTCCAGTGAGGCGGGAACAGACGGCCCCTGTGTTCCTGCTGTCCTCAGAGGCGGGAAGGCCCAGGCAGCTGACGTCACAGGAGGAGAGGGATCGGGCGACACGCAGATTCTCAGAGCTTGGCACTCGGAGCACATCCAAGGCACCTGAGGGCACAAGACGCCCTGCAATCCCGCCCTCAGGCCTGAGGTGCAGAGGCGGCAGAGAGGAGCAGCGGATGTTTAACACCTCACTCAGCGAGCTTCCCAGGCCAGCAGCCCCAGCCTACGTGGACAGGAAGTGTCTGTCCCCGGGCTCAGTGTCGCCGAGGTAAAATGCTGTGAGCTGTGAAGCCAGACCCGAGTGTAAGCCTGGGAGTGAGGGTGGCTCACGGAGGTAAGCCTCTGAATCGACAGGGTGCAGTAGCCACACAGACCTCAAACGCCTGTGCAACGACTAGACGTGACTCGAATCCCAGTCACGTCTTTGTTGTAAAGCAAGAACGAGTAACCCAGTGCCCGAGTTTTGAGTGTGCAACGATACACACTCAAAACTCGGGCACTGGGTTACTCGTTCTTGCTTTACAACAAAGACGTGGCTGGGCACACAAGGTCAGGGGACCGCTGAGTCTCCTGAAAGCGTTTGCACAGGGCACGGCGATCAGTCCCGTCGGACAGGCCCCAGCATCTGAGTCTCTTGTCCTTCAGCAGGGAGACCCTGGGGAACAGATTCAGCATGTTAACGAGAGAAATAGTTATTCCGAAGAGGGAATAGTGGAGTGTGTGGTTCCTCCAAACTATACCCCTTCACTCCCTTAGGGTAGAAGTTCCCCATGGGGGAGGGGGGGATGAGCCGCAGGGGCAGTGAGCAACGTCTGTAAAGAGGAGCGGGTGCCAGTGGTGTCTATTGGGTAGAAGTCAGGGCTGCTGCTGATCTCCCCTGCCCCACCCCCCCTTCTCTGCCAGGACCCGGGGCGTGCTCAGTCTCCGGCCCAGGGGCAGCGTGGTCAGACCCCATGGCTCCTTGTCCTCCACCTTCTCTTCTTTGGGGGCTGGAACACATGTTCATCCCTCAGGAAGGCTCCCCCCTTTTTTCATCTTGCAAAACAGAACCCCTGTACCCATTCAACACCCTAACTCTCCCTTCCTTCTCCCCCCAGTCCCTGGCAACGAACATTCCATTTTCTGTCCCTGTGAAGTTGACCACCTCATTAATTACAGCCTTTGTCCTTGGGGCCTGGCTGATTTCACGTAGCAGCATGTCCTCCGGAGTCCTCATCCATGTTGGAGCATGTGTCAGAATGTCCTTCCTTTTGAATGCTGAGTGCTAGCCCACGGCGTATGTCTGTGCTCCATTCTGCTTCTATCCATTCATCTCTCGATGCGCAATCCTCAGTGGCGCTTCCACGCTGAGCTGTTGTGAACAACGCCGTTGTGAACATGGTGCACGCACATCTCCTCAGGACCCTGCTTTCCACTTCTGTGTGTATCTACCCGGAAGTGGAACTGCTGGACCATTTGATAATTTTATTTAATTTTTTGTTTTTCTATTTGTTAATCCTCACCGGAGGATATATTTTCCCATTGATTTTTAGAGAGAGTGGAAGGGAGGGAGGGGAGAGAGAAAGATAGATGAGAGAGAGAGAGAAAGAGAGGCATTGATTGGTTGCCTCCCACACACACCCTGACTGGGAGCTGGGGATCAAACCCACCACCGAGGAATGTGCCCTTGACCGGAAATCGAACCCTTGACCCTTCGATCCAAGGGCTGATGCTCCAACCACTGAGAACACCTTGCACAGGGCTGTTAATTTTATTTATTTTATTGTCATTATTTTTAAATATATATTTCAAAATTATATTTCAGAGAGGGAGAGAGAGAAACATCAATGATGACAGAATCATTGATCTGCCTCTTGCACGCCCCACACTGGGGATCGAGCCCACAACATGGTCATGTGCCCTGACCCAGAATCAAACGGTGACCTCCTGGTTCCTAGGTCCATGCTCAACCACTGAGCCACGCCAGTTGGGCAGGAAATAAACATTATGAAAAATAAAACTACAGATCTACTATAGTTTATTTAAGCACTCCTTTATTGTTAGACATTTGTGTTCCAGTTTGAGGCAAGAGATATCTGTGATCACACAGAACTTTCCAAATTCATACTTATTTCCTCAAAATGCTGGGCAGCGGTCAGCACTTGGTCTTGGCGTCTTGTCCAATCTTCCAGATGACCAGGTGCCTGCAGGCGCTGGCGTCCTCGCTGGCGCTGTGCCCATCCACCCTGCCCTGGATGATGCGCCTGAGGTGGTCAGCCATGAGGTTGCGAAGGGAGCGTTTGTAGGGGAGGCCCAGGCGGTGCGGGAAGAGCACAGGTTTGTCCACCACGGGGCTGTGATGACCTTCAAGGCCAGCAGGGCGCTCTCCAGCAAGAGAAATAAAAGCCTCAAGACAAAGACCCAGCGCACACTCCCTCCCAGGAGCATGCCTGAGCCTCCGACTCCCCCTTCGCTTCCCCACAGGCACGTGTCTCCTAAACTCTAAGGGACCCCGCGAGGCTTGCCACCAGGGCGGCAACAGGCAGTGGCAGCTGCAGCTCGTCCCAGACACCCCCGACCCCGTCCCCAAGGCCCCTTCTCTCTGACTTCTCAGTGAGCCAAGCCCAGGCTCATGGCCAGCCCTCCCTGTTCCGTGTCCCCAGCTTTCACAGACGTCCTCCACAGTTCACTGGACTCAGCGTGTGACATTCTTCCTGCACAAAGTCAGGAACCACACGCTCCGGGTCGGCCCGAGGCAGACCGCTCAGGGCCAGGTCCCCTTTCCGGTGACAGTTTCCACATTAGTATTCCCGGCGGGGCGGGGAGGTGGAGAGGATGGCGCAGGTCAGAAAAGGGCAGCGATTTTCCCAAGGTAACGCATTAAATCCCCACATGGGCTCTGCGTGTCCTCAGCATGGGTTCTTCCTGTCCTCCACGTGGGGCTCTGCGTGTCCTCAGCATGGGCTCTGTGTGTCCTCAGCATGGGCTCTGTGTGACCTCAGCGTGGGCTCTGCCTGTCCTCCACGTGGGGTTCTGTGTGTCCTCCACGTGGGCTCTGTGTGTCCTCCACGTGGGGCTCTGTGTGTCCTCAGTGTGGGCTCTGTGTGTCCTCCACGTGGGCTCTGTGTGTCCTCCACATGGGGCTCTGTGTGTCCTCTGCATGGGCTCTGTGTGTCCTCAGCATGGGCTCTGTGTGTCCTCCACGTGGGCTCTGTGTGTCCTCCACATGGGGCTCTGTGTGTCCTCTGCATGGGCTCTGTGTGTCCTCAGCATGGGCTCTGTGTGTCCTCCACGTGGGGCTCTGTGTGTCCTCAGTGTGGGCTCTGTGTGTCCTCCCCGTGGGCTCTGTGTGTCCTCCACGTGGGCTCTGTGTGTCCTCCACATGGGGCTCTGTGTGTCCTCTGCATGGGCTCTGCGTGTCCTCCACGTGGGGCTCTGTGTGTCCTCAGTGTGGGCTCTGTGTGTCCTCCCCGTGGGCTCTGTGTGTCCTCCCCGTGGGCTCCGTGTGTCCTCCACATGGGCTCTGTGTGTCCTCTGTGTGGGCTCTGTGTGTCCTCCCCGTGGGCTCCGTGTGTCCTCCACATGGGGCTCTGTGTGTCCTCTGTGTGGGCTCTGTGTGTCCTCCGCGTGGGGCTCTGTGATGGCAGGATGCAGAGTTGTGTAGGACATGGTAAATGGCCTCCAAAGCTCAGTGCAGATGCAAGAAGGAAGCAGGGAACCCGGAGTCCAATCACACGGCACACTGCACATGGTTGACACTCAGAAAAAGAAGCTCTGACTCCCAAGAGAAGAGGTTGGAGTTGGCTTCAAAAGCTGTGCCGGCTCCCAGCAAAGGCAGGAGAGGTGGGTGAGGGCTCCCAGCAAAGGCAGGGGAGGTGGGTGAGGGCTCCCAGCAAAGGCAGGGGAGGTGGGTGAGGGCTCCCAGCAAAGGCAGAGGAGGTGGGTGGGTGAGGGCTCCCAGCAAAGGCAGGGGAGGTGGGTGAGGGCTCCCAGCAAAGGCAGGGGAGGTGGGTGAGGGCTCCCAGCAAAGGCAGGGGAGGTGGGTGGGTGTGAAGCATCAGTAAGAAGGGAGGAGACTAGACTGGCCTGCTAAGCAGAGGGAGTGGGTACCAACACCCCCAGGTGAGTGTCCCTTCGCAGCAGTACGGGCGCCTCCCTCTATGGCGCCCACCCCATCCGTCCTGTGATGTTGACAAGCTCCTTGCATTTGGCAGCAGGGCCGCCTCATTGAAGCGGAAAGGAGGGGCGTCCATCCCTGTGATGGGGTTCCCTCCTAGGGGAAGGGTTCTCCCTTGCACTTTGCTCCTTCAAAGCCGTTAGTCAATCAGCGAGAAAGGGCTTGGGCCTGGCTGGTGACAAATGAGGGCGTTGATCTCCCCGAGCAGGCACTTTGGTTGGTCGTTTGCCTACCCAGCAGCAGACAAATGCGGTGTCAGAGAGAACGACTTGAAGATTGCTGTGGCTTTTTTTCCCCCCAATTTATCTTTATGGTTGAAAGTATTACAGATATCCTGCTTTTTCCTACTGACCCCTTCCAGCCCGCCCCCACCCGCCACCCCAAGCCTTCACCACATATTGTCTGTGTCCATGGGTGATGCACACTGGTATATGCATACAAGTTCTCTGGTTAATCAGTGGCCTGTTAGGAGAGAAAACTTGGGGTGACTAGAAGTGCAAAGACTGTAGACGTTAAAGAATGCGGCTCGGCCATGAAGTATTGCTTCTGTAGGAACCCGTACACTGACTGCAGGCCTGGAATGAATCAGTCTTTCCGACTTACTACACTGAGTACGGAGGTCAACAAAAAATCTGTCCTCGGAGTATCATGGTACAGCATTCCCTCCCGCTCCGGGACTCTCCGCGGCTCCCTGTTCCTTCTGGGATACGGGCAGAACATTCCAGATGAGACTCAAGGCTTCTGTCACCACCAACTTCACCCCCTGCACTTGCTGTGAGACGCCCAGTCCTAGCTCGGGCCCAGCGGGCGGTGTCGCCGGCTGTGCTGGCCACGAGCATGCTTGGACCGGTCCGTGTATGGAACACTGACGCAGTGAGCGAGAGCAGGAGGAGGTGGCAGCAGCAGTAACGGCAGCAGCAACGGGGACACAATATTATTCGTCCTTGTGGAGGCAAGAAATCTTGGAAGTGCAGAAAAGCGCAAAGCAATGCTTGTGAATTCCACAGTCCCGTCTGTTCCCAATCAGCTGGCCCAGCCTCACGCCAGCCAGCTGCAACCCAAAGGATGTCCTTTGCCAGTGAGCGCCCCCCCCCCCCGAAAAAAACAGGGTTCCACTCTGTTCTGCTGGATTGTGTTCCTCCCAAAAAAGATGTTGGACATCCCCCAGCCCCTGGGAATGTGGCCTTACTTGGAAGTGGGGTCTTTATAAGAGGTGGTCAAGTTAAAGTGAGGTCATGATGGGGGGCCCGGATTGTCCTTACAAAAAGGGGAAATTTGGACACATAACTAGACGTGCACACAGGGAGAGGGTCTCATGAAGGTGACGGCAGGGATGGGGGTGCATGTACATGCCAAGGACCCATAGAGACGGCCAGCAGCCACCAGAAGCCCTTGGAGGTGAGGAGAATGGAGTGTCCCTCAGAGCCTCAGCAGGAACCAGCCCTGCTGACGCCTCGACCTGGGATTCCAGCCTCGGTCGTTTCTGTGGTTTTAGCCACCAGTGTGGTCCTTGTTGCAGCAGCCCAGCAAACATCAGCTCCTTCCCTGCTGCGGTCCCAGCCCAGAGGGACTTGCTGCCTGTGAGTCCTCTCTGCCTCTCAGATGATGCGTTCTGGGGGAGCCCCACAGAGAGGCCCCGTGAGGGAGCCCGGAAGCAGACCTCCAGCCCCAGGGATGAGGCCGCAGCCCTCCCTGGCCAGCAGCTTGGCTGCAGCCCCGTCCACACCCGGAGCCAGAACCGCCAGCCTAGTCTCGCCTGCCTGTGGTGTCACACGCTGAGATTTGGAGGCATTTCTTATGCAGCAGTCCCTGCAGGTGGCTTTGAGGATTTCAGAGACTGAGCTGTTTCCACTCGTGTCCCTCATCAGCAGCTCACATGGAGGGCAGCACAGGATGAAGCCATTTTCAAGGGGAACAGAGCAGTTTGTGATGTAAAAAATTACCGTTTGCACAGTATAGGAAGAAGAGTTGGTCCTTAACACCAGTGATCACATGGCACGTGCAGCTCCTCCGAGGCGCCCTCTTCAGGATGTGTCTCTGGTCCTTTTATCTCTTCCTTTCCCTTATTTTCTTTTTAAATAAAAACCTTTATTGCTGAGAGTATTACAGATGTCCCCTCCTTTTCTCCCTCCATTACCCTCTCCACCCAGATCCCGCACCACCCCAGGCCTTCCCCACCCTAGTGTCTATGTCCATGAGTTATGCATATCCTTCCTATATGATAAAAGGCTAATATGGAAATCGACAGAACAGCAGAACAACTGGTTGCTATGACATGCACTGACCACCAGGGGGCAGACGCTCAATGCAGGAGCTGCTCCCTGGTGATCAGTGTGCTCCCACAGGGAGAGCACTGCTCCACCAGAAGCCAGGCAAGCGCAGCGGTGGTGGCAAAAGCCTCTCCCGCCTCCACAGCAGCGCCAAGGATGTCCAACTGGCTGCTTAGTCCCATCCCTACTGGCCTATTGTCTGTGTCTGTGGAGAGCAGGCCTAAGCCATCAGTCGTATATCCCCCAAGGGCTCTCAGACTGCAAAAGAGCACAGGCCCGATTGAGGGACCCCACCCCAAGTGCACAAATCTCATGCACCGGGCCTCTAGTATGCATATAATTCCTTTGGTTAATCTCTTCCCACTCCCTTTCACCCACCCACCCACTTTTCCTCTGAGATTCGTCAGTCTGTTCCATGTTTCCATGCCTCTGGTTTTATTTATTCATCAGTTTATTTTGTTCATTAGATTCCTTGTTTGTTTATTTTGATTTTTAGATTCAATTGTTGATAGATAGATATTTATTGCCGTCTTCTTCTTCTTCTTCTTCTTCTTCTTCGTCTTCTTCTTCTTCCTCTTCTTTTTTTCTTTTAATCATTTTTGTTGAAAGTATTACATATGTCCCCTTTTCCCCCCATTGGCCTCTTCCAGTCCACCCCCATCCCCCACCCCAGGCCTTCACCACCCTATTTCTTCTGTTCCTTCATTTGCACTATGTTTCCTTGTCTCTGCATTTTGGCTGTATCTCTGTTTGTTTCTATGTATCAGGTAGAGCTGCTATGTCTCCTGGAATTGTAGAGTGGCCGTGTGTAGTAGGTGTCCTGTAGGTCCCAGTGGCTCAGCCTCCCCACTCACCTGAGCTGTGCACTCTAGGTGTGCCCCTATGTGGGCTGTGTGCACAGTCTTGTAGTTCAGCCTTGATTTATGTTGGCATCACTGGGAGGGATTGACCCCCAGGTCCATTGGCTGTGAGGACCAGCAACGGCTACAGTGGAAGAGCTCCTATGCAGGAAATGCCCTTATATGGAGCAGGGCTTGCTTCAGTGGGGCTTTGGTGCTTACTAAGTCTGCCCCTTGATGTGTCACTCATGGATGTGGTAGGGTTGTAATCTGGCGTGGTCTGAAGCTGACCACTGAGTGCACTGGCTCTGGGGCCTCCTGGGAGGTGCAAAGTCAGCTACTGCTTATGCCCTGCCTGGGGCCACCTGGCATGAGCTACAGAGTAATCTGCAGATGGCTGCTATTTGTGTTGGGCTTGGGGGTGCCCAGGAGATGCCAAGCTGTGAACCAAGGCTAGCTGCTGCTAGTGCCAGGCCTGGGGCCACTTTTTGAGAGGTCTGGGGCACACTGAGGCCAGCTACTGCTTGTTTGAGAGGTTTTAGAAAAGTCTGAAGCCTGACCCAGGACAGGCTACTCATATGGAAGGCCACTGCAAACAGTGGGGCTTCAAATTGGGTGGGGCAGGGTCTCAGGGAGTCACTAGGGCCAGATAAACAGTGTGAGCCAGGCTGATGGAAACTCAGATAGGGTGCCTGCCAGTCAGCTCTGTGGCAGGGGAAATCTCAACAGAGGAGCACTTCTATCTGGGAGAAAGCTGTCCCCCCAGTTCTTGCCCTGATGCCAGACAAGTTAGTTCCTCCCCATATGTCCCTGGATCCTTTTAAGCTGTTGCCCCAGCGCTGGAGCTCAGGGGGAGGGAGTCCAAGTAAGTCAGAGTGCCAGCCCTTTAAGAGGAACTGCCTGGGACTCCAGCAACCTCTGCATCACAACTCAGCCACAATTTCTGCTGGTAGTTACAGCCTGAACTTATGGGGACTTCTCTTCCTGGCATTGGAACTCTGAGCTGAGTGGTCTGGTCTGGGGCTGGGACTCCTTTCTCCTCACCTAGACTTCTGCAGCCAAGATATCCCTCCTGATTTAAAAAACACTACTTATGGATATCAGACCAGCCTATTCTGCACCTCCACCCCTCCTACCAGTTTCAGTGTGGCTTTTTCTTGAATTCTCTAGTTGTAGGACTTTCCTTCAGCCAGATTTCAGGTGGTTCTGTGGTTTAGTTGTAATTTGGATGTGTCTATCTTATTTCATGTTCTGATAACTTCTTACATTTCTTCAATGCCCCTTATTACATTCCACGGGAGTCGTCATCACTTCTGAGATGGTTTTGTCTTTTTCTTTCATTTCTTTCCTGAGTTCAGTCAACTCTCCTTTTTTTTTCTGTTTGTCTGTGCTTTTTGTTTTTAATGCTTGATTTTTGAATCAGAGTTGTTCTTCAAATTATAAATTTCTGTTTAAGATATTTAACTCACCTGGACCACATCTTACAGTTTTGGCTTTTTTTATGTTTGTATTTTGGTGTGTTTGTTTTTCCTTCATGGTTATCTTTATGAAAGAACTTTCAACAAGTGAAATGTGTTCACTATCATTTTTCCTTTGTAGTACCTTCACATGGATATATTTGGTTTCACTCAATTCATTTTGTGCCTTTGTGGTGTTTTCAAATTTTTTCCGTTATCTGCATCCTCTCCTCAGTTTCTTGGTGAGTGAGTTTCTTCCTGTGTGGAGTGATGGTGTAGTCTGATTTTTATATTGGCTTTTATATCACTTTCTGTCTTCCAGGACCTTCATTTTTACTTTTGCTTCTTAACTTTTTACCACCCAGTCACCAAAGATGCCTACACCTTCTTTTTAGTTCTTTTTTTCTCTCTGGAAGCTCTATGCTTTCTGAAGACTGCTACCTCAAATTATACATGTTTTACTTATTTATTTTTCAAATTACATATATTTTAAATCTCTTCCCTGTGCTCAGTGCAGTGGCCTACTAATACAGTTTTTCTAGTGTTTTCCCAGTTGGGAGAACTTCATTCTGGTGGTGGTCTTAGAATAACTACAGACCTGCTGCTCACTTGCCTCTCTTCTGCACATTTTTCTTAATTAGACACCTTTGCCTGCAACACGGGTTTGCAAAAGAGTCTGAGAGATCGCTTACTGAGCTTTGATTATTTTTTAACTTACAAACAACATGGAATTTGTGCATCTGCTAAATTCTCCTTGTGTGGCTGTCCTGGTTTTCTATAGTTTTACAGGCTCATCTTGTGCACTGTCTTTTGTATTATGGTGAAGTGCAGATTGAAGTAGCAGCTATTGTCCCCAAATACCTGGAAGAAAAACAGTAAGTATTTTTTGAGAGATATCTATTGTCTTGTCTTAAGCACTGAATTTGCAAGTTAATTAAAGCAATGAATTTAAAAGGACAATAAATACCTACATTCCAAAACTAGCCTGACCAAACACTGTACAAGGATTTGCATGAGAGAATGATTTCTATGAGACAATATTCGTATAAGGCCGGCTCTGCAGTCGGACAGAGCGAGTTTGGATCGCACCCCTGCACCTCACCAGCCCATGGGCTCATTTCACAGACCAGGAAGTGGAGGTCTAGAGAGTGACTCATATCCCCTCCCTCATGGAAGACTGGCAACCACATGAAATAATGCATGAAAAGGTCTATAGTCAGAGTCTATGGGGCACAGCAGATGTTCGCCAAGTGTTAGCCATTATTATTAATCAAATAATGGGCGAGATTGGAAAGGTCTCATAGATGGTAAGTGATTAATGCGTACATTAACATTGCAGTGGTAATGATGCAGAGAGAATCCCGGGGGATTATACCGTGAGCAAAGAAGCAGGAATGATCCTTGAGCATGATCAATCGCAAGCACTGGTGACAGGCAACGTTCTGCCCGTCTGAGCGTATGTGGTAAACCGCAGCAGATGAGACCAGATGGCCTGTAAGCCTCATTGTGGAGGCAACAGAATGAGTGTGAGGATTTGGGGTGCACCTCACTCGATGTCTCTGGAGAAACGGGTCCAGATAACATGAATAACAAGCTTTGACAAAAGCTATGTACATTTGGAAAGGTTAGATTAAATAAAGCTAAGTTCATTTCTTTTTTTCTTTTTTAAAATATATTTATATTGATTTCAGAGAGGAAGGGAGAGGGACAGAGAGACAGAAATGAAAGGGGGCAGCAATAGAATTTGGGGAACCAGCTAGTATTGTAAGAAATATTAATCATGCTCTGTGAACCATGACTGTTTTATTCTGATTAAAGAAGGCACATTCTACGCTGGCTGGAGCTGACCTGGGGACGCAGCCCTTCCTCCCCATTTGGAGCTGCCTATCGTCATGGAAAGATTAACAAATATTTGTTACAGAAACCAGAATCACCAGCCCTTTGAAGATCCCAGCCCTTTTTTGCACGCCTGCAGGCCTTTGCAAACCTCCAGCCTGCTTACCTGTTAATTTTGGCACTCCCTTTGGCTATTTCCCCATGAAACCCCAGCCTTGCATATCACTAAGCCCTTTGAAGACCCCTAGTCCTTTGCATATCTGTAAACTGCCCTTTTGCTATATAAGCAGCTGGTTTATGGGGGGCTGCAGAGCTAACCTACTGCTCTCCCATATTGCCAGCAATCCTATATAATAAAGAGGTAATATACAAATTTACCATCACGCCCTCCCACAAGATGACCACCCCCATGTGGTCACAAGATGGCCGCCACAAGGAGGGCAGTTGGAGGCAATCGGGCTGGCAGAGGAGCAGTTAGGCATTGATCAGGCTGGCAGGGGTGTGGTTAGGGGGTGATCAGGCTGGTAGGCAGAAGCGGTTAGGGGCAATCAGGCAGGCACACAGGCTAGCAGTTGGGAGCCAGCAGTCCTGGATTGTGAGAGGCATGTGTGACTGGTGGATCAGGCCTAAATGGGTTGGACATCCCCCGAGGTGTTCCAGATTGCAGAGGGTAGAGGCTGGGCTGAGGGACAATCCCCCCCCCCCAGTGTATGAATTTCATGCACCGGGCCTCTAGTCCTATCTAATAAAAGAGTAATATGCAAATTGACCATACCTCTGCTACACCCACAAGCCACGCCCACCAGCCAATCAGGAGCGAGTATGCAAATTAACCCAACCAAGATGGCTGCAGCCACGAACAGAGCAGGAGGCTTGGGTTTCCCCGGCAATGGAGGAAGCCAAGCTTTCCACCTGCCCTGGCCTACCTTGGCCTCCACTTAAAGCTACAAAGTTTCAATTATAGAAGATAAATAAATCCCAGATCCCAGGGCCTCCACTGGGTCACCAGGGGGTGTGGCCAGCCTGCAAACCATCACAGGCCCCTCGCCCAGGCTGCCCCACATCCCAAGGGAACCCCCACCCTGATCCAGAACACCCTTCAGGGCAAACCAGCTGGCCCCCACCCATGCACCAGGCCTCTATCCTATCTAATAAAAGAATAATATGCAAATTGACAATCACTCCAACACACAAGATGGCTGCCCCCATGTGGTTAAAGATGACTGCCCCCATGTGGACACAAGATGGCCACCACAAGATGGCCAGCAGGGGAGGGCAGTTGGGAGGGACCAGGCCTGCAAGGGAGGGCAGTTGGGGGCAATCAAGCCTGAAGGGGAGAGCAGTTAGGGGTGACCAGGCTGGCAGAGGAGGGAAGTTGGGGGCGACCGGGCCTGCAGGGAAGGGCAGTTTGGGGGGACCCAGGCCTGCAGGTGAGGGCAGTTAGGGGTGACCAGGCCTGCAGGGGAGGGCAGTTATAGGCAAACAGGCTGGCAGGGGAGGGCAGTTAGGGGCAAACAGACTGACAGGAGGCAGTTAGGCATCAATCAGGCTGTCAGAGGAGTGGTTAGGGGGTGATCAGGCTTGCAGGCAGAAGCGGTTAGGGACAATCAGGAAGGCAGGCAGGCGAGCAGTTGGGAGCCAGCAGTCCTGGATTGTGAGAGGGATGTCCAACTGCCCATTTAGGCCCGATCCAGGTGATCGGGCCTAAACAAGCAGTTGGACATCCCTTGAGAGGTCCCAGATTGGAGAGGGTGCAGGCTGGACTGAGGGACACACACCCCATGCACGAATTTCGTGCACTGGGCCTCTAGTATTGAAATAAATGTTCATATATGATTCAACCCTATCTCTGCTTAAATTAGCTTGAGTAGTGACAGGCAGCACAGATCCATTATTTGTCCGGTTACATAAACATCAATGATGAGAAAGAATTCTTGATCGGCTGCCTCCTGCACACCCCCTACTGGGGATCGAGCCCACAACCCATCTATGTGCCCTGATTGGGAATTGAACTGACCTCCTGGTTCATAGATTGACACTCAACCACTGTGCCACACCAGCTGGGCTTATCTCATTTCTTTATGTCAGAAACCCACCCTGAGTTTAACGGACTGGTTTGTGGTATGCGTCTTTGAAGGGAGTGAGGTATTCAGGACTATTTCTCAGACTTGAGATCTGTTCACAACCTTTCACTAGGCAAGAGGGTTGTCCCAGGGCGGCAGTGAGGAAAATGAGACAGTGCGTCCTCCATGCCTGGGGAGAGAGCAAGTTGCCCTTTGCCACCTGTAGCCCCTATGACTGTGGACTCAACGGCACCCAGTTCCTGACAGGCAGCTCCAGCCATGGGGCATCCAAGCACCCTGCTCACAGGTGTGCAACGTGGCCAGGAAGAGGGGATGGAAGAAGGGCCTGAGGTGCATTCCTGGGTGGGTCTCAAGGTGAGATAGTGGGGCCAACAGCCCTAAACCGTCCTAGTGGGAGGAGAGGCAGGGCTCTGACCCCGCCCTGCACCCACAGCCCGTCCTAGTGCGAGGGGAAGAAGGTGCGCCCCTCCCCCTGTCGGCTTCTTCTGAGGGCTTCCCCTCCTCACAGCTGGGCAGGGACACAGGATTCTCTGGGACAGGGCACAGGAAATGAGTGGGGCACCAATGGTCCATGTCAGGTGGCAGCAGGGCGCGACCATGGCAAGAAGAAGCAGGAAGTAGAGAGAGAAGGGGAGGATCACAGGCAAGTGCAGAGTCCAGGCTGCCTCTCCCCAGTAAGGGAGCCAAGGGTTCCCCAGTTTGCTCCCTGCATGCCCTGCCACTCCACACACTCGTGTTAGCAAATGCATCTTCACTGCAAAGAACACAAGGAAAAAGGCAGGAACTCCAGTCCAGCTCCACGTCACCGAAGTCTCAGCCAACGGTCTGAGTCGCACATCAGATAAGAGCCAGACTCTGACCCCTGCCCTGCACCCACATCCCGGCCCTGACCCCGCCCTGCACCCACAGCCTGGCCCTGACCCTGCCTTGCACCCACAGCCTGGCCCTGTCCCCCCCCTGCACCCACAGCCTGGCCCTGACCACGCCCTGCACCCACAGACAGGCTCTGTCCCCGCCTTATACCCACAGCCCACTCTGACCCCTTCCCTGGCCTCAGGCAGGGCACATACCCTGCTATAGACCATCAGGTTCCTCCCCTGTAAACTAGGGATGATATAACAGGTCTTCAACCCAAACCCACAATTCCAAAACCCAAAAACTGAGAAATTTATTTGGTGGGGGTTTTACCCAGAACTTTGGACAGCACTCCTGTGTGAATGAAAATGAACCACTTTACATTCTACACTAGAGGCCCAGTGCATGAAAATTCATGCACTGGAGTGGGGGGTCCCTCAGCCTGGTCTGCCCCCTCTCACAGTCCGGGAGCCCTCAGGGGTGGGAGGTGACCTGGTGATCAGAGGAAGGTGACACCCCATCACACCTCTGCTGCTGCCACTGCCAGCAGCGCAAGCCTCGGCCAGCCCTGGTTACCTGAGCCTCGGGTGGCCCTGGGCGGCTATGCAGCTGACATCTGAGGCTTGCCTGCACCTCGGGCATCAGCTGGGCAGCCACCATCCGAGGCTTGCCTGCACCTCAGGCCAGCCCTGGGCAGCTGGGGGCTGAAGGGACTGGGGGACTCCGGAAGCAGGCGCACGGAGCAGCAGGGCCCGCCTGGGGGCGGGATCACCTTGCCTTGCACATGCCACCCCAGCAGGGCTGAGGGGACTGGGTGCCGCCATCTTGTGGCTATGGGCGCCGCCATCTTTGAGGGTGGGACAGTCAATTAGCCTATTCCCTCTTTATTATATAGGAGGATTGTCCCACTTATGGAGAATATCACACGCTGCTGCGTGGGAGATCAGTAACGTTTCATCACAGGGTGCTGCTGAAGGCTACAGTATGTGTGCCTTCAGCACCACAAACAGCTCATCGGGAAAAGATATTGTATTCCAGATTGCCTGTGGCCCGAGGGCTTGGAGTTGAGGACTGCGAGTCCCTGTCCACTTGTGCTGGGCTCCGTGAGTTTCAGTATCAGTGATGATTCAAGATGCACACAGGCACCATTGCAAGCATCTCTGCAGCTCTCACGGGGAGCAGGCACTGCCGTGAGCCGTGTACGTGTACCATTCATTTATGGCTGGCAGCCTGCTGACATCTGCTTCTTAAATCATCACCAACATAGAAACTTTCCAGTCATGTCCCTGTGACTTCCAACACGGTGGACAGGAAAAAGCCCAAGAGTTAGAGGCTGTGTGTGTCATTGTGGTGAAAACACACACCAAACTACAGAAATGATCCCTGAAAGTGTATCTCATGATCTCACCCATATGTGGACTCTAATGAACACAATAAACTGATGAACAAATAGATCCAGAGGCAGGGAAGCGTGGAACAGACGGGATCTCAGAGGGGAGGGGAGAGGAACGGGAAGGGATTAACCAAAGAATGTACATGCGTACATGCATTACCTATAGACACAATAGTGCGGTGAGGGCCTGACGAGGGGGAGGGGGAGGGAGTCAATGAGGGGAAACAGGGAGACATCTGTAAACTTTCAACAATAAATATTAAAAACTTTTAAAATAAATCCATCAGAAAACATTAAATTTACCATCTGAACCACGTTTCCCTAGTAGTGCATGGTTGAGGATTGAATATATTCGCTGCGTGTGCCACGGGTCTCGGGACCTCCTCCCTGCAGTGCTGAGCCTTCCTGCAGCTCTCTCTGCCGCCCAGGCCCTTGCTTGCCGCCTGCGCCCTGTCTCTGTGCTGTTGACTCCCGCACACACTGGGACACACGGTGTTTGTGCTGCTGTGTCTGGCGCATTCACTCAGCATGATGTCCTTGAGGTTAATCCATGTCGTAGCGTGTGCCAGGGTGCCCTGCTTTTTGAGGCCGCATCACATTTCTTTAGTGTATTTGCCTCATTCGCTCTACCCGTGCATCTGCCAGTGGGCATTGGGGCTGCTTCCACCTCTTGGTTATTGTGAACGATGTCGCCATGAAGATGGCACATAGATTACCTCTTTGAAGTCCTGATGTCAACCCTTCTGGATAAAACCCAGAAGTGAGATTTCCGGGTCATGGCATTGAGGACCCTCCACACTGCTCTCCACAGCAGCTGCCCCGCGGGCGTTCCCAGGAGCAGGGTGCGAGGTCTCCGAGTCTCCACATCCTGGCGGACACGGACATGGTCTGTTCTTTTGAAAGCGGCCATGCTGATGGGTGGGAGGTGGCATCCCGTGGTTTCAATTTGCATTTTCCAAATTTCATGTGCTTATTGGCCATTTTGTCTCTTCTTTGGAGAAATGTCTATTCTAGTCCTTTGCCCATGTTCCAATGCAGCCATTCGGTTTGGGGTTGAGTTGTAGAAGTTTCGTCTACATTTTGGGCATCAACCCTGAACCGCTATATGCCTTGCGGTTATCCTCTCCCACCTCAGAGCTGACCCTCACTCTGCTGCGTGTCCTGTGACACACAAGTTTGCAGTTTGATGTGGACCCATTGCCTGTGTTGATGATTTTGCTGCCTGTGGTGGGTTAGAAATCACCTTGGGAAGCCAGTGCCAAGTGAGGAATCAGGATGGAAAGCCTTCAACCCCACGCTGAGAGCAAGTCGGAGAGCCCCCTTCTCTCCGGAAGGAGCAGCTAGGGCAGAGCGTGGGGTGCAGGAGGCTGCTCCACAGGCCACCGCGAGGGGCTGCCCGAGCCCACTTCCATCCACAGAAACTCCCAGGCACTGAATGGAAGGAATGGGGAGGGGAAGGAAGCCAGACAGCCACGCCAAGGGAGCCTGTAATTCAGAAAGCAAATGCGTGCTGCCTTTTTTATTGTAAATGATGCCTCTAGGCCCTGTGGGAGCCCAGGACTTGTGATAACAGGCTCACGGAGGAGGCTGGACAGGGAACACAGGGGATCAAGACATAGGGACAGGCCACATGGTGTCACCCAGCTCTGAAGGCCCCACGTTGACACGGAGCACCAGGAATTCCCCGAGTTGCTCCTTACAGATATTCCATCTGCAGTTACTGATCTGGAAGGCGCAATGGAAGGACATAAATAATCTACACACGTGGCTCGCGGGTTGAATGTCCACCAATTGAGATGATCTGCCCAGATACTGGAATCATGGATAAAGGGGTGATGCAGTCTGAGGGGAGGAACGGACAGCGAAGGAAAGCACCTGCTCAGCTGTGTTTTGTTTGGGCTTGAAGCCTAGATCCCGTCACCGTTTTTCAGTGGCATTGAGACTCATGGAAGGGCCTGGTGTGACATTTGGATACTCTGCTGGTTGTCAAAGCTGGAACAAGTGTTTTTCTGGGATATTTGGGGGCACACACACGCTGAGCTGCTCCCACAGGACAGGGAGAAGAGGACACGGTGGCAGTACCAGAGAAACAGCGGTGACCAGGTCACGTGACAGTAAAAATGGACACAGCTGTAAGGGACACTTACTTCATCCTAGTAACGCCAGGAAACAGTTGGGACATCATCTCGTTTTACTGATGCTGACGGCTTTGAGCAGTGAGCCATCACCCACCATGAGGGCTGGCGAAGCTGGGCTGGGGGTCCTGGCTTCCAGCCCTTGGAAAGTAGTCAGCGGTGAACGTGCGACTCATGCGACTTCGTTCCTGCTCGGACATTTACCACTGAGCACTGGCTAAGGGCTGGAAGCCCTGGAAATGCAATAAATATAAATAATAAATAAATAAATAAATAAATAAGTGTGCGAGTTCAGTTAGGTGAAAAGTCAGCCTCACCTATGGGGCATGGGGTTCCGCTTTGCGGGGCGCAGTGGACAGCACCCTCGGGAGAAATCGCAGGGCTAGAAGCTGGATCGCTTCCCGCCCCGTCGTACCCTCCGCCCTCCCGGCTTCACTAAAAGAACTTCATGCTGCAGACCTCACCTTTGGCACCATGGGAACATGCGGAGCACGCACGGGAAAATCAGACACTGCTCTCCGGTTCGTAAATCAAAACACCAGGGACTGAGCACAGCCCCTCTGGCCCTGCGGCTTGAGCGAAGGCTGTAGCGATGGCCGCTCAGTCTACATGGGACGCGTGGGGAGAAGGCCCTGACGGATCCTGGAATCCGTGTCTGGGTTGTGACCGCTCACAGCAGCCCTTTGAGAGCCTCTGCACATCCTCTGATGCCACAGTAGCAGGTGCCAGGCTTTAAACTTCTCCACGGGCTGCATCAGGCTGCCTCCGTGTAGCTATGATGCTACATCCTTGGGTTCTGAGGGCAAATGGGAGAGTTAGGGGCAGTCAAGGCTTGGTAATTGTTTTAAGGTAAACGCATACCATTCTTTCATCAGAAACTAAACTAGCAAAACTGATTTGACTTAAATTGTTTCTTTTAATTTTATTAAGTGTATTGGGATGACATTGGTTAATAAAATCATATAGGTTCCAGGTGTACAATTTTATGATACATCATCTGTATATTGCATTGTGTACCCACCACCCCAAGTCAAGACTCCTTCCGTCACCATATATCTGACCCCTTGACCCTTCACTACTTCCCCACCCCCCCTTCGCTCTGGGAACCACCAAACTATTGTCTGTGTCTATTAGTTTTTGTTTGTTCATTTGTTGATTTCTTTTTTATATCCTACATATGAGTGAAATCATGTGGTTCTTGACTTTTTCCATCTGACTTAGTTCACTTAGCATGATATTCTCAAGACCCATCCATGTTGTCACAAATGGCGATATTTCGTCTTTTCTGGTGGCTGAGAAGTATTCCATGTAACTATGAAGCAGCAATCATCAAAACAGCATGGTATTGGCAGAAAAACAGACACACAGACCAATGGAACAGAATAGAGAGCCCAGCAATAAACCCACATGTATCTGGGCAACTGATTTTCTTCAAAGGAGCTGAACACACAAATGGAGACGGGAAAGCCTGTCCACAAATGGTGCTGGGAACGTGACAAGGCCACACACAACAGAAGAAGCCAGACTGCTGTCGTCACCGCACACAAAAATCACTCAAAGGGTCAGACGTCAATTGTTTCTTAAGAAAATGTCCACAGTTTTAAAGGGGTGAGCCATTTTTGCCGTGTTCTCGGAAACAGAGCAGCCCCCAAAGTGGACGCTTTGTGACTGACCTTTATTGGAATGTGTGGTTCTGATGGGCTGTTGGGCCCTGTTACTTCGCAGCCTTCCCCTAGGTCAGGGTGCCGTCCTCCACCCCACGCACTTCCCGGGCTCAGGACAGCCCAGGGTCCTGGGACAGACTCCCCGGCTCCACTCCTCTGACGGCAAGAAAGAGTGTATGCTTGCCAGTCTCGTCCTCCCTGATTCTATTTTTATTTCAGAAGAATAAGGGGGGGGGGGAGATAAAAAACTTGTCTTTTAAAATAACAACCTGTTACTCATTTCCACAAGCCCTCCTCATTTTAACCAGCCCAGAGTCCCCCAGCTCCATCCAGCCCAGAGTCCCCCAGCTCTATCCAGCCCAGAGTCCCCCAGCTCCATCCAGCCCAGGGTCCGCCAGCTCCATCCAGCCCAGGGTACCCCAGCTCCATCCAGCCCAGGGTCCCCCAGCTCCATCCAGCCCAGGGTCCCCCAGCTCCATCCAGCCCAGGGTCCCCCAGCTCCATCCAGCCCAGGGTCCCCCAGCTCCATCCAGCCCAGGGTCCCCCAGCTCCATCCAGCCCAGAGTCCCCCAGCTCCATCCAGCCCAGAGCCCCCCAGCTCCATCCAGCCCAGAGTCCCCCAGCTCCATCAGGGTGAACCACGCTGCCCTGCTCTTCTCTAGTCACCAGCCTAAAGTGTCCCAGGCATGCTTGCACTGGCTCCCTCAGCGACAAGCTAAGCGTCCAGGTGACATGAACACCTGGTAGGCAATTCCACCTGCGTCAGCAAGAAAGCTTTTGGTTATAACCGGGCAAGACCTGCTCTAAGTTCCTTTAAGACTGAGCTGTAAAGCAGAGAATCAGGTGGAATCCCCACTCCCACGTCACACCTGACACCACCTCACCCCTGACATTTTTGGGGTGGTTGTGTTTAAGTCTGAAGAGAGAGGCTGCCTCTAAAGGAGAAGTACCTTTTCCTTTAATGCACTTTGATTTTAGCTCTGCCACGTTTCAGACAACACTGCGTAGAAGTTGCCCCTGGGGGGAGAAGGTGAAGCAGAGCTTCCCTGGCTTGTCTCTTCGCGTTAGGAATAGTCTTCCTTTCTGGTTGTTCATTCCCTCGGCTATGGCCGAGGAGCACACTGAGCACTGGGAACAATCACAGTTACTCCTGGAAGCAACCCAGGCACTATTGCATCATGGCTAACCCAAGGCAATGCGTTAGCTTGAGATGCTTTTCCAAATTCACCAGAGTGACCAAATTCCACCTCGGCTGAGAATCTGCTTTGACACATCTCACATGTGCAACGGCAAGTGTCTCCTCGCTCCCATCCTCACCACGCACACAATGGCCCACAGCCCCAGACTATGAGAAACCATCTCAACATCTGCACCCACTAAGTTCCCAGTGCTTAACCCATGTGGAGTAGGTGCTCAGAAAGCAATGTGCTCCGTGAACTTGTGCAAGATCCTGTCCTAGATGCAGCCACAGGGAGGAGGCTGGAGGCGAAGGTGGGGCTGTTGAAGATGAAACACATAAAATTGGGTGATTGCTCTTAGGGAGCTTGTAGTTTGGTTGGAGAGATGAGGCAACATGCCTGTGAAAATTAATATTTTTGTGTCACATTTTCTCTAGAATCCTTCTCTAGCCCCAGAGAAGGAGAAGTGCTGGGGCTGACCGGCAGAGCCTGAGCGATGGATGAATGATTCCTCTGACACACGTTTCTGTGAAAGAGAGGCTAAGGGGCTGCTTGGTTTAGGAACAAACGGCCCTGTTCGCCTGCCTCCTTAGGCTTTTATTGTCACAACAGCTTGAACTAAAATTAACCTCTAGATACAATGAGCAGGGTAAGCATCCTTGAGAAAACACCTGCATCTGTAATGTCTTTCAAACAAGGATGTTTTGAAGTGTAAGCATAAAGATTCTAGTAAAACACACCGGGGTGCGGGGTGGGGGGGGAAGACTTGCTTGGAAAAGTCAAGGCAGGGGCTTCTGCCTTGGCAAGGTCCCCCAGAGGCCTCCAACCTTTCAGAGATTGCTCCTTCCAGACCTTCCAACCAAGTCCCATGCTTCCACATGGCGAAGACCGAGCATATTTAAGAACTAGAAAGAACACCCTGAGCCTGGGACAGCGTTGCAGGATCTGAGCATGGGAGACAGGCTGGTGTGGAGCCCCCGGGACCCGGGACGGGCTCCTCACATGTTTTGGGAGGTAAGCGATGCAATGTGACCGGGTCTGTGTTCACCAGCATCGCCGTGGTTGGCGGCAGCGGGACGATGGGGGAGGTCAAAGAGGGCACGGGAGGCGGGGTGAGGGCAGTCACTGCATTCCTCAGGCGAGAGGAGCGCAGGGGAGGAAGCACGGAGTGGCGATCTGTGTGGAGACAGGACCTGACTGGGGTTTCAGGTAGATTGAGGTGTCAAGGGAAGGGAAAGGGAAGAAATGTCCCGCTTGAAAACTGGCGCCCTCCCCACTTGAACCCAGACTCCTGCCTCCAGCTTCTCCTGCCCAGGAAACATGGCGCCTCACTGCAGCCATGACCTTCATGTGGGCATCCATGTGGAGCTGCTTATTCACCCACGCAGGTGCCAGGGGTGGCCCGACACAGGCGTCCGAACTCAGAGCAGAGACCGTGCAAAACCAGGTGCAGACACACATGTCTGTGGAAGATCCCGTAGCTTTTATCAAATTCTCCATGAGACCATGATTTCCCCTCAACACACAAATAAGAACTGTGTTTCACACCACACATTCTGCCCACAGGTCTACGGTCAGAGCCCAGAGCGGCGTCTGCCCCGGGTCCACGGGTCCAGCTTCTGAGTCTGCTCCCATCAGCAGCTCCTGCCATGGGTGAGACACTCCCCGGTGCATGGCATCCTGATGGGTCAAAGCCGTTGCCAATATTTCACGCATGAGGATTGGCCACTGGAAATGCTCAGCAATGATATCCAAGAATATAAAGAATATTCTATGAATATTCTTCTTCCAAGAACATAAAGAAATTTGGGACATTTATGCTCTTGGAAGTTCCAGGCATGAAGACAGAGTGTCTTCGCACACAGCGTGGGACACTCCTCACAGGACACCACGGCTGTGACAGGTCCGCCCCTCAGCTGTCCGCCTTTCACACGACAGAGCCAGAACTCAAGGCCAGTGACGAATGCGACATGTAGCCCCGGGGGAAGCGTGGCTGCCCACACTCTACAGCAACTGGCACATGTGGAGACAAGGATGGCCAAAGAGAAAAGGGTTGGATATACCCTACCAGGTAACGTTTGTGGACAATTCAGGACAATAGTTTTTCTTTGATATTTGTTAGTTGGACAGCTCAGCGAAACAGCGTCTGCAGTGGCAGTTCTGCTCTGAGGTGTCGCTGTTGAGGGTTCAGGAGTAGACTCCGTGTGTGTCCCAAATCCCTGGAACTGATGTGGACTAGAAAGAGCTAATCCCACACCAACATCAGCTTACGCTAGGAAGTCTCTATTTAAGCTAGAATTTAAAGAGCTCTCTGATGGTAAAATATACCAGTTTAATTTTTTAAATGCTTCTTAACTTTGCAATCTGGCATAATAAACTAAATGAGAAGAAAACCCCCAGAACCTTAGTTGGAATATTTAATTAAGACGAGCTGAATCATTCATGCTAAGGGAGTCAGCTCATGAGCCTGATAATGTGTTAGAAGCCACTTCTTGTGAATGGAGCTATAAAATGCTGCACGCTTCTCTGCCGCAACCCCACACGGAACACGGCCACCTCCTGCTGTCACGCCCTCCCCCCTCAGAAATTAGCCAATTAAGAACCGGCAGATATACAGGAAAACAGAGGCCCCTTGAGGGTGCAGCATCCAATTTTTACTTAATCATCATTAAAATGGCTTTAATTTTCACTCACAAGTTACGAGCATCACGGAACAAGGCCCATTTATTCTTCACATGACGTGAGTGACTAGTGGGCAGAGCTCTCTGAACGGGGCTTTGTGGTCCCTGGGAAAGTGTCCAGATAATCCAGTTTGCTGCAAGGGACGCTGACCTCTCTGCAGGGGGGGAGGGGCAGAAGGCAAACCCTGTCCTGCCCAAGCCGGTGGAGATGTAAAATGAAGGAAAGGAGAATTGGGAGGGACCAAACGTGGATCAATCGGCTTTGATTGAAATTGAGGCATTTGAGTATCGTTGACAGCCGGGAAGTGTTTCCAGCAGAAAAGAAAGAAGCTAAGTAGCTCAGGGCCTGAGAGGAGGTTGGTTGGATTCAAAAGCACCCACCCTGAGTCTGGAAATGGAGAATGTAACAGCGGGGTGGAGGGGGAAGGGCAGGGCTGTCCTGAGCTGGGCGAGGGGCTGTGATAATTGAGCGTGAAAGGTGAAAGGGGTGCCAGGTCCGGTTCAGCCTTCCTCAGTGAACCCCCAGAGCAGGGTCCCGTCTTGTATAACTAGACACGCTGTGTCCGTGTCAGCCTCCCCCAGGCCCATCGAGGCTCTGTGTTCCTGGTCAGTGAGGACGCAGCCATGGGCCTGAGCGTCCCCTCCTCCGCCCGTCCTCTGCCCTCCTGGGGCTGGGAAGGTGCTCTGGAGACACCTGGCAGTGGCTCCGATTCAGAAACCACATGCCTACAACTCCACAGAGAGAGAGAATATGGATTTTAATAAGAAATAGAATGGAAACCGCTACCAGACACATTGATGGAGCTAGAAAATGATTGTCACTGACCCACTGCCCATCCCCTGCCTGGGTAGCCGGGAGGGCAGACCACGACAAACCGAGTCAGGACCTGCCAGAGGGCGAGGCATTCCTGAGTGTCTCGTGGCGGACTTCAAGGGGCCAACGTTAGGTGCTGTTTTCCGGACACTAACCTCAGGCTGACGGGACACCGTAGCCAGGTAACGTTGGACATGAAGCACGAACCACACCATCAGAATCCGTTCTTCCAACGTTATTGCAAAGACAATCCCGAATGATACGGTGAGGTTATTTAAAACTGTCGCTCAACCAAGAGTTTTCTGGACATTTGTTTCCCAGGACAAGGTGGATGAAGCTACAAACTCTATGGCAGGAGTCAGAGACCAGGGAGACCCTGAGAATGATGGTGCCCCCCAGAAAACAGACGCCAGCCACAGCAAACTGCTTCTGGTAAAGTCCCAACTGGTCAATATTCTCTGCATCCACAGATACCCACACATTCAGACACCTGAGGACCCTTGCCCACGCCTGGCAACGCAGCCAGCTTCTCTGGAGAGACAGTATTGTCCATGCCATAGGTACGTGTGGTTTAGTATAATGGATGACATATTACGGGAAAAGGAACATTTCTTGAGTCTCTCCCATGTTCTTGGCACTATGAAAGGTTCTTTCTGTATAATAACTCATTGAATCTTTATAATAAGCCTTTGAAACTGACATTGTGACTTATAATCCTTGTCTTATCAATAGGCAATCAGAACCCAAAGATCTGTTACCTGGGCTCACGCAGCTGCAACGACAAAACAGAACTTGAACCCAAGACCTTCTGAGGTCCAGGCTAGTGTTCTTCCCATTAATTTATTTTTTTAATCCTCATCCAATGATATGTGTTCTTGATTTTAGAGAGAAAGGAAGTGGAGAGAGAGAGAGAGAGAGAGAGAGAGAGAGAGAGAGAGAGGTGAGAGAGCAACATTGATCAGCTGCCTCCCCTACGGCCCTGACCGGGAATCAAACCTACAGCCTAGATATGTGCTCTCACCGAGAATCGAACCCACAACCGTTTGGTGTACAGGACAATGCTCCAACCAACTGAGCCACCCGACCAGGGCTCCATTAATTTTTTATTAATTTTTCCCCATAAAATATTTTGGTAAACATTTTCATTTACTTCCAAATTTGTCTCCATTTACCTTAGAGTTCCATATATATTTTTTAAATTTCTATTTTGAATAAAGATTCAGAGGAAGAATGGACAGGGGGGTCCTATGTACCCTTCACGCAGTTTTCCCCAAAGGTGATACCTTGGGTAACTAGACCACAATATCAAAACCAGGAAACAACATTGGTACAAGACACCGAGTGCATTCCGATTTCACCCGTGACCCATGCACTCACCTGTGTGTGGCTCTGTGACGTTTTGTCAATGTGTGCGTCTCCCCCATGTCTCCCCTTCCTAGCCACGCCTGCTCCCTAGCACCTAATACCACTGATGTGTTTTCCATTCCTGTAATTATGTTACCCCAATATCCATCATTCACTTCAATGTTCATGACTATATTGCAAACGTTGTACAAAAAGAATCATGCAGTGGATGTCCTGTGAGGTTGGTTTTCTTCCGCTCAGCGAAATGTCCTGGGAATTCATCCCACTTGTCCATGTCCTGTGTCCGTAGCTCGTCCCTGCTCACTGCTGAGTGGTCCTCTGTGGGGTGGATACACCACTGAGCATTCAGCCAGGGAAGCGCCCAGTCCCGGGCCAGGACACATCAGATGCTGTGAGCACTTGCTTACGGGTGTCTGTGTGAAAAGAAGCTTTCATTGCTGGGATGAATGCGCAGGAATGCAATTGCTCGGTTGGGTGGCAAGTCCGATTTTAGTTCTAAGAGCAGCTGCCGAACTATTCTCAGGATAACTGTACTGGTTTACATTCCCACCAGCAATGCCCAAGAGGTCCAGTCTCTCTACATTCTTCCCAGCGTTTGGTGTTGTCACTGGTTTTTATTTTACCCATTTTACTATATATTGGCAATCTCTCGTGAGTTTGAACCGCCCTCCTTGGCTAATGAAGTTGAGTATCTTCTCACGTCAGTATCACGTCCTGCCTGGGAGAGCGGGGCTGGCGGCCAGCTGCCCGAGCACCTGTCTTGACTCGGCTGACCAGGATGGAACATGGGCATCTGTCTGGGTGCAGTCGCTGCCGTGTCCCCAAGCAGACAGGAGAAGAGGCTAAGAAAGCAGGCAGCTTCCACCCGGCTTGGCACCTCCAGGGGAATAGCCCAGGGCCCGATGCCCAGGGCAGGAGAGGAGAGCAGTTTGGGAAGGGGGATGCTGCAATGACAGCCGGAGTCCGGCCTCCCCGTTTGCTGACAGCCGGGTCTGGAGGAGCAAAGTAGGTTTGAGAGAGGAAATCACACCTCCACCTCTGGCCATCTGCCCGGGGCCCAGAGAAGTAATATCAGGCCGTTTTGCTGTAGTAGAGTTTTGCCAGCTCTGCAAAACTGTCAGGTATGAATTGCATTCTTCGGGATCGTCCCTTCTAAGCCAGGCAAGGCACGCTGCTGAGCGGCGGCAGGACCAAACCACAGTGGTGAAGAGAAGACAGGAGGGCAGACGTGGGTAGCGAGCCTCATTAGTCACAAGCTCACTAGCAAGAGTTTTCTCGATTCCCACCACCACTGGTCTTACGGTGGCATGAAGAGGCATGAAGAGGGCTCAAAGCCCTGCCAACACATTTGGGGCCAAGTAGAGGCATCTATGTTAATGAAATAGCTATGAAAACAAGAAGCCTCAATGGTTGAACTCAATAAAACTTTCTCACCCAGGTTAAGTCTAAAATGCATGTGACAGAGTGACCCTTCTCCGAGTGATACTGTAGGAATCAAGACTCCTTCCATTCTGTCACTTCCACTTTCCACTGGTGGTTTCCGAGGTCACCTGGGAAGGTGGAGCCTGGAGGATGGCCCACAGACATGTGTAGGGCCTAGATCTAGAAATGGTGCCTATCAACTCACATTCTATTGGCTAGAACTCAATCACATGACCAGACCTATCTGCAAGGGGAGCTGGGAACTGTAGTCCAATTGCCCTGGAAGAGGAGGCAATACACAGAGATCTTTCCACCAGAGCCACCTGTCTATCTTGACATGATTTTCCCTAGTATGAGCTTTCTCTGAGATCACATGGATATTTTGGCCTTAAGTGCTGGAAAATGATGTAAGTACTTCCATAAAGCCCTTCTGAAGCCCCCTTATGATGCTGTGTGAAATGTTAATCTCACGTTTGTAATCCCAGTGCCTACAACTTCATTCAGACAAGAAATACTAACTGATAGTCCATTGTCCATGCTGAACAGACAGAATGGTGCCTGCATCCTGGAACAGTGGCTTGGAATTACAAGTAAAAAGCACATCAACAATATGCAGGAGACTTTCCATTGCTGATAAGACCCCAAAGAACAGACACCGGCATTGTGAGGGAGTCGGGGGTGTGCCCTGCCATGTCAGACCGCACGGGAAGCCCCAGGATGGGTCAGAAAACAAGTGCTCAGGCAGGAGCCTTTATTACGGGTTTAGCAGGAAGGAATGGACCAGACAAGGCAGACAAGCTGAGCAAGTTTAGGATTGGATGGTGCAAATAACTTCAGTGGTCTCTGGGCTATGGGGTCCCCAGTCCTCTGACACCTGGTGCTGGGAGAACTTGGGGCAGGGGACTGTCAGCTTGGTGTGTAAGAGTTAGATAAAGGAAGTGGTTGGGGTATCACTGTGGTTTGCATATGAAAGAGGTGCTCACATCCATTGGTTGCCCTTCCTGCACACCCCCGCAGGGCTGGAGATCTAGACTGCAACCGAAGTATGCATCCTTGACCGGAATCGAACCCACGACCCTTTGGTCTGTGGGCCGACGCTCTAACCACTGAGCAAATCGGCTAAAGCTGTTTACTTTTTCTAGGAATTAGCTGGGGTGCTGGGGGAGGAGGGCATTCTCTCTAAGATGAGCAAGCTCCCAGGATGTTAAGCATCATCAAATACAGAAAATGAACAACATGATGACTCTGATGTGACAATGATGCATAAATTTCTCATGAAGGGTCGGCAAAGTGCTTCATCACAGATCTGAGGAGCTGATCCTGGACAGGAGGTCAGAGTTGCAGGAAGGTGCCAGCCGCACGGAGAGGGGAGCGAGGAGCACCCCGGGGAAGGAAGCACGGAGGTGAGAACAAGGTCAGCCCCAGCTGGGGGCGGGGGGACCGAGCGTGTGGCTGGGCAGTGAGGGCCGCCAGGGCGGAGCGGGTGGGCCAGGCAGGCCGGACTCCCGAGGCCATGGCCGTGGGATTTTATTCTAACGGCAACGGAAAACTGTTACAGGGCTGGACGGGAGCAACATAGTCTGATGAGCATTTTGGAAGGTCGCCCTGACTGCAGCCAGGAGAACAGACTGCACATGGGCCCTTGTGAGGCACAGGGAGGTCAGAGGTCAGGTCAGAGCTGCGGCATCACAGCATCACCTGGGGAGTAAGACGAGCAGCCGGCCCTGCTCTGTCCAACCCTGACGCTTGCCATCCCTTCATCACAGACATCATTCAAGGGCCACTTTCCCCAAAAATGCAAATATCCCCAGTTCCCAAAGTGGCCCTCCCACTGTCTCTCCTTCTGCTCCTGCTGTCCCCGCGGCCCCCGGCAAGTGCAATCATTTGGCCAAAGGCTTTCTATGGGTTGTCCGGTATGTGAGCCCAAAAGCTTGGTAACTGTGTGAACTATCATTAAATTTACAGGGTAATGGTCCTACTGTGAG
Organism: Cnephaeus nilssonii; assembly: GCF_951640355.1. Classification (NCBI taxonomy): domain Eukaryota; kingdom Metazoa; phylum Chordata; class Mammalia; order Chiroptera; family Vespertilionidae; genus Cnephaeus; species Cnephaeus nilssonii. Next base: position 78,606,018 of record NC_137083.1, on the reverse strand, counting down.
GCACTGAAAATCCTACTGCGGGCTCAAGAGAACGCGCATAACTGCGAAGTGAGCAGATGGCCCCTCAGACCGGGCATGGAGGCTGGGACACTCAGGTGGGACCCACAAGGAGGGGCGACAGGGATGAGTCCACCTTTAAGGAACTGGCATTGACTTCCGGGGCCTTGGAAGGGAACAGTCTAGGATTCTAAGCTTCACTCCAGTGGTGTTTCCAAATCACTGCCCAGAGTCACCATTGGGGGTCAGAATGTCAGCCTCCCTGTATCGCCTACTGCCCTCACCAATGGGCATACGTGTTAAATAAGTTACGGATTGGGTTTCTTACTAGGTTAACACGTCAAGGGAAAATGAAGCAGGTGGTGACTTAGACTCACGAAGAGAGGAGTGGGAGATAAGCCGGGATCCGGGCACTGCAGGCGTCTGTCCCCGGCCCAGAGGTGTAGCAGCAGCAGGTACCATCCTCCTGGCCCCGCGGAACCACCCTACATGGCCACAGAGCAGCGTGGGAGGCGGGGGATGGGTGGCACAGTCTGGCCAGACTGATGCAACTCGGGGAATGGCTCTCTCTGTACTCGGGGAGGGGGGGTCCCTCAAGTCCCTCCCAGCTCTGCCAGCCCCACAGCTGACCCACCGCCATCTCCCGCAGCAATCCCACCTGGCCTCTGTCCCGGCAGGTGACCTGAAGAGGACTTAAAAGCAATTGGATGAATTCAGTTGAAACAAAGCCCATGTGTTTTCTTTTTTAATGTTTTTTTTATTGATTTCAGAGAGAGGAGGGGAGAGGGAGAGAGAGAGATAGAAACGTCCATGAGAGAGAAACATTGATCGGCTGCCTCCTGCATGTCCCCCACTGGGGATCGGGCCCACAACCTGGGCGTGTGCCCTTCCCCGGGAAGCTAACAGGTGACCCGGTGCACGGCCTACGCTCAGCCTCTGAGCCACGCCGGCCGGGCGGCGGGTGTTTTCCTGAAAGAAGACGAAGCATGCTCACTTCTGGCCGAATCTAGACGACAGGAAACCAGGAGAACAAACAGTGTCACCACCACCACGTTCCTGGCAGCGCTCATGTTTGCGTTCTCACGTATTTGGATCACTGTCCGAGGTTCTGGGTGTCAGGGGCTCGGGGGAGATGAAATCCTGCTCCCCACAAGGCAAGGCAGGGACTGGCCCTGGCTGGCGGGTTCATTGTCCCTCTCTGAGGTGTCACTTCCATCCCGAGGTGAGTTGGGGGGCTGGGGGGTTACCCATCTGTCATGTTGTTCAGCCCCAACTCCTGTGTGTTTGTTTCTCTAAACACCATGATTCTCGGCTCGGGTCCTACTGAGTCACACGCCTCCCGTATTCGAGTGGCTCGTTTGCTCCGGGGCTTACGCGCTCTGATTGCATCACAGAAGCGCTGGCACCCAGCAGCACGGTGATGGCACTCAGCGGCCACTGGCATCCGCCTCCGGGCACACAGCCACAGGACCCACAGGCTTGAGCGCTGACCGCGGGGCTCAAGTGCAGCACGACCTTGGCTCGCGCCACCCCCCCCCCCCACCTACAGGGGGCGTTGCCACAGACCTGCAGCCCTGGCCAGCTTCCTGCCTCCAGCCCCCGGGATGCCCCAAGCCACGCTTTCAGGGGCATCGCCGCCTCCAAATAACCATGTTGCCTGACCCTAGGTTCCTTAAGAAACAGAGTGACTCCAGTAATGGGCGCGGAGGTGCCCCAGACCCCTTCAGGACGGAAGGGTCTGTCCCCAGCTGCTGAGACCCCCTCGGACGGACATCCTGCAGCTGTCACCTCTCTGCACATCGCCCTCAAATAAAGCAAGCTCCCTCCCCCGGTCACACCTCGGGGGGCGGGAAGCCCACCCCTAAGGCTGCCCAGCCAGACTGTCAGTGCCCGCTTGGCCTCTGCCGACCCTCACGGGCGTTGCCGGGAGAGTGGTCCCGCCGAACTCCTGAGCGTGCGTGGCTCGTGACCCCTCTGCTATCAAAGTTCTATCAAGGGGAATTTTTCACCCACGATAGTCACTGCTGAGCATGTGAAGATAATCAATAAGGAAAGACTGCTCAGAGGCCTCGCAGAGGTGGGTACAGATGAGAATGGAGCTGACAGGCAAGGATGGAGATAAAGGTGGAAGTACACCAAGTACAGTGATGTTTATGCAGGGCTGGGCAAGAGCAGGTTTACAGTTGTGAGTGTGCGAAACACAGAGTTTATTATTTTTTAATTTTTATGTATTGGTTTCAGAGAGAGGAAATGAGCGAGGAAGAGGAAGAGAGGAAGAGAAACATGGACTTGTTCCACTTACTGATGCGTTCATTGGTTGCTTCTTGTGTGTGCCCTGACCAGAGATCAAACCAGCCCCTTTGGCGGATAGGGACGATGCTCTCAACAACGAGCCCCCGGCCAGGGCTGCAGAGTTTCTTCCTGTGTGATTACTTATTCACAGTGATTGTGTTACCTGTTACTATCATTAACCCACTTTGCCCATCCCTGTATGTGTGGCAGCCAGTCTGAGAGAAAGCTGCATTCCTGTATCTACGTCTCAGAGTGGTCGGGGCTGCAGGCTCATCAATGACGGTCTCTGGTCCAGCTGGGAGCTCCAGGGAACGGATGAGAGAGAAGGGAAGATGAGGGGTCAGAGAAGATGGGACATCCCGGAGCAGAGGAGCCAACAACCCCTCCCATGGCAACAGCACTTACTCCACATGCACCGTGCCACGTCCTACCCACCAAGGGCTGCCCTTGAGAAAGTGATGAGCCCACATTCCGGAAAGACTCCCTTCCGGTGTCTGATCACGGATTCGCTTTACTGCGGGGAGGGAGGGAGGGGCTGTTAGAGGCTCATGCACCTGCTGGGTCCTCCACTCCACACCACGCTCAGAGGGTCAGGTGACTTGGCCCAAATCAAAGCGCCAGGCAGCACCCCTTCCGACTGCGATGCCACGTCACATTGTCTTAAATGCCACCAGACCGGCAGCATGTGGCCTTTCGCTGTGGCAGACGCACCCAAACCCACCGTTTACACTGAAGGACTGAACCTGTAGTGGTGACATTCCAGGCAACATGCAGAAGCTCAGCTCACATCAGAGTGCAAATCCTTCCGAATCCTTTCTTTCAAATACGCTTCAGACTGACTTTTATTCTAATGAAAAGCCAAGTGCCCCAACCAGTGATATAATTCAAAACGCTCATCTAATGACATCGCCTGGAGCATGCCCACGCTCCCATCACTGTCCTGGGCCTGAAGGCCTGTAGCACAGAGCCGGGCTGGTGCAGGAGGGGACCCGGGCGGCACTGGTCCAGCAGGAACGCGACCAGGAATAGCCATTGGGCAACGTGACGGCACAGCTAAGCCCTGGCCCACCGAGCAGAGGCCGTTCACACTTACTGAAGGGTTAAAGCATGTCGTCTCCTATGAAATTGATCGATTGGGCCATTGAACTGGATGAAGAATTCCCGCCTTAAGCTCTGGGGTGTGGCCTGGGGCCTCACTGACCGCTGTCACTCGGTGAAAGGAGACAGTCTGGCAGGCAAGCCCAGCGGCAGACTCAGCAGCCTCCCAGGGAACGTGCACAGGCGGGCACTCCGCACAGCGCGGTGAGGGGACACGTGAGGCTCGCCGGCAAACACGCAGCATGTCAGGGTTTTCTAAGGCTCTTCGCTATAAAAACTAGATCCCTGAGCCCACACAGCCGTGCTTCAGAGTGAATAGAGCCATCAGGGTCGAGCCAGGAATCTGTGTTTTTTAGAGTAAATATACACTGAGTGGCCAGATTATTGTGATCTCTGAACGCATAATTGGCCACTCAGTGTATATCCTATATATTAAAAGGCTAATATGCAAATTGTCCCCTTGACCAGGAGTTCCACCAGCAGGCAGGCCAGCCAACTACCCATGTCCCCTCCCCCTGGCCAGGCTGGCAGGACCCCACCCATGCACGAATTCATGCACCGGGCCTCTAATACACACACACACACACACACACACACACACACACACACACTGAGTGGCCAGATTATTATGCGTTCAGAGATCATAATAATCTGGCCACTCCGTGTATGTGTATGTAGCCGCCTTTCTGGTAGATGGAAGACACACACGGCTGTCTGTCTCGCCCACTATGAATACTAGTGAAAGGGCCACAGCTGGCACGTTTCTTTGCATTAGCAAGTGGGGGCACTGCCGAGTAATCCGCTCCCTGGGTGACTCCGCTGCAGAGCCTAGCTCAGGAGCCCCACTGCCCGACAGCACCAGCGCCCTGACCTCGGGAAGATCCCTTCTCCTACCTTCACGCGCCTTCCCCGCCCGAGGCTGCGGGCAGCTAACTTCCGCATGAAGCCTCCGTGTAGCCGAGGGGAATTGGTGTTTGCTACAACCACACGCCAATCACAGTAACATCCAAACCCTAAGATCCACCCTCCCGGCATCCAGCCCACAGAGCGCTCTGCTGTGGAGAGCTGAGAGCACGTGCCCATGAGGAACGCTCAGCTTGAGCGCACCCTCTGGGTGGCGGGTACCTCACTGTACTGGGGGTGTGAGGGGGTGGATTAATCACTCTTCAGGTCATTGTAGGAGCTCCCAGCAACAACTCCTATGCCCCTTTGTAAACGTAAAACATTACAAACTAAATCATTCCTTTGTGGGTGAAATTTACAAAGTGAAATTCTCAGACTCGTTTACTATTTCAGTTATTATAACAACTAGGAGAGCAGTCGCTTAAGGAAGGACAGGAAGCGGCCGCTCTCCAGCTTCGTGCGCAGTCACGTGCTGACCGTGGCTCCACGTGCTCAGGGCTGTGGAATCGGCCTTTGCCACACGTGGCCGCTCACGAATGACCGTGTAAAATTCTAATCACAAAGAGTTTTATACCATGCGGCTCAGTCTGCACATTGAGTCTGCTCTCTCCAGCCAAATCGGTACAGATGAGAATGGAAGCATCTTTGGATGATTTCAAGTCATAGAAATAAGAGACCAAAGTAATCCTACTGAATACCGCAAGGTCATAAAAATCATCGGCTCTCTCCAGACTTTGCTGCTGCTAATTGTGTATAAATCCTCAAGAGAAACTCAAACAGAGGCAGCGACAGGTCTCTCTCTCCCCACCACTGCCTCCTTCCCCCCTGTATCTGTTCTTGCTGGCTGGAGGCACTGGTGGAAGGGAGAAAACCTTGCCCTGGCACACAGTGACACCCTCTGGTCGTGGATTCCTAAGAAATGCTAAACCAAAGAGGGAGGCAGGGCTGCCCCTGTGCGTGCTGAGGGCACAGTCCCATGTTTGCGGCCAGACGAATGCCAGCCAGAGCTCAGAGCACCCAAGACCTACGCCCTGCCCCCAGAGGCACCCCAAGGCCACACTTCCTTCTCAACCCTCCCTGCAGGCTGTGCTTCTGACTCAGGTACGAATCTAATCCCCTGGCTTTCTCGCTTCTGTCCTTCAGTCAAAAGGCAGCCTGTCACCCCAAGCTTTCACAAAAGACCCTGGGATGTCATACGCTTTCCTGGTCCAACCCTAGTTTTCTCATTCTCTCACCTCAGCTCTGAGAGGGTGCGGCCACGTTGTAGATGCGGTATCGGGTCAGATGACCGTTCTCTGCACTCGGACCCCTGCTGGCGCCTGGTAAACACCGTCAATCAGTATTTTGGACTCAGGTCCCTTGTTTTGACCGTAGTGACCATCTGCACCTGGGCTCATTCTATCCCCTGTCCCTGTCCTGGCCAAGATCACTCACATTAATCACCTGCCTGAGTTACAGTTTCTAGTAATTATTTTAATTCATTATCTTCTCTCTCCCAGGAATAGCTACAGCTCAAATATTACCTTAAAACCCCACCAGACCTGCCCGGCCTCTGTCCTCAGTGGTTAAGCATTGACCCATGAACCAAGACATCGAGGTTTGATTCCCTGTCAGGGCACATGCCTGGGTTTCGGGCTTGATCCCCAGGGGGGCGTGCTGATCGACGATTCTCTCTCATCATTGATGTTTCTGTCTCTCCCTCTCCCTTCCTCTCTCTGAAATCAATAAAAACATATTTTTTAAAAATATCAGCCCTAGCTGGTTTGGCTCAGTGGACAGAGCGTCAGCCTGTGGACTGAAGGGTCCCAGGTTCGATTCCGGTCAAGGGCACATGCCTGGGTTGTGGGCTCGATCCCCAGTTGCGGGGGACGTGGAGGGGGCAGCCCATCAATGATTTCTCTCATCATTGATTTTTCTATGTCTCTCTCTCCCTCTCCTTTCCTCTCTGAAATCAATAAAAATATATATATTTTTTAAATCAGACCTAGCAGCCCCTTGCCTCTTAACCAGCATGGAGCTGTCTCCTCCTCCCACTGGTACACAGGACACAGGAGCAGCGGTCATAGGTCTGTTTCACATCAAAGCTGCGAAGGCCGCAAGCTTCATCCTACGAGTTCATAATCACGGGGTGGCCCCTGACCCCTAAAATAGTCGATTGTCCCCTGGCTGTTCCAAACCCCATCAGAATGACAGGGCCTTTCCTTCAAATCCAGGGTGTCAGCCTGTCCGTGTGACGGCTTCACAAGAATCAAAGATGCGCGTTCTGGGGAGAGAGGCGAGAGAGAGTCTCCGGCTCTGAGCCGCCCACGCGCTCTGGCCTGGAAGGCTCAGGGTGTGACCTCACCCACCCTTCTGCCCGCTGCCAGGTCCCCACACACCCTTCCTGTGGGGACAAACACAGACCTGGAGCCACGCAGTGAGATGCCCTTGGAAAGCAGCGTGTGGATAGACCCAGAGACACAGAAGCATCGAACAGACTATCCAGCCTTGGGGGTGGGGGGGTGGGGGAGAGACACCAACCAATGAACTCACATGTGCATGGCCCACGGACACAGACAATAGGGTGCTGAAGGCCTGGGGCGGGGGAGGGGCAGACTGGGAGTGGTCCATGGGGGGAAGGGGGGACATATGTAATACTTTCAACAATAAAAAATTTTTAAATAAAATTTTAAATAAATAAAAAATAAAGCAGTGTTTGGAAGCATGAAAGGAAGGGCAAGATGACGGCAAATAATGTTTGAGAGAAGAAAGGATACATAGGAGAAGCCGAAAGGAAAAAGGAGAATTAAAAAGATGAAAACACACCAACTGCTTAGGAACGTCACACCCGGAGCTCGGGGCTCCTTGCGGGCACGCGGGCTAGCGTGTCTCTGTACCGCCGACCCCACGCGGATCGCTGCCCATGGCAAGTCTCTCGTGGGCTTTCTGGCTGGGAGAGGAGAGGGGGTGACGAGCTGGTCTCCAGGCGCCTAAAGAGTTAAACTAAAACTCTGTCTGGTAGAGGCTCCGGCCCACGTGAATCTGTTCCTTCCCACTTCCTTCCCACCTGCTTGGCAACGTGGCTCCACGGACCCCTTACCTCTGAGGGACCGGCTCATGGAGGAGGGAGACAGGGCCCCAAGAGGGAGCCTGACAACCTCAGGAACCCCCCTCCAGAGGCAGCGGGGAGGCGCCCGACCACTCAGCCTCCCAGAGAGCAGAGCCCAGCGAGAAGAGGACACACGCCTGCCCCCGCGTCTGTGGTGCGGGCTCTGCCAGCAACAGTGAGCGCCAGCGCTGGGACCAGTGCGTTCTCCACCAGCAGCAGCCGGGCAGCACCCATGACTAAGCCTCTGCAGGAGCCTCAGAAGCTAGTGGTCTCCAATCAGCCCCCACCCAACCTCTCACAAGACCAAGGCTCCCGGGAACAAATGAAAGGAAGGCAGCAGCCCTGGCCCGTGTGCTCAGGCGGCCCGTGCACCACGCGGTCCCTGGCTGCATCCCAGTCAGGGCACTCACATGCCCAGGCTGCGGACTCCGGCCCCAGGAGGGGGCGTGCTTCTCTCTCATCAATATTTCTCTCTCTCTTTCTCTCTCTCTCTCTCTCTCTCTCTCTCGCGCGCGCGCTCTCTCGCTCTCTCTCTCTTCCTTTCCCTTCCTCTCTGAAATCAATAAAGACACTTATTTTTTTTAAGTAACGCTTTTATCTCTAAGACCAAGTTGAGGATTAGAGCTATGACGGGGCATCTGGTAACAAAATTCACGGTGTGAGCTGAGCGTTCTGGGGAGAGCTGTGGCTGTGACGGTCCGTCTCCCTCCCTGGTCGGCAGGCGTGAGCCAACGGCGGCGCTGCAGATATGGAGTGGGTAATCCTGGGGACTCGGCCTCAGCACTGCAGGTACAGACCCCAGCGCCAAGCCTTTCCACAGGTGCACACAGGGTTTGAGCCCCCGTGCCACTGCCAACGGTGAAAAAAGACGTTTTATTCTACGGAGTTGCCTTCAGAGGCGGAATTCAAAAAGGCAGCTTAAGGAGCCCAGCGACCCCTCTCCCCACCCAATGAAGGGAAACAATTTTTTGAACAGTCAGCTAAACCGTCTGGGGATTCAGCAAAGGAAAAACATTCGCTCAAGAAAAGTGACTAAGTCTCAGTAAGGACAGGGAATCGGTGGGATTAGATCCACCCCACGCCCACCCAGGCCTGTGTGTGTAACACAGATGCTCTGCCCGCCCCCCCTCCCCAAGGTGCAGCCGAGAGGACAGGATCCCAGGTCCAGTGTGATGGTGGGTCACTGCCACTTGTCCTGCGCCCAGCATCCAGGCCAGCGTGGCTGAAAGGCCTGCTCCTCCCCCTCCTAGCCCTGCCTGCAGGGCAGAGTGTCTACCCCAGGCCCCGACTGACCTGCCCCAGCTCATTCTCGCGGTTCCACATCAGGACAGGCCCGAAAGGCCAGGGCTACCGCCCACCCAGCGCTGCCCACTCAGCAGGGCATCTCCCTCAGCGGGCATCTCCCTCAGCGGGGCATCTCCCTCAGCGGGCATCTCCCTCAGCGGGCATCTCCCTCAGCGGGCATCTCCCTCGGCGGGCATCTCCAGGAGAGCACACTGGAAGGACAAGGGCCTGCACAGTCCAATCCAAAGACAGAGCTTGTCAGACTGGGTCTTACAAAATTAATTCATTAAGACAGACCCGTCCTGTCTACGAGAGGACGCTGCCGACGCAGAGCTGTGCCGGGTGGAAGAAAGGATGGGAAACAGCATGCGGGCAGCATCCACGCGAGAGGTGGAGTCCACATTAACATCAGAGGAAGTGGACTGTAAATTAAACATTTTACTAAAATTAAAGAGGCTATTTTATTCTTTTTATGTATTTTTATTAATTTCAGAGAGGAAGGGAGAGGGATGGAGAGATAGAAACATCATTGATGAGAGAGAATCATTGATTGGCTGTCTCCTGCACCCCCCACACTGGGGATTGAGCCCGAAACCTGGGCGAACCGTGACCTCCTGGTTCATAGGTTGAGCTCATCCACTTAGCCACAGGGGCCGGGCGAAAGAAGGCCATTTTATAGTGATGAGAGGGTCTATCCACCAGGAAATCGTAACCATTATAAACATATAGGACCTAACAAAAAAGCTGAAAAATACATAAAGCGGAAACTGACAGAACTGAAAGGAGAAGCAGACCACTCGCCAGCAGTGAAAGACGTCAGTGCGGCTTATGAGAATCGGTAGAACGTGCATGCTGTTTGCTGGATTCGCTCTAGGCTCACCGTGTGCGTGGCTTAGGTGCTGTGTGAGCCCTTAGGCTCCTCAGAGGAACGGGGGGCTGCAGAGAAGGCAGAGGGAGAGATGGGGTGAGGGATGGAGGACAGGGTGAAGAGGTCAGCTGCTTTAAGGTAACAACTGCTCTTTCTCACTCACATGAAGCAAACGCACTCATCACACGTGTCCTCGGCAGTGTCAGCACTATGGGAAAGAACACAGTTTCTCCGAGTGTGGGGATGCCAACAAAATGCAGGCTGCCCAGCAGTTAGCTTTCAATTCGGAATAAACAATGAATAGCCATTTAACATAGGATATCCAAAATATAGTATGGGACATACTTAAACTAAAAACTTATTTGTAGCCCTGGCCGGGTGGCTCAGTTGGTTAGCAGGGGTCCTCAAACTTTTTAAACAGGAGGCCAGTTCACTGTCCCTCAGATCGTTGGAGGGCCGGACTATAGTTTAAAAAAAACTATGAACAAATTCCTATGCACAATGCACATATCTTATTTTGAAGTAAAAAAACAAAACGGCAAAAACACCCGCATGTGGCTCGCGGGCCGTAGTTTGAGGACGCCTGGGTTAGAGTATCATCCCGATACACCAGGGCTGTGAGTTAGATCCCCAGTGAGGACACATGCAAGAAGTAGCTAATGAATGCGTAAGTAAGTGGAACAACAAATCTCTCTCTCTCTCTCTCTCTCTCTCTCTCTCTCTCAAATCAATCAATGAAAAAAGAACTTATTTGTTATTTATGTGAAATTCACATGTAACGAGGTGTCTGGACTTTTGCTAAATCTGGCAACCCTATCTGAGGGTCTATTCTATACAAGGGACAGCACTTAGCGTCGGAGGTGGATGGAGCCTGGGTGAGCCGGGGCGTAGCAAAGGGCTCTGACACGGCCCAGCAGTGACTGCAAATTTATGTGAAGAGAAAACCAAGGACTCGGGATGCAGTTGGCCCCTTGACCTTGTGAACAAAGTGTTGGGTGTCGGGAAAAAGGAGGTTATTGACTGCTCAGCAGAACTTGCAAAAGGAGCAGCTCACTCAAAAGGCTGGCATAACAGCGTTTTCTAAGCACCGGGGGAGGTAGGGAGGGCGTGGGGAGGCAGGCATGCCTTGAGGAGAACGTGCCCCTGAAGACCGGAGCGGGAAGACAGTCGCCTGTGAAAGATGGACATCATGCAGCATATTACACGAGTGAGTGCCCAGATAAAGTCAAGGAAGGCTTCTTGGAGGAGGAGGAACTGGTGCCAGACGTCAGAGGTGACAGAGGAAGAGTTACATTCACACAAAGGCCGTGAAAGGCACCGTGGTATCGCATTCCCACACTTTCAACACTTCTGACTCTGAGCAGCTCTCTCACGCGAGGCTCAGCCTGACCCCGTGCGGTCAGTGCACCTGCTCAGGCGGCAGGGCTGCGGGGACCGCGGTGAGGTGTCGCGTGGCACATGCGGAGGTCACCGTTCATGTCCCGGGGCACCGTCTGCAGCCACAGGGGCTCAGCAGGCCCAGGGAAGGGCTGACGTCGCAGTGGATGGCCAGGAGAAGGTTAGCACTGGGGCTAGAAAGCGTGGAACCTTCCGGAAGGGAAGTTAGCCATTCCTCCGCTCCAGGAACTTCTGGAATGAAGATGGCAGCTGTGCTGGGCAGGTCCATTGGCCCTGAGGCCCACTCGTCCTCTGCTCTCCGCAGGCAGAGGGAGTGTGACCATCCAGGCCACCGAGCGGCTCCCTCGCCCTCTGGCCTCCAGCTGGGCTCAGCCGCAGGGTCCCGGCGAGAGTCCAGAGGGGACATGGGTGAGGACAGGCCGCTGGCCCCCGGCCCCATCCCTGCAGGTGCTGCAACGCCACTGGGTCCTCCCACCGAAGGGCGCCGATTTCCTGAGGGCGCCCTGCCCTGAGGGACTGTGGGCGGGCCCAGTTCTAGCCCTTCCCTCACTGTGTCTCTGGGACCTAACGGGGTAGTGGCACCCCCCTCACAGCCTTATAAACAGCCCCGTTACTCAGCCATCCTCAGGTTACCCTGGAGCGGGACTCCCTCTTTCTTGTTGGAACCTGCCTGAGACAGCGCCCTCACCTGGACGCCTGGAGCTTCCCAGGAGCCTGGTGGGAGCTGCCCGCTCCCCGAGGCCCACCCATCTCTTCGTCCGGGAGCCCCCCTCCCCACCCCACCCCCACCCCCGCAGCCCGGCCATGGGACAGCAGTCCTCTGGTGGTGGGATTGATTGGAAGCCATTAATCCGGTTTTGTTTAGAGAATTCCAATAACACAATATACCGCATTACTTTTAATTAACAAAAGCAATTAGCACTCACTTAAAAGCTCTCCCATTTGTCAAAGAGCCGTTTTGCCTCAATCGCTAGGTGTGTTAACTAGGCCATTAACAGCTACTTAACGTGAAGGCCATGCTGCAGAGAGGGCCTGGAGTAAGGCTGCCCAGAGCGGAGGGTGCTCCTGCCTCCCGCTGAATAAGACGGCATCCTAGACGCATCCTGGGAGTCGGGTTAAGAGTAGAAAGCAGGCACACCTGAACTTGGTGCAGAAAGGCCAAATCCTTTCTGCACGTTTATACACTGCACCTGTGGGTACTGACTCTGCCTCCTGACCGAGTCTACCTCGGAGCCAGGACACCCTCGTGCCCTCCATTGCTAAGAGCGATGCCCCTTCTAAGCCACTGTGTCCCTGCTCAGGTGGATGGCAAAGGCGGTCCCTGTGGGAGGACGCCCAGTAAAACAGTCATTCCAGGGCGTCATAGCCAGACAGGCTAATGGAAGAGGCAGAATTCCCGTCAGCCCTGGGCACAGGACTAGAGAATACCTGGAATGAGAAGAGAGAAGCGAGGGCATTCTAGGCATCAAGAATAATATAAACAACGCCTCAGAAACTGGAACTGAAGCCACGTGGCCTTCCCACACCTCCAGCATGTGGGGATGCTGTGAGGTGGGGATCTAAGTGTGTCCTTGGCAGTGAGCTGTCCCCACAGAACGGCTTCCATGGGGAAGCTCTACCTTCATCCCCGCAGGCTGCTCCCGGGGCGTGGCAGGAGGCTGAGTGGAGCAGCAGTGAGAAGCGAAGTCTCCGGCCTCCAGGAAGCCCTGATGGCCACGCATGACCTTCTGGAAGGCACCTCCGCGCAGAGCCATGTCCAGGGAGTGGGAGAGCGATGGCACGTTGCCAGACATGAAGGTGTGGACTACCCTGTCCTTTGCGTGCCTCACATGTGGTCCGCATTGTTGAGCTGCTGCACCCCCGACGAGGCAAAGTGGCAGCTTTAAGGGCAGTTGCAGCGGCGGTTTTAGGGAAAGTGAGAACTTGCAGACGTCAGTACTTGGAAAGCACTCACTCTCCCAAGGATGAAAAATGAAATGAAAAATGTCTACCCAAGGGACTTCTACCCTTTCAGGGCCATGGCAATAAAAGGCTGATGTTTACTCGGGGGGAACTCACCAATAAGAAGTAAAATGAGAGGTGTTTTAAGATTTAAAGTCCAGAATTCAACAATTTCCTACTCTGAACGGCGGAACAAAGTCGACGCATTTCCATACCACTTACAATCCAAGGCCAGTTCAGTGACCCAGGAACATTTCACAGATAAAAGGGTAGGGGAGGAGGGAGTCACAGCCACATCTCAACAGCCGCCCAGCTCTCATCCTGCAAAGAGCTGACCTCACACCCCAGCTCATGCTCAGCTCCTAGGCTGACCACAGGGGTGGGTACCTACACCGAGGGGCCATCAGGAAATCTTCGGGAATGTTCGGAACAGAATTGTGGGGCAAACTAGACATTAGTGTGAGGACACCATGGATGTCAAACATTCTGAAATATACAGGACACACCAATCCAATGAGCGCTGCCCTCCCAAACTGCCAACGGCATCCCATTGAGAAACCAGGGTAGCAAATCGCACTCAACTAGGCTGTCATCTTGTGACCAGACCCTCTTCCTGCTGTTCGCTTCTACCTCAATAAAGTCAAAAGCTTTATCCCTAAAGGAGAAGAGGTAGAGGAAGCCGCCCGGCACAAAGGTCTTGCTCCAGAACACACTGTGGGATTCTTCTGGTCACCAAGGTCCACGGATCATAGCGGACTTTGGTGACCCCTGCTAACCTAAGCCCCATCCTCCAATGGAATTCAGGTCAGAGTTAGGCCAAATCAGCTCTTCCTAAACGTTCTAGATTATAAGGGTCTGGGATGTGCAGGCTAAAGAACATGGAGCTTCTTTTTGATGGGATGAAAATGACCTAAAATCAACTGTGGTGAGAATTGCACAGATTTGAGAATCTCCTAAAAACCACCCAACTGGACAGCTTGGATGGGTGAATTGTATGGTGTGTGTATTACAGCTCAATAACGCCGCTTTAAAAATGCAGAAGTTAAGACATTCTCAGGAAAACCCAAACTAACAGAGGTGGTTGCTATGAGACCTGCCCCATGAGGAAGAGTACAAAGACGGTCAGACTGAAACAAAAGAGCACGCACCTGGTCCACGGCTGTACGTACAAGCACAGTGTACTGCGGCCCAGCCCGCAGCCCTGCTGCTGACGCAGGAGCCCATGCTCCTGTCCCTCATGCCCACGCCCAGCACCCAGCACAGGCTCCAAGCCTGAGACTCTATTTAATGTAACACGCATGAGGCATGCAGACCAGCATGACTGCCCTGGATAACACATGCACCCGACTCGACATACCCACAAGGAATTCTTGGCAATCCGGCAGGTGAGTGAGAAAGCTGTTTATTAAACGGTATATTTGGGGCCAAAGTTCCCATAAATCGTAGGAACAGCCACCAGCTCTGATTACACCCATGGCCAGACCTAGACTGCATTTGACCTTGGCAGCCCTATCCCATCACTTCGAAGTGCCAAAGACATTTCCCACCTAAAGTCACCTAGAAGGCCAGGCGAGCGGCTCTCGAGGCCCGGGGAAGCTGGGGCTCCCCCAGCAGTGGCAATACAGGGCTTCCACTCACTGGTCGGGTCTGGTCAGGCAGCATCAGGCTGTGATGTGCCCAAGTCCAAAATGCAAGACCTACCCCTTGGTGGCTTTGAATGTCAGCACACGCAGCTCCTCCGATTCCCCGGCCTCCCTCACCCCATCCAAGCCGCTTCTCTGCTTCAGCTGTGGCCTCGGCAAGGGACTCCCAGCACAAACGTCTTGCTCCCGTCACTGTGGGCTTGGCACGCCTAGGCCTGCGCCCCTTCCTATGCGCCTCAGAGGCCCCAGGATGCTCGGGTCCCTGACTCTCCCACGTCCACACCTGGCGAACACACCAGAGGATACCCTTTCCCTGTGACAGCTGAGGGGCAGGTGACGGCCTGGAGGCCAGGGCAGAAGTCCCCAGGACAGGCTGACCGGGCAGGAAACCTCCTCTCCCCTCCCCTCAATTCCCTGATGGCCGTCCAAGGGCATCCGGTGGCGAGCTACGACACAGCTGGTGACTAAGTGTCCCCTCGAGCTCCGGTGTCCCCTCGAGTGCAGTCCCCGGTGACCTCCCTCTCTCCCTTCCCCTCCCGCCCGTTTCCGTCTCTCTGCCCGGCTAGCACCTCCCACAGCCCACCTGATTACTCCTCGCCTCAGTCCCCTGGCTTCCATTCTCCTGCCCTGAAATCCAGCACATCCTCTCTGCACCTCAGGCAGGGCACCTGCCCACGTAACCAAAGGAACAGACCTCAGCTCAGAGGCTGCCCCTGCGGCGCCCCCTGCTGGACAGCCACGCACACGTCTCAACCTCCCAGCTCTCAGGGGGAACCTGGCCCAGGCTCTGGCTCCTTTTCATGCACCAGCTCCTCCCACACAGCCGACAGCAGTTTGTCTGAAGTCCTTGGCTCGGACCCGGGGAAGCGGATGGCACTGACGTTCCCTTCCGGTCTCTGCAGCGAGAGGGAGGCAGCTCAGGACCCAGGCCTCCTGACACGCCCAGACCTGACAGTGCCCGCTCCCTCCGGGGCTGCCGCCTGGAAGGGCCCAGGTGGGCAGAGTCACGGCAAGCGGGCGTGGGCCTTGGGAAAGCGGGGTCCCGCCAGCCAGCGGTGGGCAGGACTGCGGAGGAAAAGAGGGGTTTGGGACTTGTATTCCCACCCTTCGTCTCACCCCACGCACGTCCACTCACAGGTCGCAGGGGAAAGAGGGCGTCACGCAGGTTGTTGAGTTTCCCCCAGCCCGAGAATACCTCCCACAGTCAAATAAAAGCTACTCTGTGAAAGAGTAGCAGATGGGTGAAGGTTGGAAACCAAGGAAGACAAGAATCACATTCTTCAAGGTCTTTGAAACAACGCTCTGCCAGGCACAGGGGCCCCGGCACCAGTGACACGCACCAGGGCACCGTGGTGGCCGACACTGCGCTGAGGCCTCTGGGCCAGCCCCTGTCCCCGGGATCCTGTGCACAGAGGCCTGGAGGCCAGCGGGAGGTGGGAAAGAAGAGGCCTGGGTGCAGTGGGCGGGGTGATCTGGGCCCCCTCACTGGGAAACGGAGACAGCGACATGAAGAAGTGTCACAGTCTGGGGTGGCAGCGCCTTCCCCCTGGCTAACCTCCACGGCAGGACAATGCCCGGTACGCTTGGCTGAGGTTAAAAGCAAACCTCACTGCACAGCGGATTCCTTTCCGGAAACCACCACCCTGCGTGTCGGTAGGAGTCTACCTACCTCCCAGGCATTGCGCTTACTGGTCCTGGGTCACGACCGTGGGGTTCTAACACCTGGTAGAGGTAGGCGGTACCGAGCAGCCCTGAACCCCACTCTGCTCTCCCACGCTGGCAGCCCCTCAGCACCCAGGCTCACGCAGGTTCAATAAATTAGGGTCCATGTTGCATGAAAATAGAAATGGAAAAAAAAGCTGGGGTAGCAACACTTATAGCGGATGAAATAGACTTTAAAACAAAGGCTATAACAAGAGACAATGAAGAACTTAGCAATTCTTTTATCTAAGGAAACTCAATATACTAATTCGAAAAAAGATATGCACCCTATATTCATTGCAGCATTATTACAACAGCCCAGATATGGAGGAACCTCAGTGTCCAGAGATGAATGGATAATGAAGAGATGGTACATCTATATGGTGGAATATGACTCTGCCATAGAAAAGAATGAAATCTTACATCTTCAGCAACATCGATGAACCTGAGTGAAATAAATCAAAGACAAATACCATATGATGTCACTTATGTGGAATCTAAAAAGCAAAATAAATGAACAAAAATCAACAACACAGAATCAGATACAAAGAACATTTTGACAGTTGCGGGAGCGGGAGGTTGGAAGACTGGGTGAAAAAGGTGAAGGGATTAAGAAGTACAGATTGCCCTGGCTGGTGCTGCTCAGTGGTTAGAGTGTTGACCTGAGCGTCCCAGGTTTGAGTCCCAGTCAAGGGCATGTACCTGAGTTGCCAGTTTGATCCCTGGCCCTGGTCAGGGCACGTGCAGGAGGCAATGAGTCGATTTTTCTCTCTCACATCAATGTCTCTCTCTCTCTCCCCCTCTCCCACTCCCTTTCCCTCCCTTCCTTCTACTCTGTCTGAAAAGCATTAGAAAAAAAATACCCTCAGGTGAGGGTTAACAAACAAAAAAAGAAGCACATATTGGTAATTACAGAAAGTCCCAGAGACATACAGCACATCATACTGAATATCCTATATAATAAAAGCCTAATGTGCAAATTGTCCCCTCGACTGGGAGTTCAACCAGGAGTTTGACCAGGGGGCGGGGCCAGCGGCGGTGGCAGCAGGAGGCCAGGGGAAGGGAGGCACCCCCGAACGGCAGCCACCAGGGACCCTACCCGTGCACAAATCCGTGCACTGGGCCTCTAGTAGTCAACAACACTAACAACTACATTGTTGGCAGATGGGCATGAGTTTATCGGGGGACCACAGTGTAAGCTACATGATGTCTAACCACTGGGCTGCACCCCTGAAGCTAATATGCTATTGCATGTCAACTGTAATAAACAGTAAAAAATTATTTCTAAATGCAGGTTCCCACCAAGCACTTGACACTGGGCAGGTGCTTCCCACTCTCCTGGGGCCTCCACGTATCCCTGGGGGTCAGGACCCCCCACTTCACTATGAGGAGATGGAGATTCTGGGACTTTAAATCCCCTGAGAGCAAGCTTCTAAGGGGCGCCCCGAGGTTCCAGAGCCGGCAGCTCCTGCAAAGTGTCACCGGGCAGCTTTGTGTCCAAAGAGCAAAGTGATGGAGACAGAGCCAAACCACAGGAGGGCGGGGCCTGCCCCTAATTGCTTCACATTATTGATAAAATACTCAGCAAGAAATACAACCTTAAAAGCTCCCAACCACAAGCAATAACTCAAACCGTGAACATTGTTGCCAAGTGCAAGGCTGGGGAGCTGCCGCTTTAAGGAGAATGGTTATAATTAGCAAACTGACGGAGTCCAGAGCTGCTGCTTGAAAGCAGATTTTCTCCTGCAAGACGAGCGGACCCAGGCCTGTGACCGCGACCAATTCCCCACGACTCGGGACAACGCCTTCCCGACCTGCAGCCCACCCGGGGCGCGCGGGCACTGGAGAGGGTGTCTGCCGGGACCGTGTCTGCCGGGACTCTCTGCCGGGACCGTGTCTGCCGGGACCGTGTCTGCCGGGACCATCTCTCCTTTCCTGGGAGGCAGCCCGGGAACTTCCGTGGGCACCGTTTCCCCGCTGTTGGGGGGCCGTCTCCACCTCGGCTGCAGGGGCACCGAGTGACCCAGGCCTGGCCAAACCCAACACCGAGTGCCTGAGTAGGATGACACAGAGCCCACCCCAGGTCCAATTTCGGGACATAACGTTGGAGTCCTCAGCCACGAGATTCTTCTGTGGGGTTGTTAGCAAAGGGCCCCAGCTATCAGCGGGACCCGCCCACTGCAGGTGGGACAGGAACACCCAGCCAAATCTAAACAACAAGTCTTCCAAGGAAGTAGACACCTTGAATGGATTTATTACGTGCGTCCCTGGATCCAGCCTGAATCTATCTCTGGAAGCTTCCGTGAAGTCGCCCCATGAATTACCTCTTTAGTTAAGGCGACTGAAGTGGAGTCCTGGGAGAAGTCCCCCATGCTGCGCCTTGCTTTATGGACAGTCCCGGTGAGCCGGGTGCAAATGCAGCTCCCAGTCCGGCTCTCACAGACCGGAACCAATGCACACGCAGGGCTGCACCGAATGCCTGACTCCACTCCTTCCCGCAGAGGCACAGTCCTCGGACCTTGCAGCAGGTGCAGCCAAGACCGGCGCGACGCCCGCAGGGACTTCCTGCCCAGGGCCCCGCCGCCAATCTCGCTCCGGGTGGATAAGCACGGTGCCAGGCTGACCGCCAGCAGTGGCTTCACGCAGACAGAGAGGGACGTGACGGAGGACAGCAGTGTCTGCTCCGT
This sequence comes from Cnephaeus nilssonii, assembly GCF_951640355.1. Classification (NCBI taxonomy): domain Eukaryota; kingdom Metazoa; phylum Chordata; class Mammalia; order Chiroptera; family Vespertilionidae; genus Cnephaeus; species Cnephaeus nilssonii. The sequence continues at coordinate 78,587,118 of NC_137083.1, read as the reverse complement.
GCCCGTGAAGTCGCTCTGAACCTTTGGACGTACGTCCTGCCTCGTGGAGGCCTCATGGACACGGGTCGCAGCATCCGCTCTAGGACTCGCCCTGTGTTCGCCTCCAGAGTCATCGCTGCTGGGGAGTGTGTGACGGGACCAAGGCAAAGCGCTCCCGCTGGACAGGCCTGCACACGCCACCTGGGGGCCTGGAGCCCCTGGTCCTGGAATTGGCCTCGGTGCTGATCCCATTGGCTGACACACAGGCGTGGGGCCGAGGGCAGGACCTCACAGCTCTGCGCCACGTGCCCCTGGGGCTGTTGCTCATGGAGGTGGCTCTTCCCTGCAGGCGGCCTGCCTTGCTCCAGGGCCTGCGTGATCTGGAGAAGGCGCCTGGCGGGAAGGAAGGAGCCACGTGTGAGCTGGGCAGCTATTTCCCGGCCCCTTCGTGTCCCCGGGCACCGTGCTGGCCAGGCCTCCCGGGGCACCTGCTGAGGTGGAGTTCGTGCCAGAGGGGAGGGAGGGCGGGAGGCTGCTTGTGAACGAAAAACCGGACAGGAAGAGAGGCCGAGTATCCTCCCGAATGGCGACGCAGGCCCAGTGAGGTCTCCGCCAAGCCGGCGGGTGGCCTCGGAGCAAAGCTTGCCGCAGAGAGGGCTGAGCAGAAGTGGCCAAGGCCGGACACCTCCCCGAGCTCAGCGCGTGCCTGGCTGCCCGGGACAGCCAGCCTCACTTGGAAAGTGAGGTGGACCCTAAGGTGCTGACACCTGGACACCGTGAGCTGCCTACACACGTTGCAGCTGAACAAGATCTTTCTGGAAGGGAGACGTGTACGAGCAGCGCACTTCCCTGGGGCTGAGGCGCACGGGGCTTCCTGTGGGGGCGAGACTGCGTCCTGTCCCTGCGCTGGGCCCTGGGCTTGTGACTGGGCCATCTCCCTCCTCCTGCAGGACCCTGGGCCACCACCTCCCCTGGTCTCGGTGGCTCACCTGGTACTGTAGTTTCATTGTGTCACCCCAAAAGATGTGAGGTTCCTACTCCAGGAGCTGAGGATGCGTAGAAACAGGGTCTTTGCAGATGACACTGCACATAATGTGTGGTCACTAGAGGTCCCTCGGCCAAGCATTCCATTTCGACCACGGCCAGTGACCCGGCAGGGAGGCTGTCGGAGGGTCCCAGCATCTCGGGTGTGGCTGGTACAGGGCTCCCTCCGGAGCCCAGGGGATGCTGTGACCCGGAGGAGAGAGACAGGCAGACGCGGGTCCCTGCAGGCTGGCACTGGGCCGGATCTGGGCCTCGGCTCCGGAGCCTGAGCCCTGAACTCCTGCGCACTGGGAGCAGGTGGCTTGCTCAGGGCCAGCGGGACCTGCCAGCGCTCAGGAAGGAAGAGATGAGCCCAAGAGTATGGTTCTCGTGGGGTCCCGGGGCACGGCACCATTTTCAGGACCCACCCTGGGCTGCAGGCTTAAAGGTGAGCTGGGTTAATGTAATTCTTCCTTCCTAGGACCTGGGTGTGTGTATGGGAGGCAGAGCGGTCTAGTCCGATCCTGTGCCCTGTGCCCCCTCCCCCCTTGTCACTGCTGAGCCGGCGGTTGGTCCCATGTCCCTGAGGATGAGAAAGGACGCTGCTCCCATGGCCCCGCCCACAGCCTGCAGATGGTGGTCACAGTCACCTCCCAGCAATGCCTACAGAGGAGCTCCACCTGGGACCACGTCTAAACCCGGAAACTGTCATGAGCCCCAAAATCTCCTCTCTCTAAAAGCACAACTGCAAGTGCTCCGTTCCCATCCGGCGTCATTCACCTCCTTTTCTTTCTAGTAAAATCTGTTCCTCCCGCAAATGCTGGAGCGGTGTGACAGGTCCTTTTCTTCTCTCGGAGGTGAGTGTTCGTTCAGGCTGTGCTTACCCTGAAATAAGCACATTAGTCTGGCTTGAGGGCTCGGTGGTTGAGTGTCATCCTGTGCACCCAGAGGCTGCCAGTTCCATTCCCGGCCAGGGCACGAGCCTGGGGAGTGGGTTTGATTTTCACAGGTGATGCCTCTGTTTCTCTTTTTTAAATTTTATTTTTATTGATTTCAGAGAGGGAGAGGGAGAGAAACATCAATGATGAGAGAGAATTGTTGATTGGCTGCCTCCTACACTATCCACTGGGGATCGAACCCACAGCCCAGGCACATGCCCTGACCAGGAATCAAACTGCGACCTCCTGGTTCATAGGTCAACGCTCAACCACTGAGCCACACTGGCTGGGCTGATGTCTCTGTTTCCAACTCCTCTGTCCACTGCAGGAGTTTCCGAAAGCCTGGGCACCGTGACTCAATTACAGATTGCTCATTTGTTTTAAGATTAAGTGGCATTGCATTGCAATGCTTAGCTGGGCGGTACATGGAGCTCCACGGAGAAGTCTTGGGCACAGCAGTTGATTGATTGGTTTCAGTAGCCACTCAGGGTCATTGTTCACGTTCAATGTTCCTCAAAGTGTGGCCTAAGTGTGACCTCTGTCAGAATCACTTGAATCACTTGTTAAAAAAAAACAAAACGAATTATCTGATGCTTCCTCCAGACCCAGGGAATCAGAGCCTCTGAGGTGGGGACTGCAAATGTGCATGTTTTCAGCAGGTTTCTGGGGTCACTCACACACAAACACAGCAAAGCACGGCCTCCACCCCTCTGCGCAGCCCTGACCCCGCAGCCAGGTTCTGGTCCCAGCAGTCCCTCCAGGCCACCCGCCTTGGAGAGTGAAGAACAGGGGCTTAGATGGAGCAGATATGAAGTTAGAATATGCAGATGAAGGAGGTCTGGCTCTGCCTTGAATGTGCCATTTAATGTCTTACTTATTGATATTTTTCTTAGAGAGAGAGAGAGAGAGAGAGAGAGAGAGAGAGAGAGAGAGAGAGATTGGTTTGCTATTTCACTTATTTATGCACTCACTAGAGGACTGGTGCACAAAATTTGTGCACGGGACAGGGGGTGTCCCTCAGCCCAGCCTGGACCCTCTCCAATCTGGGACATCCCTCTCACAATCCAGGACTGCTGGCTCTCAACAGCTCACCTGCCTGCCTGCCTGCCTGATTGCCCCTAACTGCTTCTGCCTGCCAGCCTGATCACCCCCTAACCACTCCCCTGCCAGCTTGATCGATGCCTAACTGCTCCCCTGCCAGCCCAATTGCCCCTAACTGCTCTCCCCTGATGGCCTGGTAACCCTAACTCCCCTCCCCTGAAGGCCTGGTCACCCCTAACTGCCCTCCGCTGCAGGCCTAGTCACCCCCAAGTGTCCCCCCCTGCAGGCCTGGTCACCCCTAACTGCCCTCCCCTGCTGGCCTGGTTACCCCCAACTGCCCTCCCGTGCAGGCCTGGTCCCCCACAACTTCCCTCCCCTGCAGGCCTGATTGCCACTAACTGCCTTTTCCTGCCGACCTGGTCACCCCTAACTGCCCTCCGCTGCAGGCCTAGTCACCCCCAAGTGTCCCCCCCTGCAGGCCTGGTCCCCCCCCCCAACTTCCCTCCCCTGCAGGCCTGGTTGCCCCTAACTGCCTTCTCCTGCCGACCTGCTTGCCCCTAACTGCTCTCCCCTGCTGGCCTGGTTGCCCCCAACTGCCCTCCCCTGCTGGCCATATTTGACCACATGGGGGTGGCCACTTTGTGTGTTGGAGTGATGGTCAATTTGCATCTTACCTCTTTATTATATAGGATTGGTTGATTTTCATATGTGCCTTGACCAGGGGTTGAACCCACAATCTTGCCATATCAAGACGACACTCTGAGCTACCCAGTCAGGTGCCACTTACCTTCTTCCCGGATCCTCTCTCTTGATGTAAGAACCTGCAATGGTAACAACACCTTTTTTTTAATATATATATTTTTTTATTTCAGACAGAAAGCGGGAGAGAGAGAGATAGAGACAGAAACATCAATGATGAGGGAGAATCATTGATCAGCTGCCTCCTGAATGCCCCACACTGGGGAACCACAAGATGGGCATGTGCCCTGACTCGGAATCGAACCGTGACCTCCTGGTTCATAGATCAATGCTCAACCACTGAGCCATGCCAGCCGGCCAGTAGCATCACCTTCTAAAGGGTGGTTGCAGTCCTAGCCAGTATGGCTCAGTAGATAGAGCATCAGCCCGTGGACTAAGGGGTCTTGGGTTAGATTCCAGTCAAAGGTATGTACCTCGGTTGCAGGCTCAATCCCTGGTCCCAGTCAGGGCATGTGGCAACCAAATCGGAGTGTCCCTTACACTCTCTCTAAAAATCAATGGGAAAATATCTTTGGGGGAGAATTAACAAAAAGTAAAAATAAAATAAAAGGGTGGTTGTAAAGATTCAAAGACAGTGAATGTTAAAGCATTTTTATATGCCTATTTCTGTTTTTTAAATAATCCAATCTTTACAAAGTTTGCAATACTACACAACCTTTTCGCTGAGCCATTTGAGCGAGTCATCGTGCTGTGCATGTCATTAGCGGGTACCTCTTACAAACCCAGACGCTATCCTACAAAAGGATAACACAACCACCAAAATCAGGTCATAACACGGATATAGTCCCAACCATCTAATTCTTTGCCTCCACTCACGTTTTCCCAGTTGTCCCAATAATGTCTTTAGAGCTAAAGGTCCTGTTGGAATCCGCGTGCTGCCTTTAGTTGTCACTGATCCTCGAGTATCTTGAATCTTCTCTGATCGCAACAGATCTTCAGACTTCCCTTAGCCCTCAGGGCCTCGACCCTTTCGAGAGCACGGGTGAGTTGTCCCGGCAAATGCCCTTCAGCCTGCAGCTGCGGGCCTTCCCTGTGACCGCACTCCAGCCCAGGCCTTTGGCGGGAAGGTACCAGGCGTGGCTTGTGTTCTCGCTGTGTGGTCAGGTGACGACAAGGCTGATCTCCCTGCTGGAGACGTTGACTCTGATTAGGGTTAAGGTACTGCCTTTCCTTCCGTGTAATTAATAAGTATTTGCTGGATGGAATTGGAGAACATTATGTTAAGTGAAATAAGTCAGTCAATGAAAGAAAAATACCACATGATCTCACTCATTTATGGATAATAAAGAACATTATAAAATTGAACAAAAAGATAGATACAGAGACAGTAAAGCATCAAACAAACTGTCAAATTACAGGGGGAAGGTTAGGGAGAGATGGGGGAGATAAGAGATCAATCAAAGGACTTGTATGCATGCATATAAGCATAACCAATGGACGCAAAACTCTGGGGGGTGAGGGCATATATGGGAGTGGGGTGGGGGGGGCAATGGCAAGATATGTACACATATAATACCTTAATAAAAAAAATTGGAAAGAAAAAAAAATTTAAAAAAAAATAAGTATTTGGTGAGGAAGGAGACTTTGAAACCATGTAAATATCTCATTCCTCATTAGGCTTCCAATCTATTTAGAATCATATTGGTTTGGACTTAGGATTTTGTTTTACTCAATGGCTTCAAACCCCTTACTCACACCATGTGCTTTGACCCTCAAATTGTCTCTGATTTGGCCCCGGGGAGGTCCTGCCAGCGGCTCTGTGTCCCTTTGACATTTCCCCATCACTCTTCAAGCCCCTTCCTGTTTGCTGGCCTCACAGGTGCTCTGGGCTCGCCTTTACCCCCCTTCTTCAGTCTGGAACCAGCCATAGCTCCTGTGGTGGGAATGGTATTTAGAAGACCCGTGGGGACCTTTGAAGTTTGAGGGAATTAAAAGGAGACTGGAACTCCTTTACAAAGTTTTCCATCTGATGAAATCGGTTTGGAGGCAGCATAATCATAGTTATTTTGAAGTCTTTAACTGCTAACTTCAAAGTGTGTATTCTGAGTCTGTTTATATTCATGATTTTGCTTCCAGATTATTGATCACATTTTTCTTATTCCCATGACTATATATTTATTATTACATTATTATTAATTATTTATTGGCCCTCTTAAATTTATTTATATTATATTCATGCTGAAGTTACTAATATATTACCCATAGCTCTAAATCATTCTGCAGTTTCCAAAGCTTAAGACTTTACTACCTATCCTTTCTAAACATAAAGGTGTGTTTTATCACTGCGCTTATTGGATACTTTTCCAGCAAAGAGTTTTAATTAGTCTTAGTCACATATAAATCAATGTTATTTTTTATTTTTTTAATCATCACCCAAGGATATATTTATTGATTTTAGAGAGAGGAAGGGAGAAAGAGAGAGAGAGAGGCGAAGAAAGAGGAACATTGATGTGAGGGAGAAACATCTATTGGTTGCCTCTAAAACACACCCCAACTGGGGACTGAACCCGAAACCTTGGTATGTGCTCTGACTGGGAATTCTACCCACAACCTTTTGGTTTCTGCGATAATGCTCCAGCCAACTGAGCCTCATCAACCAGGGATCAATGTTATTTTATTTAGTCTCATCTGGTAATAAAACCAGGAATAATTCTATGATATATTTTCTTTAAATTTTATTTTATTTTCATTCATCACCAGCATGATAGTGGGAACAAGGTTTTAGCCCAGTACAAGGCAAAACAATGTTAGCATCATGCATCTTTTTGTTTATTTTATTATATTTTTAATCCTCACCTGAGGATATATTTTGTTGATTTGAGTGAGAGAGGAAGGGGGAGGGAGAGAGAGAAACAGAGAGAGACAGAGAGAAATATTGATGTGAGAGAGAAACATGGAACAGTTTCTCTGTTCCCTGACTGGGTATTGAACCTGCCACCACTTACTGTATAGAACAATGCTCCAACTAACTGAGCCACACTGGCCAGAACATTCTCTTTATTTATTGGAACTTGTCACATCCTTTTCATGTAGATGTTAACTTATTTTTTTTAAAGTCATCTAAAACCATGGTCATTCAAGGAAATCTCTTTATATGCTACTATAATCTTCTGAATTCTGCCATCAATTAAATCTATCTCTTAAGTTATCATGAATAATCATAACAACTACCTATTGAATATCTATTGTCTGTTAGGAACTATACATGGTTCTTTATATTAAATAGCACTAATTTTTATAAACCAAGAGGGCATATGTTAGTACAACTATTTTGTAGATTAGAAAGCTTAGCTTCAAAAGTAAAGTAACATATTGATAAACAGTAGCTATAAACTTTACTAATGGAGGCAGACTCCTTTATCTTTCCAGTTTTCCTAATCAGAATTGTATCCCGGCAGGGGCATTCTTGAGGGGAAATAATGCATATGACCAAGACTGGACATTTTAATTAAATGTTGCAGCTTTTAGTGTTTTTTTATATAATGTCTTACTGACGTAACAATCTGAGTAGCTTTCTTCTCTCAACTTCATTGAATTTTATCAACCGATCTTCATAAAGAATAGTTGAGATTTCTGATTCTACTATTAAATACAAATTCTAAATCAAAAATAGCCTGACATTGAGGTCAGCTCCCTATAAAAGTAGAGAATCCTTTAAAGAATAAATACAAAAACCTTCAGTGTGTGTAATTGTATGTTTTTTGTACGTGTGTGTGTGTGCATGTGTAACTATACATGATATTAGTATAGAGTAAAATTTGAGGTGAAGATTGGGAAAAGATTAGACAATATGATCAGGCCACAAGAGCCATAGAGTTTGAATTATATATGGGAAACCAAGGGACCACTTCATGCAAGAGTTGCACTTTTGATAACATAATCTGCCTGTGTTACGCAAGGGTTGGAATATCAATTGGGGACATTACAATAGTCAAGGTGAAAAAGGATAGGAATGTGTAATGTACCAGATATGTTTAAACACGGTTACAGTGAGTAGGGTCTGTACCCTAAAAAGCATGCATTTTAACATATATTTGGAAGAGAAAATAGTAATTTAATGTTCAGTTCTTATTTAAATGGAAAAATAAAAATTGTCCTCGGGTATCTTGAATTCCAGTTGCTCTGCTCTGAAATTTGACAGTTTGGGGGCGGGGGGCAAGTCTGTAAATAAGGAAGGCTATGGATCAGAGGAAACTTCTATGTGATTTTTAAAAATGTGGTAGTTTGCCAGTTACCTCCCAGGAGATGCTTAGATAGTAAAATCAATCCTTGAGATGCATAGATAGTGAAATCAATGCAGCACTTACCTGGCATATGTAGTGCCTGTCCCAGGGAAGTAGACAGTTCCACATTTACAGCTACATTTTCATAGACAGCACTTTCTCTCTTGACAGTATCTATTATACTATGGAGAGCACCAACATGTACTTTTAAACACAAAAATGCAACATTCTATTTAAGGCTTACAATGATTTCTTACTTTTTGAGATACTTTAACACACTATTATTTCAGTGCCTTTTGTATTTTGGAGAGAATCCTATCTAATAAAAGAGTAATATGCAGATTGACCATCACTCCAACACACAAGATGGCTGCCCCCATGTGGTCAAAGATCCTGCCCCCATGTGGACACAAGATGGTCGGCACAAGATGGCCAGCAGGAGAGGGCAGTTGGGAGGGACCAGGCCAGCAGAGAAGGGAAGTTGGGGGTGACCGGGTCTGCAAGGAAGGGAAGTTGGGTGGGACCCAAGCCTGCAGGGGAGAGCAGTTGGGGAGGGACCAGGCCTGCAGGGGAGGGCAGTTAGGGGTGACCAGGCCTAAAGGGGAGGGCAGTTAGGGGCAAACACGCTGGCAGGGGAGCAGTTAGGCATCAATCAGGCTGGCAGGGGAGTGGTTAGGGGGTGATCAGGCTGGCAGGCAGAAGCGGTTAGGGGCAATCAGGAAGGCAGGCAGGTGAGCAGTTGGGAGCCAGCAGTTCTGGATTGTGAGAGGGATGTCCGACTGCCCGTTTAGGCTCGATCTTACCGGGATCGGGCCTAAATGGGCAGTCGGACATCCCTCGAGGGGTCCCAGATTGGAGAGGGTGCAGGCTGGCCTGAGGGACACCCCCCACCCCCATGCATGAATTTCGTGCACCGGGCCTCTAGTCTAGACATAAAACTCTGACGAATAATCACAGACTTTTAAATAGACACATTTTACTTCCTCAAAATAAAAATTTAGAGTATTAATAAAATCATTGCTTCTGAATGAAAGACAAATACCACATCTATCTAGGTAAATGGATTTCTTTGGTAAAATGTCTCATGTACTGAAATATTCTGCTACTATAACATTTTTATTAGAAATAAAAAGACAAGCAAAATAAAGGTGGAGGTTGAGAGAAGGGAAAAAATTGAGGGGCTTATATTTTCTATAATTAAATTACAGTTTATCTGAATTGATTTGACTATTGGTTATACTCCACTATCTTTCTCTTAACACAAGTCAATTACCGTTGGTAGACTAAGAGGAAATTTGAGGCTTGAAATGTCTGTGTGGGAATCTAGAAATGAAAATCTCATATACTATCAAACATATTAATGTTTTTTATTCTCTTTTATGGTTCTTAGTTTAAATGTTATAATTTTCCATATAAAGCTGTAGCTCATGCTTAATAATCTGATTCTTTAAAAGCTTTATCAATTTTCTACTAATATTAGCCATAGGTAACATGTGTTTTGACTTACATATATTTATGTGAGTTTTTCTTACTCTGGAATATTTCCAGATAAATCTAATGCAAAAATTACTAATGAAGCTTGCTTAATGGTAATACATTTTCTTGTTAAAGCATTGTTTTGTTTGGCTTCTATTTGAATATGTAATTTATCTGATTCCATTATTCTTTGAAACCTCTGGTAAAAGGGTTTGGCGATATTCTTCAAGGTTAAGTTTTTGATCATAGACTTGATTAAAACAAAATATACTGATCTAATTTTGGAAAATGAGTCATACATTGTGATGGAAGACAGAATCAGATTTTCAGTATACCTTAGCAAGTAAAATAATGATTAAAAATGAAATGGTGAAATTTAAGATGAGTACGTATGAAGTGTTAAAAATAAAATTCAGGAGTTGGAATAAATTTGATACAAAAATGTGAAAAAACCCTTAGAAGTTTCAGTTCACTGCAAGCTAGAAGTGTCATCTGAATTCCTGTTGGGATCTTGAGGACATATTTTCTGTCTATTTCATCTGTATATCAACCACAGCTCTTTTAAGTGGCCTTGCACATAGCAGGAAGAGGTAAATATAAGCATTAAAAAGACAGGAGCCCTGGCCAGCTGGCTCTGTTACTTGGTTTGTTATCCCATATACCAAAAGGTTGCAGTTAGATTCCCAGTTTGGGCGCATGCGGGAGGCAACCAATCAATGTTTCTCTCTCACATCAACATTTCTTTCTCTCTCAAGTAAATAAATACATATCCTTGGGTAAGGATTAAAAAAGAGGAAGAGAGAGAGGAAAAATATTGGTGTTCTTTTTAGAGCTGAGTGTTGCAACTTCTGGCTCTAAAAGGTACATGCTTTGTAGTTTCACATTTCTGGGTTTCAGTGTCTTCCTTTATCAGAGGAGCTGGTCTGATTGATTAATAAGATTTCTTTTAGCCTTCATTTCCATTACTGACTATGAACTTATATAACACGTATGCAAATAAGCCTGGTTTGTCAAAAGAAGGCAATTAAACCCTAGCTGGTTTGGCTCAGGGGATAGAGCGTTGGCCTGAGGACCAAAGGGTCCCAGGTTGGATTCTGGTCAAGGGCATGTACCTTGGTTGCAGGTTCCTCCCTGGCCCCAGACCCTGGTCCGGGCTCATGCAGGAGGCAACCAATTGATGTGTTTCTTTTACATTGATGTTTCTCTCCATCTTTCCCTTTGTCTTCTACTTTCCCTAAAAATCAATGGGAAAAAATATCCTTGGACAAGGATTAACAAAACAAACAAAACAAAACAAAATAAAGGCAACTGAGCTAATGTTGGGATTTTGTCTTTCATAAACCAATTGATGGACTTCCACCAGTAAAGACAATAGCTCCATCTCAGAAGCCAAAACGTGAATCAATGGATGAATGTTATAATCAAAAGACTGTGTTTTACTAAAACAAAGAAGTGTCACCTATAATATTTAAACAGTCTGACCATCTGTCAGAGAAATTTTAGAGGAAATGTGTACAATCGGTGTGAGATAGAAATAAATCTAGGTTTATTTTTAAATATAACTTGGGTATTTGAATTGTGTGCAATACAAACATTTTGTAGGTAGCAGTAGAGTCACTTGAAATAGTTTGAAAATATTTGAAATAAGTACTTTTCCCATAATTTAAGAATGTTATACTAAAATACTTCAAACAATAGAAAAATATCTTGGTGATAATGTTTTTCACACAAGAAGGGTTATACTCATGGACATGCTAGGAAAATTATGGTCTATTCATAATTCATTTGACCACCATCTCCTTCACAATCCATTGTCTTTATCTAACCGGTCTTCATGTCCTATCAATTTCAGCCTCTGCTAGTGTTAGAATTCATTATTCTGATCCCCTGAAAATCCATCTAAAGATTCTATTTGTTTTCTATTTTCCTCTCCTGTAAGTTATCTTATATAATGCCTTAAGAAAAATCAAATATAGTGGGAAAAACTAAAGTTGTGGAGAAAGAAAAAGTCCTGTATTATCATCCTTAAGTAGTCAAGAGTGAGTAGGATCTAGTGTTCCCAGGAATCCTTGGCCCAGACCTTTAAATGCCTAAGAAATGCTCAGTATATTTCAGAAATGTGAGTTGAAAAAAGATCTATAAAAATATAAACACTATACTTTTTTACCAGAGTGGGATCTGAATTAATTGATAATGATGATTTCCTTCTTTTAATTTAAATTATAATTGCCAAAGTTAGCATTTATTCAGGTTCATTTTTATAATCTTCAAAACACATCTACAGTGCATATAATTATTTTCTCAATTTTAAGGAAAAGGAACCTGAGGCTCAGAAATGCTAAGTGTTGCAACTAAATCAATAACCAGAAAGTACTGGAAGTGAAATGCAAATAATGAATTTTGGGCTTACGGCCTAGTCCTTTTGAATATACTTTGCTAAGCTTAATTTAAAGACCCTCTTTACTACCTTCATCCACTCTAGAGAACCTAGAAGTTCAATATTACAGAATATTCAATCTGGAAGAGCCCTTAGATTCCTATTCAAACAAAATGACATTAATATCAATACAGCTAATTGATGGCAAGGTCCTGTTGTCTTGCCAAAAGCTACATGACTATTAAATGGTCAAGGTAATTAAAAAATGAAAAGAATATGTTTGTCACATGTCTTGAATTCTTCCAACTCTTCATCATCCTAATACATTGGAAGGTTGCTAATCTCTTTGTAGTCTGTACAAGTAGGTTATCAGTTAACCAATGCAGAATCATGAAATCTTATTAATCAATCAGACCAGCTCTTATAGAGGAAGACACTGAAACCCAGAAATGTGAAACTACAAATCATGAAATTAATACAACCACATTTAATCTATTTTGGTACAGATAGTTACCTCTTATTTAAATATGTGATCTTTTAAAGGAAATTATATTTATTTATCATCACTACATCTTTTCTTTTTAATTTTTTATTATTGACACTATTCCAGATGGTCACCATTCCCTCTGCCTTTGCCCAGCTCCATCCAGGCCGAGGGACCCCACCAGTGCATGAATCCGCACCAGTCCTCTAGTGTGTGTGTGTGTGTGTGTGTGTGTGTGTGTGTGTATAAATATATATATGAAAGGGGAATTTAAGAGGAGCTATTATAAACAAAAAGTATAATGGAGGAAAGTGGGAGTTCAAAGTGTAATCAATTTTTTTAATTGATTTCAGAGAGGAAGGGAGAGAAACATCAATGATGAGAGAGAATCTCTATTTGGCTTCCTCCAGCATGTCTCCTACTGGGGATCAAGCCTACAACCTGGGCTTGTGCCCTAATCAGGAATTGAACCATGACCTCCTGGTTCATAGGTTAACACTCAACCACTGAGCAACACTGGCCTGGCATCAAAGTGTAATAGCTTTTCATTGTGACAGTGTATCATTGACTGAGCTGTTGTCACAGGAGGAGCAAATCTTCTCTGTTCCTGCTGGGGTAGTAGAGTAGAAAATATCCCCTTGGAGATGCAAAGCATGTCTCTTCCTGTTTGGGACAAAAGACAATAAATGGATGGCTATGAGAGCTCTCCCTAACTACAGGTCCTCCTAACTACCATCTTGATTGAGGTTTCCTTTACTAATTGTCACTGGCAATAAGAAAAACAACAGTATAGCTGGATGATTGGTAATAGGAATGCTTTTTGGAGAGAGAATAATGGACTTGTGCTTTGGATTTTAATTCCCAAGTGTCTGGAGATTCTCAGATCATCCATGGGAGAGAAGTAGTGGCAATAGGCTGCAGAAAAATATGCTGGATTCCCTGCTAATCTGGCTAGTCCATTTTAATTTATTTTAGAAAAATAAAGAATGTGACTTTTCATTCTGTGTGTTTTGTAGCTTTTCATTAACATGTTATTCTGGGGGTCGGGGGAGCAAAACTTTACACATAAGAAGTCAACAAAGTGAACTTTGTATCCTGGAGCGGAGCCAAGCCTCCTGCTCGCTCCATGGCCAGCAGCCATTTCTGTTTGGATTTGTTTACCTTCTATAATTGAAACTTTGTAGCCTTGAGTGGAGGCTTAGGCCAGCCAGGGCAGGGGAAAGCTTGGCTTCTTCTATCGCCTTGGAAACCCAAGCCTCCCTTCTACTCTCTCCACGCCTGTAGCCATCTTGGTTGGGTTAATTTTCATACTCGCTCTGATTGGGTGGTGGGCGTGGCTGGTGGGTGTGGCTGGTGGATGTAGCAGAGTTAGGGTCAATTTGCATATTACTCTTTTATTACGTAGGATTATCCCTAAAACTGAATTGCAACTCAATATAGTCTTATTGCAAATGAAATTGCTTCTTGCCTCACAATTTTAGACAAGATTTAGCTAATTTTATTTTATTTTTTGTTAGAAAAACAATTTTAAATAAATCTAATGTAGGCAATTATTTTTCTTTAAATCACAATATCTGATAGACTAGTTTATAGTATAATCTTTAATTTTAGTTATATAGGTATTTTTAATTTTAGTTATATAGGTATTATAATACAAATAGAGACCCAGTGCACAAAATCTGTGCACTTGGGGGGGTTCCCCTCAGCCAGGCCTGTGCCCTTTCGCAATCCGGGAGCCCTCGGGGGATGTGTGACTGGTGGCTTAGGCCCACTCCCAATGCAGGGAGTGGGCCTAAGCCAGCAGTCAGACATCCTTAGCATTGCTGTGGAGGCAGGAAAAGCTCCTGCCACAACTGCTGAGCTCGCCAGCCATGAGCCTGGCTCAGGACTTCTGGCTGAGTGGTGCTCATCTGCCCCCAGGTGGTCAGTGCGCATCATAGTGACCCATCATTCTGCCGTTTGGTCGATTTGCATATTAGCCTTTTATTATATAGGATTAACTCATGCATTCAGATAAACTGAATGAAAAGGTAATCTAATTTAGGTAAGTATTTTAAAAGTTATATAAAGAAGAGGTGCTAGGTTAAAGTATACTAACATAGACCCCATTTAGTATCATTTTATAAATTTTTAAACTCAAAAATTAATATGGACTCTAATTAGGAAGCCAACTATTGACTTGAATACTTGTACAAATTTGCTTAAAAGTGATGAAATTTTAATGCATAGTGGAAATGAACAAGGTGTTCAATCACTGACAGAAGATTCATACTTTTCTGTCAGGCTGTCAGGAATTCTGTTGCCTTAACCCACTCTTGCTTCATTGTTCTTTGGATTTTCCTAAAATAGGTGTCAGGTGGCACTGCCTGGATCTTCCCTGCACAGGTCATGCATGCTCCCATCTCTGTATTGTGGCCACGTTTGTGTCCACAGAGTGGTGTAATGCCAATATCATGCATTGCCTTGACATCTGGTGAAACAGGGGGGACTCAAATGGCCTACCTGCAAGCTCAACTCTCCGTTATGCTCCCAGAGATAAAGGCCCTTAGTCAAATCACTTCCTTATCAAAGAGACTTGTCGCAATCTCTCCTTATTCCCAAGTAATAGGGTTCAGTTTTCTGCCAACCCACAAAATGATTCAAACCAACCAATCATATCCTCCCATAGGAACCAGGGTGACCCCGACCTTCCGATGCTGCAAAGCCTGCCTCCCACCTCCCTTGCTTATTTACTCTGTTCCCAAATGTAACCCCCATTTGGCCGTGTCCTTCTCCCCTGCTGATCTCATCTGTCCAAGTTGGATGTTGTGTGTTTGGTCATCCCCATCGCCCTAGGGTGAGTTTTTGCCCCTCACCAACAGTAGGAACAGGAAGTCAATAAAGACTCCTGCATTCTTTGACTACACGTCCATTATGCCCAGTTGTACTTCCTCACTTTAACTAAATCTTCTTCCTACAGAGTAAGACACAATCATCTGTCTTCTCAAATCCCCAATTAAGTTCCACGCCCCTAATTTCAGCTCTTGTAATATAATATGTCTCATTATAGGACCGACATCACATTGTGTCTCCTTATTGTATTGAGCTTGTAATATCTTTGAGACTAGTTACTGGGTCAGTTGCTTCTTTGTCCTGCACAGTCCTTTAAATTGAACATTTAGTTAGCAATTGTAGAACCAAATTGATTTGGGGATAATAAAGCCAGATAGTTTATTTCTTACTCTGGACCTCACCTTCACTTCTAACGTGGGTCATAAAAAAATAAATAGACCTTGCTTCTGGATCATGAGTGAAAATGATTATATGTTCCCCATGACTCCTAGAATTTAAAAAATGCCTGAAAGTATATGTTTCATCGACAGTGAGTCTATTGCATTATTTTTGAATTTTAAGGACAGAATAGTTTAATGTTTTATATTCATAAGAGTTTCATTATTCTTTACAACTTTATCTCTACACACCTTTTATTTCTCTTGCAGGCTCCAAGTCTCATTCCTTAATTATGTGCAAACACTAAGCTGAGTCCTTGAATTAGAGCTTCTCTTTTTCTACCCACATTCACTAGGTGAACAGATCATATATGACCTCAGCTCTTACTTTATAGTGAAGAGTCCCAACCTCTTACCTGAAATTGTAGCTCTATATCTATGCTGTGCATAGATTTATGTAGGCATATGACAGAGTTGGTTGAACATCTTTATTTAGAAATTTAACTCATATTTTCTTTCATACAGCTTATCATTTTCTACATTTTACTTTATTTTTTAAATTTATCTTGATTGTTGAAAGTATTACAGATGTTCCCTTTCCTTCACTAGATTAACCCCTCCACCCTGTTCCTTCTCCCTCCCAGGCCTTCCCTGCACTATTGTCTGTCCATGGGCTATGAATATATGCATATATGCATGTAAGTTCTTCAATGCCTCTGGATCTGTTTTGTATAGGTTTTAGCACAAAAGCCTTAGAATCAGTTTTTATTCTTTCTTTCCCTTTCATTTGTATAATCACTAGTAAGACTTATTGGAGTAAATACAAAGACTGGACAACAAAATTCTATAGGGAAGAGATGATTTTTCAGTGGCTTCACAAATAGTTATTGGGAGGTAGCATATATATTTATAGGCAATATTTTTATTAATCCACACTTTTTTGTTTCTTTAATTTTTATTAATTATTTTAATCCTCACATGAGGATATTTTTTCATTGACTTTTCAGAGAGTGGAAAGGAGGTGGGAAGGAAGAGAAAGAGGAGAGAAACATTGATGTGAGAGACACATCGACTGGTGGTCTCCCACACCCACCCCTGGGAATGAAACTGCAACCCAGGTAGGTGCCCTTAATTGGGAATTGAACCCTCGACCCTTCCGTGTGAGGGCCAATGCTCTAACCACTTAGCAAAGCTAGCCAGGGCTCATTCACCCATTTGAATGGCTATTGTGCAATAAAAAAGGACAAATGATCAGTTTTTTGTATTGCTTCAGTTTTTTCTCAAGTAAGCTTACTCAACTTGATATTGTTTACAGAGTATTTTTAATAAAATATAACAAGTATTTACATTTATAAACTCCCATCTGCCTAAAATTAATTATGCTTATTTGAAGAATAGTGATTACTATAAATAAATTATGTTTATTAATAAAACAAAAATAAGCAAGAATTTGGTTTATTAGAATTACTTTGAAATGATGGGGAAAAATTGTCAAGCAATCATTTTTGACATCTTTTTTATCTTTTTTATTGGTGATCAGGGAACTAGCTGTCAACTAGAAAGCAAAGATAAAATATGGACAAATTTAAAATGGAACAATACAAAATCTGTGAAACACAATTTAAAGTATGAAATTATTTCACCAGCTTGTTTTCTCAGAACCAAACACAAAAGTAGATACACAAATATGCCAATGTATAGACTTACTTTATGAGATTATGGCAAATCTCATAAAGTAATTCACAGATATATCTCAAAGCAAGCTAGTGATTTTAGCATGATATGATTACAATATATTTGCAGCAGCGTTTCCATATATCAGATTTGAATTGTTATCTCTATTGAAATACTGAAAAGTGCAACATGCAAAGTATGTTACAGACTTTGCCTTGATCTGAGATTAAACATACATTTGAATGCAAGAAGTTAAATTGGTAAATGTTAAAGGGACATGTAAAATGTGGCTTTCTGCAAGTAAGAATCACGATGGTTACATATTTTCCATAATTACTTAGAAATAATCAGTAATTAGAGTAAGATATTTGTTGTTCAGCATTAACTTTATTCATGACTTTATAGTTAAATCACGATTTTCATTTTGTTTTCTTGAAAACATATTACCAGACCTATTTAAAAGAAATGTCTACAGAAAATTTTAGGAATATTAATAATAATAAAGATAAAAACAAGAAAATTGAATCAATTTTAATCTTAAATCTTTTTAAAATTTACTATAGATTACGGATGTTAAAATTAACCTTCTTTTATGAAATTAAGCAAAACTTAAGAGGTTATTTCTTGTAAATGCCTCTGAAAATCATAAAAGGTACTTAAGTCATCTTCCTAAAAATGATATGAGATAATCACTTTTTAAAACCAACCCCTTGCTATGCATAAACCCTCATTATAATAACCAACCATCCTATATAATAGAGGTAATATGCAAATTGCCCATCATGCCCTCACAAGATGGCTGCCTATGACCAGGCCAGCAGGGGGGTTAGTGAAAGATGACCAAATGACTGAACAAGCAGGCTGCATGGGGCGACCAGGCCAGTGGGGTGTCAGTTGGGGGCAACCAGGCTGGCAGAGGGGGCAGTTAGGGGGACCAGGCCAGCAGAGGGGGGCAGTTTGGGGTGACCAGGCCAGCAAGGGGGGGAAGTAAGAGGCAACCAGGCCGGTGGGGGGGGAGAGTTAGGGGTGACTAGGCTGGCGGGGGAGGGGTGCAGTTGGGAGCAACCAGGATGGCAGGGGCGGCAGTTGGGAGAAATTAGGTTGGCAGTTGCAGCAGTGAGGGGCGACCAGGCCAGTGGGGGGGGGGGGGGGGGCAGTTAGGAGTGACCAGGCCAGAAGTGGAGGGCAGTTGGGGACAACCTGGCTGGCAGCAGGGGGAAGTTAGGGGTGACCAGGCAGGAAGGCAGGTGAGTGATTAGGAGTCAGCAATCCAGCATTGTGAGAGAAATGTCTGACTAAACTGGCAGTCAGACATCCCCCGAGGGGTCCCGGATTGGAGAGGGTGCAGGCTGGGCTGAGGGAACCCCTCCTCCCCCATGCATGAATTTTGTGCACCAGGCCTCTAGTTATAAAGATAAGCAACTTCATCTTCACTTTATAAGCATCCTATAATGCCGTGCCCCTGAGTGAGCCTAATATTACTTTATATTTTTTAAGGTTCCCAGTTCATACACTGTTCTTATATGTACAACAAACTCCTCCTAAATACTATTTATTATTTTTATTTTTATATTTATTAATTTTGGAATTTAAATTTTATTATTTCTGAATTTTTTACATTTTCTGGTATCAGAAGTGGGATCCAAAGGAGACCGTGCAATGAACCCGAGCATGGTGAGCATCCAGATGTTGGTGGTGGACACAGAGCCCGTTGAGGTCACTTCTTTCTCACTGGACCATAGAGTTCATAGGTAAGTCTCTTGGACCTCAGCTCCATTTGCTTTGTATTTTATGCTCTCTGGCTTTATGTACAGACTAGAGGCCCGATGCACAAAATTTGTGCAAGCGTAGGCCTTCGCAGCCCCAGCCGCCTTGGCTGCTGCCTCGCAGCCCCGGCTGCCTTGGCTGCCGCCCCAATCCCTGCCCACTGGTCATTCAGGAAGGTTGTTCTGGAAGGTCATTCTGCCGTCCAGTCTAATTAGCATATGAGCTATTTATTAATAGGATATGTATTTTGTTTGTTGAAGCATCTTGGTAAGTCACTGTTGGGTGCAAGCCCCTCAGCCAGGGACTGAACCCTTCTGGGTGCAGGGAATTGGAAAAACACGTGGGTAACAGCAGGCAAGTGGGACATGCTTTATTATGTATAAAGCAGCTAACAACTGTTCAGTGGCAACTTATATACAAGCTCAGACAAAAGAGGCCTCGTGCCTATTAGTGATGCTCCTGCTACATTAACATAAAGAGGTTACATAAGGATGTGCTTGTACAATATGTATAGTGCTATTGCTGAGTCATTGCCCGGGTGCATGCATAGGGCAAAAGAGGCCTTTCACCTAGTAATGCTGCTGTGTCCTCGCCTGCACACACATGCATGGCGAAGAGGCCACAGTCACCCTATTTTGGGCAGGTATGATTACTTGTGTTTTGAAACAGTTAAGAAACAAGACCCCTCATAGTTAAACATCTTGGGGAATCTAAAGGCAAAGGAGAGTTCTGCCTGGTCTAAAACTCCTTCTCCATCTACTCAAAAACCTCTGCTCCCCATATGGATACAAAGCTTGGACCAGGATCTTCTGCCTTGGGAAATGGGTGAACTTTTGGATTATTTGGAATTGTAGTGGCGACTTTGGGGAAACATATCTATTTATGTGTATATTTTGGGTACATGCGATATTTTTGAGTTCTGTTTAATGGGCTAAAAGAAAACTAAGTGCTCGTGTAAATTATTTCTAAAACTCTCAGAAACATAGAAACTAACCCAAATGTTTCTCAAATTCACATAATCTTGGATAATCTTTGATAATGAAAAGCTAATTTAAGTATGTTGGTTTAATAAAAATAGGCATGTGTTCAGAATTGTTAGAGTTAGCTGTAATACAAACATATTTTTTTTTCTACTGGGTTTACTCATCAAATAAGCTCATGCTAACTCCATATTACAAAATTTGTCAACAAGAAAAACAATTTAAGATGATGGTTAGCAGTTTGACATCTATTTAAGCATATTTGTTAAACACAAAAGTAATTTAAATAAATATAACTAAGATAAAAGTTTATACTAAGTTAAACTAAATGATGGATATTTATTAAATATCTAAATCATTTCCAAATGAGATAATATAGTGAGATATTGATTGCTTGACATCAGTTTAAATTTATGTACTTTTGGCTTCTAATTTTTTTACAGAGAAAAAAGATACTTAGGTCTATTAATAAATGACTTTTGCCATATTTAAAAATTGTATTATAAAAGGCACATATCTAAAATGTATGTTTTTATAATTATGTATTTATAATAATACAAGATAAGTTTGCAGATATTGGATTGACTGAGTAAAATGTTGAGAGAATACAGAGAAATGCTCAAACATTTTTGGTGAAAATAGAAATTGGCACAAAGTTATGCTGGGTAACTATGTCTTTCAAATTTTAAAAAGCACACACTTTTTTTAAAACAAAAATTTATATGCAGCAATACATATAAATATACTGGAGCACAGTGGTGGAGAAAATTGAAATTTATTGAATCAGAAAAGCAGTGAAAATGAAAAGTATGAGCTGTTTATTAGAAAATAACAACAAATAAACAGAAATAGATATAAAAAGAAAAAGTTGAAAATGATGCTTATAACAAAATTAATGTTAAAATCAATGAACATATATTGTTTGTAGAAGCAAATACATTGTACTCATATTTGTAAATTTGTTGTTTTCATTTTATTTAGAATGACCAGGGAATGCTGTTTTACTGACAATATTCCTAGGATATGTAGTACACATAAAGTTTTAACATAAATATTGAAAATTCAGTAGTGGAAAATGTCAATCATTTTAGAAGCTGGAAGTTCAGAAGTGCATGATTAGTACCTGACAGTAGTTCTGACTTTGAGTCAGAAGAAAATTGTCTGCATTTTAGTTTATGAAGAGAGAAATAATCCTGCAAATTTGCAACACACAAATCCCAACAAACTCTGAATTATATATGAGTACAATGTGCAGGAGAAAGCAGTTTCTCTCCTTTTGTTCCATTTAAAATGAATGGAGTTATTCAGTCTGCACATATGTGTATCAGTTCCGGCACTATCAGAGGCTCACCTGAGGAAGCTCACACTCCAAACTGAAACTGGCAAACTCCAAGGGTGAGTCTCAATCTGAACAGTATCTTCATGTAACCCAGATGGTCAGATATTAGACAAGTAGCTTGGCAGGAAAACTGAAAACAGATGAAACGGATCCATCTGGGCTTAGCAGATGGACCCAGCAACTGTAATATAGTTTCCCAAGGTTGCAATGGTCTGGGTCAGGTTGAGCAAAGGATAATAGGAATAACCAACAGTAGCGCATGGTTTTCTTTGAATTATTTCTTGGGTTGAGATTTGATTGTTTGGTTCTAATAATTGTAAAGAACTCTTATACCCAATTAATTTAGAGAGCTGTTTTTTGTTTTTGTTTTTAGTGAGAGAAGGTCCCAGGTCTATAAGTGATTTTTTTATTCTTGATGCACTTGATAAGGTTTACAGGGTACATTTTGTCAGTAACCTGAGGCAGGAGAAGGGCTGTCATAAGAGGCTGAGCAGGAGGAGTAATACTAGAGCCAGTGTGGAGTCCTGACGTTAGTGTAACCACATTTGTTCTGGCTCACCCTGGGCCCAGTGGGTGAACTGTGTACAGAAGGAGCAGGGCTGCCGAGAACCCAGCAATACTCCCCGATGAAATATCTGAAGGTATTTCTGGAACAGGGTGATTTAGTTTAGTTACCCGGAGACATATAATTGCGGGTTATTAAAACTAATCTATCAAGATGAATTCCTTGCTACTCTGAAGACCACCAGCAATGCCATTGACTGAGGGCCTGTTGCAAAGGCAGAATCTCAGGTCCAACCCCAGACCTCAGGAGACGGGGAAACGTTGGCTCCAGCTCTCCGCGCCTTTCAGCAAGAGCCGGTGGAGCTCTTCATCTCAGCAATTTTTTGCACCGAAGGCTATGCCCTCCTCGTCCCCTTCCCAACACACACACGGATTTACTTTTTCAGTTTCTAAATTGGAGAGCATATGTCAGGTGCTGTCAGACAAAACTAAGTACCTATGGCCCCAATTCTGCTTCAAATGGTTCACAGTCTTTCTCGTGATTTTAGGAGATAGAATATAGCTAAAAATACAAGGTAACAATTCATAAGGCATTCAATGAGAAACCAAGAAACTAAGATGGGCAGAGGGATCAGTTTATAGAGACTTCATAGAGGAATTGGGTTCTAAGAATTACAAGTCAGTTGCTTTAACTTAAACATTCTTTGATTGAAAGAAATAATAACATTGAAATTTAGTATTGTATCTTTGCTCTTTAGAATTTTTGTGCCAGGTGAACTGCTATTTGTTTCTTTACTATTTTATTCTGTTGTGTTCATGTCCTTCATCATCTGTCATCTGCATTCCATGATAAATCAATTTTAAGTATATTTTTTCAGGCTATATTTTAAATATATTTTCAAAAAGCATTCTAACAACTATGTGCAATTAAAATAAATTAATTAATTAAGTAATAATAATAAAGAAGGCCCACTCTCACATCATTTACATTTCTTAATAAATAACATCAAAATGTAAGATGTAAGTACAAAATATCTTGCTTAATGTCGCATGGAATGTAGCAAGTTTAGGACATGAGAAAAAAAAATGAATGCAGTTGTTAGAGGCACCTCAGACAGCCAGCCCCCTGAGTCAATGGGAGAGGGCTGTTCCCAACCTCAATCCTTGTCTTCTCATATAAATAAATTTATATGAGAGGCCTTGACGGCAATCTGAAAAGCCAATTTATTAAAGCAATTAAAGCATGCACCTTTATTGAAAAAGCAAAGCAAGCAAACCTATATATACTAGTCCATCTGCTATGTAGTGCAAACAGACTCTCAGCTAATCTGAAGAGCAGGTTGGGTGGGGTCCGAGGCATTATTTTCCCTCCTCTCTGTAAGTTTCAAAATTTCTTTGCTGACTATTTTGGTGCAGATTAATTCTCAAGGTCCCTTTCTACTTCCCGTGGCCCTCCCAGAATTCCTGAGAAGCCTCTGGCAACTTGATCTTGCCAAGCCTTAGAGTGCTGGCTTCTCTGCTTGGGGAGTAAAACTGCCCTTTTCTCTTCCCGCTCCCCCTTCCCCTCCCCCTTTCATGTCCTAAACTTGCTATATTCCATGTGACATTAAACAAGATATTCTGTACTTACATCTTACATTTTGATGTTATTTATTAAGAAATGCAAATGATGTGAGAGTGGGCCTTCTTTATTATTATTACTTAATTAATTTATTTATTCTTTCCTTAGGGAGGTGTTTTGTTTTTTTTTAACCATTTGCTCTCAAGTGTTCTTGGCTGAGGAAGATAATGGCTTGTTAGTTACAAGTTGGCTGCAAATTGACCACACTTTTGGGCCTTTATAAGCATTCCTGTCTCAGTTTCCCTATTCCTCTTGCTCTGAAATCCTGTAACACAATCAACATATGATTTGCTTTGAGACGGGGTCAGTGTGGTAAAGTGGAATCTAAAAATCTGGATATAGAAATCATCTAGTGGGTTGGGGATAGATTTCCTAGTCATATGGTATTTAGTAACCTATGTCCCAAAATGACAATACAAACAATGTGGCCTACCCCTAACCAGTTCTATTTTTGCTTTCATTGAGTGAGACATCCAGGCTTCAATCAAGATCAATATTTACTTTAATCATTATCTAAGGTTCATAAGCTGCTCTTCAAAATGGGCCAAATGAAGTTAATTGCCTTTTTGACATTTACACTTACATCATCATAATTTTCACATAATTTTTCAATATTCTCTGGAGTAGTTGATTTTCAGACTTTCCTCCAAAATTGCATAGATTTATATTACCTAATGAATTACTGAATGCATGTGTGGCTATACAAATACAAACATTTTAAGCTCTACATAATTTGTTGTATAATTTTAATCCAAGTGCTATTTTTAAAATGTTCCAGGTTTTATTTTAAAAACACAAGCTGTATTTTGAGATATTCATATGCATTTTACACTAAAAATCACAAACTGGTAGGCTGTTTTCTTTGACCTGCATGGCGCTTTAATTTTTAAAATGCTTTTAAAGTTATGTGATACCTTTTTAAAATAGGCATATTTCTAGAAGTGTATATGATCAGACATGCTATGGCTTTATTGCCAGATGGCACCGGTCATCCTGAGGTAAATTGTGCCTACACGCTTTCCATTGAACCCCAGACAGTCTACTAAGTTATTCATTTCATCACCTTTCTGGCCCTTGTAGGTCTCTCTTCTTGTGACTCACTCCCCACTCCAATGATCACAAATCTTAACATGGCAGATAAATTTTGAATATTTGATTTCTGTGAATGGTTACTGGCTTTAAAAATGACAATACTGATAGTTCTATCATGAGAAAGTGTGTGATTGCAAAACCAAAGGTGATCTGAATACTGTGTCATAATTTCATCAGGCTTGTTTGTGAGTACTGATGAGTAATGGCACCCATGTTCTGAGGACTTTTGCTTCTCTTTCTTTGTTTCCTTATTCCTCACTCGAGGATATGGTTAGAGAGAGGAGGGAGGGAAGGAAGGAAGAAGGAGAGAGAGAGAGAGAGAGAGAGAGAGAGAGAGAGAGAGAGAGAGAATAAAATATTGATATGATACATCATTTAGTTGTCTCCTAGATGCTTCCTGACCAGGCATTGAACCTGCAACCTAGGTATGTATCTGGATCGAACCTGCAACCTTTTGTTGTACAACACATCAACCAGCTGAGCCACCCAGCCAAGGCTCTTTCTCTTCTTCTTTTCTCTCTTGTATTGAATTTTTTGGCGTGACACTGGTTAACAAAATTATATGGGATTCAGGTGCACTATTCTACATCGCATCATCTGTACACTGTATGGTGCTTCTCTCTGAATTTGTCTGCAGGATGTGTAGTTTTCAGTCTGAGCATAATGTACTTAGCTCACCAAGTTGTCTCAGAAATCTCTTTCAGCCTGCTAATGACCGACTCTCCTTCTTTAGCCTTCTCCCTCAGAATTAACATCTACCAAATGAGTGTGAAGCTCAACAGTTTACAGGTGGCCTGTGATCATGAATCTTTTTACCTTTTGGTAGTCATTTCAGAAAGCATCATGGAAAATGTATCTAGAGTCCTCAGAAAGAATGCACAGCTATTGCAGGGGTTGAGGTTAGAGAGCTTAGACTGATGAAACTTGTAGTCAGATCATTAGGCAGATCGTAATTAAGGTCATAATGGCACTTGACTTTACTTATATCCTATGTACATGTTCAGGACAAATGTCACTTTAAACGAGTGCATGACATACAATATTGCAAAAATTAAAGCTAGAAATTTTAAAAATCGTATTGCTGTTTAAAATGACGTCCGGAGTAATGCTTCAAAATCATGCCATAATGACCTGTATGCGCCAAAAATCAGGCTTCCACATTCTCACAGGCAGTCAAAAAGGAAGAAACCTGTACAGGCATAAAGTCCACAATGTCTATAAGATATAAACAAAGTGATTGCTCAAAAATTATTTTATTTTTAAAAATATTTTTATTTATTTCAGTGAGGAAGGGAGAGGGGGAGATAGAAACATCAATGATGAGAGAGAATCATTGACTGGCTGCCTCCTGCAAGGCCCCCACTGGGGATCAAGCCCACAACCCGGGCATGTGCCCTGATTGGGAAT
Source organism: Cnephaeus nilssonii (assembly GCF_951640355.1). NCBI lineage: Eukaryota > Metazoa > Chordata > Mammalia > Chiroptera > Vespertilionidae > Cnephaeus > Cnephaeus nilssonii. The sequence goes on along the minus strand of NC_137083.1, from coordinate 78,561,225 downwards.
CAAACTGTGACCTCCTGGTTCATAGGCTGATGCTCAGCCACTGAGCCTCTGCGGCCAGGCTCAAAAATATTCTTATTTGTTATTGCAACTGGAGGGAATTTATCCTAGTGGTCTAACAAAATGTGTTGCAAGTAAGAAAATCAAATACGAGATGTGGAAGATGGCGCCTGTAGTGAGCAGCAGGAGAGGAGTGATGGTCACCAGCAAGGGAAGGGCATGCACTGTCCCAGCCTCCAGCCAGGCAGCAGGCCCTGGTTGTCACCTCCTGCCCCCAGCAAGTCCCAGAGAAGAGCTGGCACCCGGCACCTCCTCCCCTTGTATCCCATCTAGTGCCATGTCTTATACAGGTATAGTTAGCTGACTGCCTCCCCATGCACCCTCCCTGTTGGCATTGCCAAGGCCAAAGGGCAAGCATAGAGGTTTCCCCACATGCTGGCTCCACTCCCAGACAATCCCAGGCTTTGGGTTTTTCCGTAAGCTTGGAGAGGGGAGTAATAAGGGGGGGACCCTTAAAAAAGAGATAGATTTTCACCTCCCCCCAAAAATCTATATAACATATTTAAGTACTAATATAATGAGAACATTTATTTTTATTATCATTTTTATGATTTTTAGAGAGAGGAAAGGAGAGGGAGAGAGAAATATTGATGTGAAAGCATAACATCGATTGGTTACCTCCTGCATGCCCCTCCTGGGGACCAAGCCCACAACCTGGGCATGTGTCCTGACCTGGAATCAAACAGGCAACCTTTCAGTACTTGAGATAATGTCAAATTATCTGAGCCACACTGGGAAAAGCTCTTATTCTGACCTCCAGTCTGAGCTAGTGCTATAACATCAAAGTGAAGTTAATGTAAGTAATGCTGGAGAGAATGCCCGACTTACCCTTGTGCTGATCTGAAAAAGTAAAAGGTAAAATGTTTTTAAGACGTTCACTTTAAAGGCAGTTTCTCTTGACTGAGTCTTGAATAAGATGTGATAACTGACTGGAGTTGTTCATGAAAGCTGGAGGCCAGCAAAGGCTTGTGCTGAGTAGAAGACCATGCCTAGGCAGAGGTAAAAAGGATAGGGTTAGTTTTCCCCTTAAGTAATATGCTAGCGTCTGCTTAAATGCACACGTGAATTTATGATAAAAGTTATAAAATTCTATGTCATATAACACATGGACAGGAGTACTTTCAATCGGAACAAAAAACATGGAAGTTGTTATAGCCATACATCTATCTCAATTAACCTCCCAAAGAGGCCTATCGAACTTCCAGTCCTAACAGATAAATTGTATGCAGAGTCCACACCATGATAAGAGCACCATCAAAATTAAATTAATTAATATTAATACTTAATATTAGGAGGAATCTATTAGAAATTTAATTTTGGAATTGTTTTTGGTTCTTTCCTTATGAAATAACTAGCGTTCCCGTTGCAGGAAAAATCCTGCAATAGGGTTTCCTGCTGCACTCTACCCCGCCCTGCCTGCTCTCCTCCCTTGTCCCCAGCCCCGCCTTCTCCGCCAGCCCCCCTGATTTTCTCCCTTCTCCGCCAGCCCACCGGCTCTTCTTCCTTCTCCCCTGGCCCCACCTCCGTCTTCCCTTCTCCCCAGGCCCCGCCTGCGCTCCTCCCTTCTCCCCCGGCCCCGCCCCTTCTCCCCCGGCCCCGCCTGTTCAACTTCCTTCTCCCCCGGCCCTGCCTCCGCTCCTCCCTTCTCCTCCCCCCGGCTTGCTTGCTTCTCCACAGCTTTGCTCCCTTCTGCAGCTTTTGGCTTCTTTCTATGCTGTCTTGATATGCAAATTAGCTGCCATCTTTGTTGGGGTAATTTGCATACTCATCCTGATTGGTTGGTGGGCGTGGCTTGGCTGGTGGGCGTGGTTTGGGCATAGCGAAGGTGCGGTCAATTTGCATATTTGTCTATTATTAGGTAGGATTATCTGGTAGAACTGTCAATCTTTTTTTTTAATTACTTTATTGATTAAGGTATCATATATTTGTCATCAACCCCCTCCCCCTGTTCCCTTCCCAAACCCCCCCACACGCAAGCCTTTCTCCCCCTGTTGTCCGTGATCACTGGTTAGGCTCATATGCAAGCACACAAGTCCTTTGGTTGATCTATCTCCCTTGTCCCCACCCTCCCCTACCTTCCCTCTGAGGTCTGACAGTCTGATCAATGCTGTTCTTGTTCTTCAGTCTATGTTGTTCATCTTTTCCCCTAGATGAGTGAGCTCATGTGATACTAGGAATACACTTATAGGAACCGAAAATGAGACAAGCAATAATAGTTATGCTGAGAGGCAAATGAATCAGTCTATAGTGAGTTTCTTTCTGGGCCAACAGTTCTTTTGAGTCCCGGTTTCTATGTCCAACAGTTGTTAATGTGTTCATAACAGCAATGATATTTCAGTTCTGGATGGTGGGCAAATGGTGGTATTGCAGGTCCGACCCTCTCTGTTGCAGGAATCCACATGTCTCGGAGTTGTTTTCTGAAAATATACAAACATATTCTCGACCAAAAGTTAATAAAGAAATATTTTCTATAAATTTGACTTGCGATCCTTTTTCATTTTTTTGCCCAAATGATTTTCCTTTGGCTTGTTTTGACACCATGTATGTTTTACCTGGGTGACTTGCTGTTAGCATTACAAATGAAAGTTAATTTTCTAAAGTAAAAATTTTCTAGATGTAATTTATTTGCAGGATATTTTTCCTTACATGATATTCTTCTACTATCCCCCCTTTTTTGGTTTAAATATTGGGAGGCTTTTGGAAATTTTATGCTATAATCTTGATAGCTTTTAAATTTTACTTTTTTGGACTAAAATGTGACTGCTTTAGGTTCATTATATGTTACGCAATTTTACCATGAGATGAACTACCAATAAAAATTTTAGTTAACACTTTAGTAACAGCTTTTTTGTCCAGTACAATTGATTTTTCTAGAGTATTTGCTTATTTTGATTGGCCAATTTAAATTAGTCTGAAAACTTGACTACTATTTTACTGTCAAATTTAATACTCTAACAACCATCTTGTTTTACCCTGTAATTATTAGTGGAGAGGATTATTTGCCTTCTTGAGTAGGCCCTGAGCATTCCTGGTGCTAGGCTGGATTTAGATATCCTAGACCCCAGTTCCCCGGATCATGGGTGCAAGACATCTCCATCAAGTCTTGTTGCAGTGAGAGGGCATCTGCTGTCGGCCAAGTCTCTGTTACCTGGGTCCCGATTTGAGCTGGGCATGTGAAGCTGAGCAGCCATGGGGGCAGATCTCCTTCAGCAGGGGTGAGGGTTCAGGCCCCTGCAAACTTGGGGGGGTGAAGGTCTGTGCCCCACCTCTGTTGACCCCCAAGTTCTCTCCTGATGGCCCCTGTGCGACTGTGCCTGTCTTAGGTTGTTCCTTCCCTGAGGAATCTTACCCGTCTCTGGCTAACCAGCCATCCTCTGGGGCCAAGCAGGGTGATGTGAGATTTAGTTCTGTCTCCTTGGTCGCCTATGCCCCCATGGCCTCCACGCCCAGCACCTGCCTTGGGATCCCCTTGCCTGCTGGCAGGGTCCCAGCACTGATCACATATCTTGTGGAACCCAGGTTTCTTCTCCAAGGAGGCCCAGCTCACCCCACTGGGCGAGAGACAGATCCATGGTACCAGCCATCACGAGGTTTCAACCTTGGCATGAACAGAAGCTCAGGCAACAGCTGTGGACAATTGGATTGTGAGAAGCAGGTCCCTCTTGGCCAAAAGGGCAAGAGGGGCCAATTTAGAATGCTAAGGTGCCTTCCCAGGGGGCCCTCTACATAGTGGAAGGGATTAAACCCTTTCATGTCCTTTTTAAATTACTGCCAGACATTCAAAGAATTCGTTTGTAAGTTTGTTTCGGGTAATTATATAATATGCTGTTGTAATTCTAAAATATCTAGAGATGTGTTACATTTGTCTCCAAGCACCAAACAGATGATTCCCCCCCCCCCATGGGCGTGAAGAACTATTATAAGTAATGAGGGTGATCCAAATCTGGAAAAAATTTTAATGACAGTGTAGAATAATATCATGTAAGGATATTCTTTGTTCTAGTCCATAGCAATACCCTTTCAAACTGGCTGTCTATTTCTTTTTGTATAGACAAGGTCTTAGTTACATTTTCTGCACTTCTACCGCGGGCAAGTAGTGATAGTAGTGACACCCTTTCTTTGGTGTCCACACAAGCCAGAAACCTCTCTTTAATTTTACACACAAAGGGGCATTGTTTTGATTTTGTGTCATACAAAAGGGAAGCTGGGTGGAGACCCCTGTGTATTTATACTTTCTTGCCCCACCCATGGACCTCCTGGATGACCAAGGTGTTTGGTATTATTGGTAACTACATTAGTCAGGGGATCAGCCCACATGAGTGGTCTTACCCATGAAGAGTCAGGAGCATAAGTCCAAAATACTTACCCTCTTGTCCCGGGTAAAATTACCTTACATCTGATGATTGCTAGCATGGCTGGAAAGGTGTTCTCGTGCATTCTTGGGTTTCTGGTTACCTCACAATTTCTTCCCTGAGGTTTGACATTCTGATTGATGTTTCTCTGTTTCTGGATCTATTTTTCCCCCCATCAGTTTATGTTGTTCATTATATTCCACAAATGAGTGAGATCATGTGATATTTATCTTTCTCTGCCTGGCTTATTTCACTAAGCATAATGTTCTCCATCTCCATCCATATTGTTGCAAATGGTAAGAGCTCCTTCTTTTTTACTGCAGCATAGTATGCCATTGTGTAGATGTACCACAGTTTTTTAATCCACTCATCTGCTGATGGGCACTTAGGCTGTTTCCAAATCTTAGCTATGGTGAATTGTGCTGCTATGAACATAGGGTGCATATATCCTTTCTGATTGATGTTTCCAGTTTCTTAGGATATATTCCTAGAAGAGGGATCACTGGGTCAAATGGGAGTTCTATTTTTAGTTTTTTAAGGAAACTCCATACTGTTCTCCACAGTGGCTGCACCAGTCTGCATTCCCACCAACAGTGCATGAGGGTTCCTTTTTCTCCACATCCTCGCCAGCACTTGTCATTTGTTGACTTGTTGATAATGGCCATTCTGACAGGTGTGAGATGGTACCGCATTGTTGTTTTGATTTGCATCTCTCTGATGATTAGTGATTTAGAGCAGGTTTTCATATGTCTCTTGGCCTTCCTTCTGTCTTCTTTTGAAAAGTGTCTATTTAGATCAGTTGCCCATTTTTTGATTGGGTTGTTTATCTTCTTTTTGTTAAGCTGCATGAGTTCCCTGTAAATGTTGGAGATTAAACCCTTATCGTTGACATCATTGGCAAATATGTTCTCCCATGCAGTGGGATTTCTTGTTGTTTTATTGATGGTTTCCGTTGCTGTGCAGAAGCTTTTTATTTTGATGTAATCCCATTTGTTTATTTTCTCTTTAGCTTCCATTGCCCTAGGAGCAGTATCAGTGAAGAAGTTCTTTTGGCATATGTCAGAGATTTTTCTGCCTGTAGATTCCTCTAGTATTTTTATGGTTTCCTGTCTTATGTTTAAGTCCTTGATCCATTTTGAGTTTATTTTGTGTATGGTGTAAGTTGGTGGTCTAGTTTCATTTTTTGCATGTATCTGTCCAATTTTCCCAACACCATTTATTGAAGAGAATGTCTTGATTCCATTGTATGTTCATGCCTCCTTTGTCAAATATTAATTGAGCATAGCTATTTGGATTGATTTCTGTGTTCTCTATTCTATTCCAATGATCTATATGTCTGTTCTTGTGCCAATACAAGGCAGTTTTGAGAACAGTGGCTTTGTAATATAGCTTGATATCTAGTATTGAGATCCCTCCTACTTTGTTCTTCTTTCTCAAGATTGCTGGAAAGTTCGTTCTAGGTCTGTGAAGTATGCCATTGGTATTTTAATGGGAAGTGCATTGAATTTATAGATTGCTTTGGGTAGTATGGACATTTTGATGATGTTGAATCTACCAATCCATGAACATGGTATGTTCTTCCATCTGTTTATGTCTTCTTCTATCTCTTTTTTCAGTGTTGTGTAGTTTTCTGTGTATAGGTCTTTTACCTCCTTAGTTAAGTTTATTCCTAGGTATCTTAATTTTTTTGGTGTGATGGTAAATGGGATTGCTTTTTTAGTCTCTCTTTCTATAAGTTCACTATTGGTGTGTAGAAAGGCCATAGATTTCTTGGCATTAATTTTGTATCCTGCTACATTGCCAAATTCATTTATTAAGTCTATTAGTTTTTTTATGGATTCTTTTGGATTTTTTATGTACAATATCATATCATCTGCAAATAAGGACAGCTTTACTTCTTCTTTTCCAATTTAGATGCCTTTTATTTCTTCTTCTTGTCTAATTGCAAAGGCTAATACTTCCAGTACTATGTCAAACAGGAGTGGTGAGAGTGGACATCCCTGTCTTGTTCCTGTTCTTAGGGGAAATGGTTTTAGTTTTTGCCTGTTGAGTATGATGTTGGCTGTGGGTTTGTCATATATGGCTTTTATTATGTTGAGGTATGATCCTTCTATTCCCACCTTGCTGAGAGTTTTTATCAAAAAAGGGTGTTGGATTTTGTCAAATGCTTTTTCTCCATCTATTGATATGACTATGTGATTTTTATCTCTCAATTTGTTTATGTGATATATCACGTTTATTGATTTGCAAACATTGTACCATCTTTGCATCCCTGGGATAAATCCTACTTGGTCATGGTGTATGATCTTTCTGATGTGCTGCTGGATCCGATTTTCTAGAATTTTGTTGAGGATTTTGGCATCTATGTTCATGAGGGATGTTGGCTTGTAATTCTCTTTCATTGTGTTATCTTTATCTGGTTTTGGTATTAGGGTGATGCTGGCTTCATAGAAGGAGCTTGGAAGTATTCCTTCCTCTTGAATTATCTGGAATAGTCTGAGGAGGATGGGTTTTAGTTCTTCCTTAAATGTTTGGTAAAACTCCCCTGTGAAGCCATCTGGCTTTTGTTTGCTGGAAGCTTTTTGATGACTGCTTCAATTTCTTCCATAGTTATCAGCCTATTGATATTTTTAGTATCTTCCTGATTGATTTTTGGAAGGTTATATTTTTCTAGGAATCTTTCCATTTCCTCCAGGTTGTCTAGTTTGTTAGAATAGAGTTGTTCATAGTATTTTTTAACAATCCTTTGTATTTCTGTGGGGTCTGTTGTTATTTCTCCTGTTTCCTTTCTGATTTTGTTTATTTGGGTCCTCTCTCTTTGATTCTTGGTGAGCCTGACTAGAGGTTCATCAATCTTGTTTATCCTTTCAAAGAACCAGCTCTTGGTTTTATTGATCTTTTGTATTGTTTTTTGGGTCTCTATGTCATTCATTTCTGCTCTGATCTTTATTATTTACTTCCTTCTGCTCACTGTGGGCTTTTCTTGTTGCTCTCTTTCTAATTCTTTGAGTTGTTGAGTTAGATGATTTATTATCATTTTTTCTTGTTTTTTGAGGTAGGCCTGTAGAGCTATAAATTTTCTTCTCAGGACTGCTTTCATTGTGTCCCATAGTATTTGCATTGTTGTGTTTTTATTGTCATTAGTCTCCAGGATGTTTTTAATTTCTTCTTTGATCTCATTGTTAACCCAATCATTGTTTAATAGCATACTATTCAGTTTCCAAGTGTTTCAATATTTTGGAATGTTTTTATTGTAGTTTATTTCTAATATTGTGCCATTGTGATCTGAGAAAATGCTTGATATGATTTCAATCTTTTTGAATTTGGGGAGACTTTGTTTGTGACCCAATATGTGGTCTATTTTTGAAAATGTCCCATGTGCACTTGAGAAGAATGTATATTCCGTGGCTTTGGGGTGAAATGCTCTGAAGATGTCAATTAGGTCCAGCTGATCTAATGAGTCATTTAGAATTGCTGTTTCTTTGCTGATTTTTTGTCTAGAGGATTTATCCAGTGATGTCAGTGGTGTATTAAAGTCTCCTACTATGATTGTATTGTTGTCGATCTCTCCCTTGATATCTTCCAGGAGTTTTTTTATGTATTTGGGTGCTCCTGCATTGGGTGCATATATGTTTATCAGGGTTATATCCTCTTGTTGTATCGATCCCTTTATTATTATGAAGTGGCCTTCCTTATCTTTTGTTATGGCCTTTACTTTGAGGTCTATTTTGTCAGAAGTACTGCTACACCAGCTTTTTTTTCATTTCCATTTGCCTGAAAGATGTTTTTCCATCCCTTAACTTTCAATCTGTATGAGTCCTTTTTTCTGAGGTGGGTCTCTTGTAAATAGCAAATACATGGATCGTGTTTTTTTATCCAATCAGCCACTCGATGTCTTTTGATTGGAGCATTTAGTCCGTTTACGTTTAAAGTTATTATTGAAAGGTACTTGTTTGTAGCCATTTTTATTTTTTGAGACTATGTTCCTTCTTACCTTTTTCTCTCTTCTTTTTATACCAGTCCATTTAGCATTTCTTGCATTGCTGGCTTGGTAGTGATAAACTCCCTTAGCATTTTTTTGTCTGTGAAGCTCCTTATTTTCCCTTCAATTTTGAATGATAACTTTGCTGGATAGAGTATTCTTGGATTCAGTCCCTTGGTTTGCATCACTTTGTAGATTTCCTTCCATTCTTGTCTGGCTTGATGTGTTTCTGTTGAGAAATCTTTGATAATCTAACGGGAGTTCCCTTGTATGTAACTTTCTGTCTCGCTCTTGCAGCCTTTAAGATTCTCTCTTTGTCCTGAATATTTGCCATTGTAATTATGATATGTCTTGGTGTGGGTCTTTTCGGGTTCATCCTGTTTGGGACTCTCTGAGCTTGTGTGACTTTTTTCTTTGCCACATCAGGGAAGTTTTCTGATATTATTTCTTCAAATAGTTCTTCTAACCCTTGTTCTTCCTGTTGTTCTGGCACCCCTATTATTCATATGTTGTTTCGTTTTATGTTGTCCCATAGATCCCTTAGGCTCTCCTCCTGTCTTTTAATTTTTTTCTCCAATTGCAATTCAGTTTGGCTGTGTTTTGCTTCCCTGTCTTCTAGTTCACTAATTCAGTCCTCCACTTCTCCTAGTCTATTGTTGAAACTTTCCATGGTGTATTTTTTATTGCAGCTATATCACTCTTCATTTCTTCTTGATTCTTACACAAGTTGTTGATTTTTTTCATCCATTTCTTCTTGACACTTGCATAAGGTGTTAATTTCTTCTTCCATCCGATTTATGAACTCTATGACCCTTATTCTGAATTCTTTTTCTGACATATTGCATACCTCTGTTTCACTTAGTTGCTTTTCTGGTGTTTCCTCCTTTTCTTTCCTTTGGGGGTATCTTTGTTTACCCATTTTTGGTCTCACTGACTGATCTAGATGTCGAGCTGTGCAGGGGCTACTCCTTGGGTGGCAGTAGCTTCTCTGGCTGCAGTTGCTCCTTGGGCGGTTATGGTAGCAGCTGCTTCTCGGTTGGCAGCGGTTCCTCTGGTGGGTGCTGTTCGCAGCAGTGGTGCCTCCTCTGGCTGGTGGGGGAGGCTGCTCATATAGCTGCTGTTCCTCGGGTGAGGGTGGGCTGATTATGAGGTTGCTGTGGAACTGGCTGCTCCCACAGCTGCTGCTCCTTGGACAGGTGCAGGCTGCTCGCATGTCTGCTGTTCACATGGTTGCAGTGCCCTGAGCTAAAGCGTTGGGCCGGTCAGAAGGGAACCTGCTTTCGAACTCACAGGAGCCTGTGCCCTGGGCAGCTGGAGCCTCGTTGACTGTGGGATCACAGCCTAGGTAGCGTGTCCCTGGCAGGGGTGGCTGTAGAGTCCCAGTTGTTATCTGAGGGCACTCTGGTTGGAGTTGAGGTTGGGAACCCGGTTACAGCAGCTCTCCCCTTCAAAAAGGTTAGGCCCCTTAGGACAAGCTGGCCTTTCGGTACTGTTTGCAATGGTAGCAGAAGCTGCCTAGTTAGGCAAGCCTGATTAGCCTACCTCTGAAGGTCCTGTGGTATCTAACTGTGCCTCACTCACTCACTTACACAAAGATACCCCACCTGACCACACGCTCCTCTTTTACTCCCTCACTCACTCATGATCTTTCCCTCACTGCCACATTCTTCCTGCTTCTTTAGTTAGGTCTGGGGTGTTGTTGACCCTTTTGTGGATGGAGTTTCCTCTCCAGGTGTCTGGTTATGTGGCTTACTCTCAAGCCCCTTGGCCTGACCAGATAAAATTCACCTCAACAAGACACAACACCAAGGGAACTAAGCACAAACGTACTCACAACACCAATAACCCCAATATAAGTGAACACCTGAGAAAAGAGAGATAGGGCAGAGAAAAGAGAGCACAAATGCTATGGAGGAGAGTGAAAAAGATATGGGATAAAAGACAAAGGAATAAGAGGATTGGGGCTGAGCTTGTATAGTGAAAATAAGATTAAGAATTGGATGAATATGGGGAGGACCTCAATTTAGTATTGAGGAAGTAGAAAGGGAATAAGTGGATGAGGTGAAAGCAAATGAGAAGAAAAAATAATTAATTTAAAAAAAATAAAAATTGTTTCAAAAATGGTATAAAAAATTAAAAATAGCAAATAAAAAATAGTGATGAAAAATAATGTGAACAGAAATAAAATTTAAAAAGCAACAAACCAAAACAGGAGAAGAAAGAAGAAAAGAAGAAAGAAAGAAAGAAAGAAAGAAAGAAAGAAAGAAAGAAAGAAAGAAAGAAAGAAAGAAAAGAAAAGAAAAAAGGGATAATAAAAGTAAAAGTGAAAGAAAGTGGGGTGTCTTCCTTTGGCTGGCTTATGAGTCCATTTGTCTGTACTGTTCTGTTTGTCAGTTTCCAGTTGCTGGGGCTAAAGATAACTCTTTAGGCCCATCCTATGTCCTCAGGGGGTATTCAGATTCCTTGTATTACTCAAGATGTGATCTGGGTGTGGCTATATTGCTTGCCTGGAGACTGGAGGGAGGGGCTATCTCTCAGGACAAAATGGAGACCGGGGTTTAGGTGACTCAGCACTAGATCCGCCACAGCCTCCCCTGGTCCACCAGCCTACTCTCCCCAGACTCCACAAGCCCACATCTTCTCCCGCACCTCAGCCACAGTAAGTGTCTGTATCCGAAAGGTCCCACGAACCAGGTTCAGTGAGAGAAGGCACAGGCCCCAGCGTGATGAGGGACCACTTCCCCGCGAGCTCCCCTCTTGCTGGCACTGCACGATCCGGCTAGCCCTTCAGAGCTGCCTCAGCTCAGATCCAAAATCCAGACTCCAAGGTTCAAAATTCCCTACCTCCCGCAGTCCCGCCGTCCCCCTTTCCCCCCCGCCCCTTCTTTTTTTTTTTACAGACTGACGCTTTTACTGTCCTCAGGGACACGGCCCGGCACCCTGTAGACTCCCCCTGCTCCTCTGGCCACAGAGGCTCAGCAGAGTCTCCAGCCCAGAACCTTGATTTTACCTTTTTCAGAGACTTCTGCCCTTCCCGGGTGCAAACTATCTCACCAGCTGCGTCTCCTCACCAAATTCGGGCTGAATTCCACTCGTTTCAGCGGCTCCTTCCACCCGCTCCGGGACAAGTCGCAGGACACATCTGTCTATTCCACCATCTTTCCTCACTTCCCTCAATGTATTTTTAATATAACTTTTTTCAACTTGGTTTGTAATCCTATTGTAAGTCAGAAAGCACCTGTGTGTGTTCATATTTTTAAGAGAGTTAGGTTTCTGTACATATGTTTTCTTTTCAAACTGTTTTGTTTGATTTTTCTGGATGCTAAATATATAGTCCATTTAGATAAATGAATAACAAGGAACGATTGTTGAGTTCTGGGTAAAGCATTGGGCACAGCCTGTGGGCAAGTGGGACTTTTTCTTAGAGAGAAGCCAAGTTCATCAGGCTGGTGTTGCTCAGTGGTAGAGCATCTACCCATGAACTAGAATGTCACGGTTTGATTCCTGATCAGGGCACATGCCTCGGTAAGGGCTTAATCCCTAGTGTGGGATGTGCAGGAGGCAGCCGATGGAAGATTCTCTCTCATCATTGATGTTTCTGTCTCTCTCTACTTCTCTCTTCCTCTCTCTGAAATCAAAAAAATAAAGAGAAAGAGAAGCCAAGTCATTCTAGGATATCAAAATTTAGTTGGTAAAGAAATGAGAAAGATAGTTTTTTTAAAGCATTTCATGAAGGAGATAATACTGTGAAAAAAATACATGGTATGCCATAAAGCAGTGGAATAAATAAAGAATATTTTATAATAGACTAGAGGCCCGGTGCACGAAACTCGTGCACAGAGGCGGGGTGTGTGTGTGTGTGTGTGTGTGTGTGTGTGTGTGTGTGTGTGTGTCTCAGCCCAGCCTACACCCTCTCCAATCTGGGATCCCTCTCACAATCCAGGACTGCTGGCTCCCAAATGCTCGCCTGCCTGCCTTCCTGATTGCCCCTAACCGCTTCTGCCTGCCAGCCTGATCACCCCCTAACCACTCCAATGCCAGCCTGATTGATGTCTAACTGCTCCCCTGTCAGCCTGTTTGCCCCCAACTTCCCTCCTCTGGCCTGGTCACCCCTAACTGCCCTCCCCTGCAGGCTTGATCACCTCCAACTGCCCTTTCTTGCAGGCCTGGTGCCTCCCAACTGCCCTTCCCTGCTGGCCATCTTGTGGTGGCCATCTTGTGTCCATATGGGGCAGGATCTTTGACCACATGGGGGCAGCCATATTGCGTGTTGGAGTGATGGTCAATCTGCATATTACTCTTTTATTAGATAGGATGATACATTAAATCAACAGTGAAAATTTGAATGATATATAGGAAAATCTGTTTGATGGATAGTTCTTAAGAAGTCACTTTCAGTTACTATTCATTCAGAAAGTTAAGAGTCTTTGCAATCAAAACTAATTATGTGGTTTTGAAAATCTTGGATCTTTACTATTTATTTATCAGGTCATAACACAGCAAAATGTATTATTCACTATTCTCCCTGCTCATTGCACAAGCATTTCATAGAGATTGCTGGGTGCAGAGGTGCTCTCAAGGAGCACAGAACCACAAGCCGGCAAACAACCAGAATAATGCAGCAAGTGCAGATCTCTGTATGTATTGTTCTGGAAGCACAGATGGCGGATGCAAGGAAAAAAGATCCCAGAAATCTTCACTGAGGAGGTAACATTTGAGTTGTCTTTTAGGATAAAAATAAATTTGTCTGGCAGGCCATGGGGATAGGGGGAGTAGTACCTGCTTTAATCACACTTGACTCAGTTTGCTCTGCCGCTAGGAAATCCTATCTAATAATAGACAAATATGCAAATTGACCATACCTCCGACACACCCACAAGCCACGCCCACCATCCAATCAGAGCGAGTATGCAAATTAACCCAAACCAAGATGGCTACAGCCACAGAGAGCAAGGTTTCCTAGGTAACAGAGGAAGCCAAGCTTTCTGCCTGCCCTTGCCAGGCCTTAGCCTCCACTCAAGCTACAAAGTTTCAATTATAGAAGGTAAACAAATTCAAACAAATGGCAGCAGAATGGAGCTTGAGAGAGCAGGCCAGGGTTGCCACCGGCAACAGGGGAAGCAAAGCTTTCCGCACACCCTGGCCGGGCCCACCCACTTAAGGCAACAAAGTTTCAATTATAACCCCAACAGAAATGGCTGCCGGCCTCGGAGGGAGCCCCAGGCTTGGCTCAGCTCCAGGCTACAAAGTTTCAATTGTAGAAGGAAAATAAATTCCAGATACCAGGGCCTCCGCTTGGGTTGCCAGGGGGCGTGGCCGGCTTGCAAACCACCACAGGCCCCTCGCTCAGGCCACCCACACCCCAAGGGAACCCCCACCTGATTCGGGACGCCCTTCAGGGCAAACCAGCTTGCCCCCACCCCTGTACCAGGCCTCTATCCTATCTAATAAGAGTACTATGCAGATTGATCATCACTGCAACACACAATATAGCTGCCCCCATGTGGTCAAAGATCCTGCCCCCATCTGCACACAAGATGGCCACCATAAGATGGCCAGCAGGAGAGGGCAGTTGGGAGGCACCCTGCCTGCAAGGGAGGGCAGTTGAAGGTGATCAACCCTGCAGGAGAGGGCAGTTAGGGGTGACCAGGCCGGCAGAGGAGGGAAGTTGGGGGCAAACAGGCTGGCATTGGAGTGGTTAGGGGGTGATCAGGCTGACAGGCAGAAGCAGTTAGGGGCAATCAGGAAGGAAGGCAGGTAAGCAGTTGGGAGCCAGCAGTCCTGGAAGGCAAGCAGTTAGGGGCAATCAGGAAGGCAGGCAGGCAAGCAATTGGGAGCCAGCAGTCCACCGGGATTGGGCCTAAATGGGCAGTCAGACATCCCTCAAGGGGTCCCATTTTGGAGAGGGTACAGGCTGGGCTGAGGGACAACCCCCCTCCGTGCACGAATTTCGTGCACCGGGCCTCTAGTATATCATATATAGCAATAATGAGACAAATGAAAGGGATCAGTTCATAATTTGTGTTAAACCCTTCCAATATGCTACAGAATGTATTTCATAAACCAAGTTATGAGTCAAATTGTAACTTCTCAGTACATCAATATAATATTTGTTCTCATTTTGTGAAATTCAGTTGTTCACTTCACATTGTTCATATAGATGTAAGCGCTTTATAATACTCATTGAAAAAGATTTGAATTATAGATCTATATGTTTTAAACAAGAAAATAAGTTCTAAGTTGTAGACTTCTCTGCATTAGTATTATAAAATATTCCACCACGTTCTGAAATGGTTTATTCTTTGGGAAAATGTTGCAGTTTAATTTTTTTGATCTCCATAAAGTCTTTTTTATAAAAAGAATTGCATAGCAAAATGTAAGTGAGACATTTTAATAATTGTTTTTTTATTACTTGCCAGCATTGTTCTTAATGAACCATGGAGATGTTAGAAATCTTCTCACTCATGTTGTTAAAAAAATAATTCTCACTTTGGAGACAACTTGATGGTTTCTCACAAAACTAAACATACTCTTACCAATAATCATACTCCGTGGTATTTACCAAAGGAGTTGAAAACTTAAGTTCTGCACATGAATGTTTATACCAGCTTTATTTATAATTGCCAAAACTTGGAAGCAAACAAGATGTCCTTCAGTCGGTGAATGGCCAAATAAACTCTAGTACATTGAGACATTGAAATATTATTCAGCACTAAAAAGAAATGAGCTATTAAGTTATGAAAAGACAAGGAGAAAACAAATGCCTATTACTTAGTGAAAGAAGTCCATTTGAAAAGGCTACAACCTGTTTAATTTCAAATATATGACATTCTGGAAAAGGCAAATTATGGCAACAGTAAAAATATCAATGATTTCCAGGGGATAGAGGAGGGAAGGGATGAATAAGCAGAGCACAGAGGGTTTTTAGAACAGTAAAACTACTGCATACAACACTATCATGTTGGATACATGTCATACATCCAAACCCATGATGTACACAATATCAAGAGTGAACCCAAGGCTAAACTGTGGAGTCTGGATGACGAAGATGCATCAGTGTGCAGTCATCAGTTGTAAGACATGTACTCCTCTGATGGAGGACGTTGATCATGGTGGAGACTATGCAAGTGTGGAGACGGGATATATGAGAAATCTCTGCACCTTCCATTTAATTTTGCTGTAAACCTGAAACTACTCTAAAACATAAAGCCTATTAAATCATGTGCTTTTTTAATAAAGAGTTCTAATTTGATTGCACAAACCACCTTTATCTTTGAGCACAGATAGCCAGAATTTTTATTATATGTTATCATTCATTCACCTAATCTGAATACATATTTCATAGTATTCTCTTTTGCCCATCAAGTGGTAAAATTAATGTCAAATGTTTAACATTTTATTCAGCATTATCATATTAATTTAGAGTTTTTTATTTCATTTTAATTTCACAGTTCTTTTATATAAATTCTTCACATTGATCGAGACACAGAAGTTTTTGTCAAATTGAATTACATATATTAGCCTTCAAGTGTTCCTTATTCAAAGACAGCACTAAAAAATAATAATATTAAGAATACTATTATCCTGATCTGTTATGTTTATATGTTCTTTTCTATCTTATTTAAGTTTATAGATTTATATATGTGATATATTGGACATTGTCATTTCTTTTCATTCATTTTTTCTTCTACATATAGTATTTTTAATTCAATTCTCACAAACCTCAGTTTAGAACACATTCCTTATACTTTTGATAGTTAGTTTTCATAATTACAATTTACCCAATACATGGAAACTTAGTTTAAGGCTGCTTAAAAACAATTATTCTGGTCTACTGTGGTACTTCACAATTGGTTCTCTTTGTCTTTTCCTCTTCTAGCTTATGTCATTTCAGGAAGGTGCTCCGGCCTGTTTCACAGAAACATAGTCTCCTTTTGGTTTGTTTTTAAGGTCATTCATAATTTACACTTTTATTAAAAACTGCCATTAGTGACATCATGGGTGGGCCTTGAGAATATCATGCTTAAGCAAAGTAAGTCAGACAGAAAAAGTGAAGAGCCACATGATTTTACACATCTGTGGGATATGAAACTTAAAGCAACAAATAAGCAAATAAGAAAAACAAAAACTCACAGATACAGACAACAGTATGGTGCTTACCAGAGGGAAGGGAAGTAGGAGAGGGGGTAGAAAAGGGTAAAGGGGGTCAAGTACATGGTGACAGAAGATTATTTCAGTTTGGGTGGTTGGGCATACAATGATCATGTATTATAGAAACGTACACTTGAAACCTCTATGATCTTTTTAACAATTGCCACCCCGATACATTTCAAAATAATAAAATCTTACCTAACAGCCATCTCATTTTGTTATGTATAGGTGCATACCTTTTTTATTTTTAATGCTCACCTGATTATATTTTTTCCATTGCTTTTTACAGGAAGTGGAAGGAAAGGAGGGAACCCACAACCCAGACACATGCTCTTGACTGGTAATCCAACCGATTACCCTTGGGTGGGTGTGCCGATACTCTAATCCTGTGGTCAGCAAACTGCGGCTCCCGAGCCACATGTGGCTCTTTGGCTCCTTGAGTGTACGATTGAAACTTCGTGGCCTATGCGCAGAAGTCGGTTTTCGGCTCTCAAAAGAATTTTGTTGTACTGTTGATATTTGGCTCTGTTGACTAATGAGTTTGCCGACCACTGCTCTAATCACTGAACACACCAGCCAAGGCTGTTGAGTGCATATCTTAATCTTTGTGGCTGGCAGAGAAATCCCCTTTTCTTACCAAAGGCCAAGGTTGCCCAGACTTCTAGGTTTTAAATTTAAAATAGATGTATTATTTGTATCTCCCTCAATTTGTTTAATATATTATAATTTTCCAAATACAGGTCTTTTACTTCTTTAGTTAAATTTATTCCTAGGTCCATTATTATTATTTGCAATTGTAAATGGGATTGTTCTTAATTTCTCTTTCTGATAGTTCATTACTGGTGTATAAAAATGCCAAATTTTCTGAATATTAATTTTGTAGCCTGCTACTTTATTGAATTCATTTATCACTTCTAGTAGTTTCTTGGTGGTGTCTATGGTTTTCAGAATATAGTATCATGTCATTTACAAATAATGATAGCTTTACTTCTTCTTTCCAATTTGGATGCCTTTTATTTCTTTTGCTAGTCTGATTGCTGTGGCTAGAACTTCCAAGGCTGTGCTCATTAAGAGTCGTGAAAGCAGACATCACTCTCTTATCCCTGATATTAAGGGAAACACTTAGTTTTTGCACATTGAGTAGGATGTGAGCTGTATTATATGGTCATTATTATATTGATGTATGTTCCCGCTATTCCCACTCTCTTGAGCATTCTGCCTTACGACCCAGCGATTCCACTTCTGGTAATATATCCGAGGAAACCTGAAACACTGATTCCAAAGAATGTATGCACCCCCATCTTCATTGCAGTATTATTAACAATAGCCAAGATTTGGAAGCAGCCCAAGTGCCCTTCAGTAGATGAGTAGATAAAAACCCTTTGGTACATTTACACAATGAGATACCACTCAGGCATATAAAAGAAGAAAATCTTACCTTTTGCAACAACATGGATGGAAATGGAGATTATTACACTAAGTGAAATAAGCCCATCAGAGAAAAACAAATGCCATACAATCTCACTTAGATGTGGAATCTAATGAACAGAACATTGAAATAAACAAAATAGAAACAGAAGCACAGCTGCATAGATCAGATTGACAGCTGGGTGGTTGGGGGCCAGATAAAATAAGGAGGTGGATGGAATAAGGGGGAGATTAAAGGTAGTAAGGAAGGAATAAATGGTGACAAAAAGTGACTTTAGTTTGGGTGATCAATATGCAGATTATGTTTTATTGAGTTATAGAACACTTGAAACCTGTATTGTTTTATTAATCAATGTCAACCCAAAAAATTCAATAAAAATATTAAAAATTACAAAAAAAAAATAACTCATTTCTGCCTGGCATGTGTGGCTTAGTCTTTGAGTGTTGACCTATGAACAGGAGGTCACTGTTCCATTCCTGGTCAGGGCACATGACCTGGTTGCAGGCTCCATCCCCAGGGAGGGAAGGAGGTGCAGCAGGCAGCTGATCTAGGATTCTCTCTGATCATTGACGTTTCTATCTCTTCCTCTCCCTTCCTCTCTGAAATCAATAAAAATATATTTTTTAAAAATAATAAAAAATAGCAAACTCTTTCCAAGTCACTCTATCTTCATCTATCTCTCCCTCTCCCTTCTTCTCTGACATCAATCCTATACAATAAAGAGGTAATATGTAAATTGACCCTCATGCCCTCACATCATAAGATGGGCTCCCCATGTCATCACAAGATGGCCACCCCCACATCATCACAAGATGGCTGCCCCCATGTCATCACAAGATGGCTGTCCCCATGTCATCACAAGATGGCCGCCCCCACGTCATCACAAGATGGCAGCCCCCACATTGTCACAAGATGGCCAGCAGGGGAGGGCAGTTGGGTGCAATAAGGCCTGCAGGGGAGGGCAGTTGGGAGCGACCAGGCCTGCAGGGAAGCAGTTAGGTGTCAATCATGCTGGCAGGGGAGTGGTTAGGTGTCAATCAGGCCAGCAAGGGAGCAGTTAGGGGGCTATCAGACTGGCATGCAGAGTGGTTAGGGGCAATCAGGCAGCCAAGCAGGCAAGTGGTTAGGAGCCAGCAGTCCCAGATTGTGAGAGGGATTGGGCCTAAACCAGCAGTCAGACATCCTCCAAGGGGTCCCAAATTGGAGAGGGTGCAGGCTGGGCTGAGGGACACCCGCCAGTGCATGAATTTCATGCACTGGGCCTCTAGTAAAAATATAATTTTTAAAAATTAATAAAAATAGTAAACTCTTTCTAAGTCACTCTATCTTCAAGAGAAAACTTTCAAAACATTACTATGCTATGAATAAATAAAAATTATACAATACTAGAGGCCCGGTGCACGAAATTCATGCACGGAGGGGGGTTGTCCCTCAGCCCAGCCTGTACCCTCTCCAATATGAGACCCCTTGAGGGATGTCCGACTGCCCGTTTAGGCCGGATCCCGCCTAAACGGGCAGTCGGACATCCCTCTCACAATCCAGGACTGCTGGCTCCCAACTGCTTGCCTGCCTGCCTTCCTGATTGCCCCTAACTGCTTCTGCCTGCCAGCCTATCACCCCCTAACCACTCTGCTGCCAGCCTGTTTGCTCCCAACTTCCCTCCTCTGCCGGTCTGGTCACCCCTAACTGCCCTCTCCTGCAGGGTTGATCACCTCCAACTGCCCTCCCTTGCAGGCCTGGTCCCTCTCAACTGCCCTCCCTTGCAGGCAGGGTGCCTCCCAACTGCCCTCTCCTGCTGGCCATCTTATGGTGGCCATCTTGTGTGCAGATGGGGGCAGGATCTTTGACCACATGGGGGCAGCTATATTGTGTGTTGCAGTGATGATCAATCTGCATAGTACTCTTTTATTAGATAGGATAGAGGCCTGGTACAGGGGTGGGGGCCAGCTGGTTTGCCCTGAAGGGTGTCCCTGATCAGGTGGGGTTTCCCTTGGGGTGTGGGGCGGCCTGAGCGAGGGGCCTGTGGTGGTTTGCAGGCCGGCCTCGCCCCCTGGCAACCCAAGTGGAGGCCCTGGTATCTGGAATTTATTTTCCTTCTACAATTGAAACTTTGTAGCCTGGAGCGGAGCCAAGCCTGGGGCTCCCTCCGAGGCCGGCCGGTAGCCATTTCTGTTGGGGTTATAATTGAAACTTTGTTGCCTTAAGCAGGTGGGCCCGGCCAGGGTGTGCGGAAAGTTTTGCTTCCCCTGTTGCCAGCAGCAACCCTGGCCTGCTCTCTCAAGCTCCATTCTGCTGCCATTTGTTTGAATTTGTTTACCTTCTATAATTGAAACTTTGTAGCTTGAGTGGAGGCTTAGGCCTGGCAAGGGCAGGCAGAAAGCTTGGCTTCCTCTGTTACCTAGGAAACCTTGCTCTCTGTGGCTGTAGCCATCTTGGTTTGGGTTAATTTGCATACTCTCTCTGATCGGATGGTGGGCGTGGCTTGTGGGCGTGGCTTGTGGGTGTGTCGGAGGTATGGTAAATTTGCATATTTGACTATTATTAGATAGGATAAAATTACTATGAATTTAAAACAAAGGCACAACTCAATAATAAGGGAAAATTTTTTTCAGTGTCCTCAATTTTTAACTTGTAGAAAATTAAAAGCTATCCTTATACAAAACATAATTTTAGATACTGGAATCATTCTTGGGTAGACACTGTAGAAAGTACTAGACTTTTAAAGACATATTTTATAGTGTACTTAGTATTAGGTATACTGGAATGAGGCAGAAAATGATGACAAGCATAGAGAGGATTTTGAATCTCAACAGGATATATACATGCTTTTTTTTTTTAGAAAATGGGGAAAATAACTTAGTGTAACATATGCAGATAATAGACTTATTAGCCATCATATAGAAAATAAGGACAAATAGTGAATGCCAAAAATGGAATTGGTAGCATGTAATAAATTTTATTTGCTTTACTCATTTAACAAAATTCCCTATGGAACAGATCAATATATGTTACTTTGCAAATACATTTTAGGCTCCAGTACATGCTATCTTAACAAAACACTTTCATAGAAATATGAGGGCTGAGTAGAGGGGAGGGATATTACAATCTGTATTATTAAATTTCTAAGGTGCTTACAGTCTTTTGCATCAAGCGTGTATTCATGGATGACATATGTAGGGGGTATAATAAAGTTGGATAGAGGGTAGGACAGTATCTGGGATGTGTGGTCTGCCTTTTTCCTCAGGAAAGTGCTAGGTGGTATTAAAAGGGTCCGTCTGCTCATATTGCTGCGATGGTTGTAGAGATGGTGGTGGTAGATGTGCATAAAAATGTTGGCTACTATGCTAAATGCACTTTCCTAATTAATCAAGGACATACTATATGTACTGGCTACCAGTATATCCCTTAGTGTTTCAATATGAAGTCAGAGGAATATAATGTGTTCCTCCTTTCTAGGTTATGTCATTTCAGCTATTCAAATGGAAGAAATTATTATGTCAAAGCTAATTAATTAAAGAACATGTTACAAACAATAGGCAATGGCTTAGGCTAATTGAGGAAAAAAACCAAGAACTTGTTGAAGAGTTAGTGCTGAGGTTTAATGACTTAAAGTCACAGTTTAAACAGCCCGATCTTTCAAAAGAGAGGAATTGAAGAGTGGAAAAACTTTGAGTTGCAAACAAATGATAACTCACCACCACCACTACCACCACCACCACCACCACCCCAATCTCTCTCTCTCTCTCCTGTTTTACCTTCCAAGTTATCAGTACAGATTGGTCAGGGATAGATGTTTACTCAGGGTAACTGGGTCGGATGATGACAGGAAGGCAGAGAAGTAATGACCTTACTTGACTAGTCTGACTTGCCCACATATTTGGCAGAAAACAGAGCCTCTTTTCAAAGGAAGAAGTAAAAAATACTCAGATGCAAACAACAGCAACTGTAATCCATCTCTTAGCTTCGATGTACTTGTGGACACACGGGTGCATGTATAGTTTTTATACATGTGTTTTTATGGGGAAGGATGCAGCACAAAATGAAAAGTTACAAGACAATCTAACATGAATACATAAAGGTATCCAAAATATCATAGTACAGGTTTAAGCTTTAATAATTTCAAAAGGGTAAAATCTAAAAATTATAAAGATCATTTAAAAGTGGGTCTATTTTAATTTCCATTCTCCCTTATAGTTTTTGGAATTAGAAATACTTTTTGAATTTTCATTTTTTCTTACCCTCTGAAGATGGCAGAGAGAAAAATTAACATTGACAGTTCAAAAGGTACAAAGTCAAGTAAGTATAAATGACATGCATGTAAATAAAAATGGAAATAGTGTTTTTCAAGTTGGTAGCTCTCACCCTTCTAAAGTTATTAACCTTAAATATGCACTATGACATTTTAGAAACCTATATATATACACATATGTTAATATAAATATTAGAGCATCTGGTAATTGTTCATTGTGTGCTCCATTCTTCCCCATGGATATGTATATCAGAAGTGTATATGCACCTGTGTTTCCACAAGTTCATAGACGGTTAGAGGTGGATTATAGTTGCTTTTGCTTTCATCCATGCAGTGCCTTTTTATACCTCCATAATGTCTGTCTTCCAGCCAAATAATTGTGAGGGTGAATACATCAGAGGGAGATATTGGAAAAAAGTATATCTTCATTTAAAGAAAGGGATATAGAAAAATATGTAAATTTTTTTAACAAAGACCAATTTCATGGAAAAGTGGAGGTGGGTACAGGGGATGGGAATTACAATCTGTACTATCAAAATTTTATAGTGTTTACAGAATTTTGCATCAAGCATGCATCAAGGATGGTGTATAATAAACTTGGATAGAGGAAAGGCAGTATCTGGGATGGTGTGGTCTGCCTTCTTGACCCTCAGGAAAGCGGTGGATGGTATTACAAGGGGCTGTCTGCTGAGACAGGTGGTAGGGGTGTAGAGATGGTGGTGGTAGACATGAGTAAAAAGGTTGGATACTATGTCTGCTTAAAGGGAATGAAACCTCCTCAGTGGAGTCTAACCTTCACTTCCTCTCTTTTAGGGGCTGAAAAACAGTCTGTTTAGTTGTACAAGTTTGTCTTCATGCCAAATGTTTTTCCTTCTAGAATCTAAACGTTGCCTTCTTTTTTCTCCTTCTTCTTCCTCATACGCTCTTTGTACTTGAGATGAGCCATGGCCCTATGGAACACATGGCAGCTGAAGCCCTCCCTGACCCCGCACTCCACATGCTCCTGGAGGACTTCTAGGCTGGGGAAGACCCGGCAGCAGGCCATGCACCTGAACCCACTGTCCAGGGCCACCAGCCACTCGGGCGTCTTAGCGCTGGGATACCCGCCTACAGCTGGGGGCTGTGCTGGACGGTCAGCCTCCCCCCTTTTCTCCTGGGCTCTGCTGTCTAACATCGGCTCACGGGCAATTAGGTGTTTCTTCTCAGACATGTGAGAGAAAGGGACATCTTTATGGACCTTTCCAAGGTAGGTCATTTCTTCCATTTTGATCTTTTTTGAGGGAGGCACCAACCCTTCCTTTGTGTGGAATAAGACGGCCACACCCCTTTTCAATTGGACACGCATATAGTACATTTTCATGGGCCTCACATCTGTCCCATGTACTGGGGACAGAAAGGGCTCGTTCTTATTAAGTGCATGGGACGGAATGTAGGTATGTAAATAGTCACAGGAGTCCTCCGTTTGCTCCAAGTGCTGGGATACAGGCAGCTCCTTGATCTCTAGGAAAGAAAATTTGAAACATAAAAAGATTAGAAAATATATGTAATGACTGTAGGAGTGAAGGTACAAATGCAATATGTGACCATGTGAAGTGAAAATAGATATATATGTGATACTTCAGAATTCTATGTGTGGTGCGCTATATTTGAGGTATTTACATGGTGTAACTGTAAGAATGAGGATGATTAGCATGTTCATGTAGAGTTGTATGTTTCTTCTTGGACATATCTGGGAAGTGTTCCATGTTGCTAAAAGAGGATGGCAAATGGGTGAGTGCATGCTTGTTATGTGGTGTGACAGCGCATGTGAACAGTGCAGGAGTGGTACACGTTTTTACTGTGAGACAGTGAGATTGAGAGTGTTAGGGGAGGTGTGTATGTGCTCTCAGAGTGTTCAGCTCGATGAAGGTCTCAGGCCTGGTAGATGAAGTGATATGGTCAGTTAGGGGCACAAGAGATGAAAGTTCCTATCCTTTAGGGTATGTGAGTTTGAACTAAAGAGGTTATCTATGTGAGTTTGACCTAAAGAGATTGAGTTCTGAAGGGATTAAGATAAAATATGGGAACTAAGGCCTAGCAGTCTAATTCTTAAGCATTCACCAAATAGAAATGTGTCCATAGTGAAAAATACATGCAATAGAATACCCACAACATCACTTTTTCAAGTAGTTCAGACTGAAAGCAACCCTAATGATCAGATAATTATAGTCAATGAAAATATAATATTCATGCAATGATATACATGCACCAAAAAGGAATAAAATTAACATCATAAACAACATGGATAAATTCCACAAATATAGTGGATGTAGATTTATGGAATTAGTGTGTAAATGGGTGAGTATGAAAGTGATTGTGTGAAGGAATGAAGGTAAGAGTGCACCTGGCAATGCTGCCAGAGAATGGGAAAGACAGATGAGGAGGGAAGGCCTGTGTATAGGAGAGAACAAGGGAAAAGCAGCAGAAATGGGGCCTTACTTGCTATGAAGGAGGACAGATGTGAGAGAGTGTGAAGATCTGTGTGTGTGCTCCTCTGAGGGGAAGGTTCTGAGTAAACTCCCGTGCACATGTCAGCACTGTGCTCTACCTCAGCCACAGCTGTCCCAGTGCGGCATGGGGATTTGTGCTGAAGGACTGAGCCCAGCTCTGGAAGGCACACTCCCTACTTGTCCCTCTGCAGAAGCCTTAGTACTGGTCCTTCTGCCCTGAAGCCCTTTCCTGTTTTTGAGGGGAAAGTGAACTAACAGAGAGTAGACTGAGGAACTGAGCTACATCTCTTGACCAAACTCAGATCCCACCTTTGTTTATTCCTTACCATCCTCATCAAGACGGGGACGCTTGGATGGGGTGGAGACAGCGATAAGATGTTCTGAGAAGGCAGACTTTTCTCCTGCTGCCTGACTACAGGCTGTGGCCTCCACGGGCGACTCAGGCTGAGGCACGTTGTCTTGGCTGATGCAGCGTCCTGGGCAATGGAATAAAATAGAACATTGAGATGAGGCATTTGCCGAGGTCTGTGTCAATTCAAAAATTACATGTTGAGTGGACATGACATGTGAGACATCATTACTACACATGACACCTCTTCGCATAGAAATTAATACGAGCTTTCCTTCTCAAATTCCATTAACTCCAAACTATAAGCAAACTTGCTAAATGGTGTGTTTTGTGAATATCAGTGGAATTAGGTATCAAAGTGTTATTTGAATGTAATGTGCTTGCTGTTTAAATGCATAATGTGTTGGTTAAAACTGGGTTAAGGTTTAATGTAAGGTTGATTTGGTATTTGCTAATGTGAAGTGGGATGAACTTCGTGTGACTGAAAAGGTTAAAGTTGTGTGTGCTTTATGTCTGTTAGTTCAGCACACATTTATGTATGTAGATTGCATTATCAATAGTGATATATTTATGTGCTTTGTATATTATGTTGTTTAGATAAGGAATGTTGTTACTGAGAATATACTCTTTGAGACTAAGAGTAGTTAGTGTATTTGCAAAATGTGAGGGAATAATTAAAGGGGATGTGAAAATGAAGGCATATAAAAGAAATAATACCTGTGCTTTGAAAAATGGCATAAAGTTCAGATGCAGTGTAACATTAGGTGTGTGGTAACACGTGATTGCATTAGAAATTAAAAGTATGAAAGATTGAGTTCTGAAGGGATTAAGATAAAATATGGGAACTAAGGCCTAGCAGTCTAACTCTTAAGCATTTCACTATGTGTCCATAGTAAAAAATACATGCAATAGAATATCCACAACATCACTTTTTCAAGCCGATCAGACTGAAAGCAACCCTAATGATGAGATAATTATAGTCAATGAAAACATAATATTCGTGCAATGATATACATGTACCAAAAAGGAACAAAATTAACGTCATACACAACATGGATAAATTCCACAAATATAGTGATTAGTGATAGGAGCTAGACACAAAGTATATATTGTGCCCTTCTATTTCCATAAAATGTAAAAACAAGGATACTAATCTAGGGTCTTAGGAGTCAGAGAAATTAGACCTGTTTGCATGGTATGGACAAAAATCCAGCATGGAAAATTTAGATGCATGTGGAAGATTGTAGGGAAATTAATGATGGGACAGTGACAGCAAAGGG
The DNA here is from genome assembly GCF_951640355.1 of Cnephaeus nilssonii. Classification (NCBI taxonomy): domain Eukaryota; kingdom Metazoa; phylum Chordata; class Mammalia; order Chiroptera; family Vespertilionidae; genus Cnephaeus; species Cnephaeus nilssonii. Next base: position 78,534,887 of record NC_137083.1, on the reverse strand, counting down.
GTCTTATATGGGATGAATGTGAATGGGAAACACTGGCTATGAAAATATATGGATGTGATGGTGTTTTTGCCTGGGTATCTCTGCACTCTACCTCAAGTTCAGTTCTTGAGGATCCTACCACATTGGGCCTTTGATAAGTTAGTGCTTCTCAGGTTCCTGGTAATATGACATGCCCTTGGCCAGCTCACAGGAACATATTCTTCCATGTTTCTCTGATAAAACTCTCATCCCCTTAGGCCCTCTTCCTTTATTTCCTCAAATAGAACACTGTTCTCCACTGATCTCCTTGGGCTCACTCCAGCTGTTTTCAATGTTTTTCCTTGGAAAGTATTGCTTCTATGCTGATCCCACTGAGAAGATGCAGAATCATTGGAGTATTGGTTTGTACTGGGCAGCCTATTGTTGATTAATGGGCAGAAACGCTCAGCTCAACTCCGGGTTCTGTCTAGATCCCACCTACCTTTACATCCTACTCAATAGTCCCTTCTTACCAGCATCATTTCCCTTGTCTTTAGAAGAGATGCCTTCTGAAGAAGAGGCCTTCCATGCTTTCTGGCGTTGAGTTAGGCCCACTGCCTTGTGTCTGCGCTGCAAAGCACCTTCTCGTGAATTCAGCTTTGCTGAGAAATTAAATAAAAATAATAGCTATGCAGTCCATGATTGTTATTTGTGTATTCATCTGTCCATTAATCAAGGAGTCTACTATGTACCACATTCGTTGAGCACACACAAGCTGGATGGATAGTGTAATGTGGTTCCTATGAAAATATTAAGTGCACAGAAGTAGTTATTGTGCCAATATATGTCCTGAGTAACTGGGTTTGTTCAAAGTGGCTTCTTTGAAAATGGAACAGAGATTGCTGTCTTCTTTCAAGCTGGACATACAACTATCTTATCTTTGTGAGCTTCCCTTGCCAGTAGTTCTGACCATGAGATGACATTTCTACAATGGAAAATGAATGGAAATGACATATGCCATTTCAGGCTTCGCCATACAAACCTTGTAAGTGCCCCTGTGTGCTCTTCGGTTTCCTACCTGACTGGAATGCAGGCTTCTCAAAGGCTCCAGGACAGGAAACTTTTCGACGTGGTTGATGGAATGCTGGGAAAGAAAATTTCCACCATAAGAAAGGTAGACGAGGCGTGTGAAGGCTATAGGGGTTAAGATGTCCACAGGAGAATTTGGAGTGAAAGTCCATGCACAGATTATATTTCAGAATTCAGTGTGTGGCATACATTGAGGTGTTTACATGGTATAACAATGAGGGAATGCGGATGTAGTTTTGTATGCAAGTATTTTTGGAATGGTATCTATGTATTAGAATATTTATGGTGAGTGTTTTCCATGTTGGTAAGGAGGATGGGGAATGAGTGTGTGCATGTTTGCAATGCGGTATGACAGCACATGTGAATGGTGCATGACTGGTACTTGTTCTTACTCTAAGACCGTGAGACTGAGAGTATTAGGGGAGGTGTGTTTAAGATCTCAGAATGTTGAGTTCAGTGAAGATCTGAAGGCCTGGTATCTGAAGTGCCATATAGCTTAGAAAGGCAACAGATGAAAGTAAATTTTCTTCAGGGCATATAACTTTATTAGACATTGACCTAAAAAGGTTATCTGTGTGAGGGGATGTGGATTATTTATGGAATTCGCGTGTGCATGGGTGAATCTGATAATGATTATGTGATGAAATGAAGGTAAGCGTACACTCCGTAATGCTGCTAGAGACTGGGAAAGGCAGATAAAGAGTGAAAGCCTGTGTATATGAGAGAACAAGGGATATGCAGGACATGCAGAGCCCTACCTGGTATGAAGGAGGACAGATGTGTGAGTGAGTGTGTGAGGATCTCAGTTTGTGCTTCTCTGAGGGTAAGGTCTGAGTAAAATATCACACACACACACACACATGTCAGCACTGTCTATTGCCTCAGTTCCAGCTGTCCCCGGCCTGCTATTTTGGAAATTTGTGCTGAGCGACCTTGCCCTGTCCTTGAAGGCACACTGCCTACTTGTCCCTCTGCAGGAGCCTTAGTCCTAGTCCTTCTTCCCTGAAGCCCCTTTTCTGTTTTTGAGGGGAAAATGAACTAAGTAGAGAGTAGGCTGAGCCATTGAGCTACATCTCTTGATTAAGCTCAGATCCCACCTTTGTTTATTCCTTACCACCCTCATCAAGACGGGGACGCTTAGATGGTGAGAAAACACAGACGAAAGGTTCAGAGAAGGCAGACTTTTCTCTTGCTGCCTGACTACAGGATGGGGTCTCCTCAGTTGACTTGGGTTGAGGTGCATCGTCTTTGGTGTTACATGGTCCTGGGAAATGGAATAAAAAAGAACACTTAGATGAGGCATTTTCTGGGGTCTTTGTCAATTCAAAAACTTCATGTTGAGTGGACATTACATATCAGGCATGATCATTTCACTTGACACTTGTTCTCACAGAAATTAAGGTGACTTTCCTATTTAAAATTATATTTACTCCAAACGATAAGTAAACTCTTATTAAATGGTGTGTTTGGTGGATGTCAGTGGGATTGGGTATCTTGCATGCGATATTTCTGGAGATCTATCTATATAGATTACCAACAACTTTGAATCATGCCTGAAAGACCGTATGCAAGGATTAAAAGGTGGATATCAACTCAATTTCTTCATGAAAAATTGTTCATTTAGGAGATATACAGTGTGACTTTCATGGAGTTCTTAATGAATATCCATATATTTACATTGCTATCTATACTGATATAGATATACAGACAGAGATGTAAAAGGATAAATTTTTATTTTTGAAGAAATTATTCACTCTTATGTCACTGTCCATTTCAATCTTAGCCAAGCTCACTGCTCCTTAATTCACTGTTTAATATTATCATCATGTCCCATGATTGTGTGTGCTATAGTATTATTCAAATTTTTAACAAAATGCATGGTAAATGTAATGTACTTGGTGTTTAAGTTTATAATGTGTTGGTTAAAACCGGGTTGAGGTATATTGTGTTATTAATTTGTTGTTGCAAATGTAAATGCGGAATGAGCTTTGTGTGACTGAGGAGGGTATGTGTGCTTTTGTGTCTGTGTGAGTTCAGCACATATTTATGTGTGTAGATTGTATTATTATACTAATTATGTGCTTTATATATTATGTTGTTTAGATAAGGAATGTTATTACTAAGAATATTCTCTTTGAGACTAGAGCAGTTAGTGTATTTCCAAAATGTGAGAGAATAATTATAGAATGTGGGGATGTGCAAATGAAGGTGTATAAGGAAAGAATACCTGTGCTTTGAAAATAATGGCAGAGAATATTCTGTAATACCAGTGGCCCAGTGCATGAAATGTGTGCACATTAAAAGGGAATTAATTAGAGGAAATACTTTAATATTGCTATTTGCCCTTTCTCTATAATGTAAGTGTCAGAGATGAAAGAAAATGAGTAAAATGTTTATGAAAATCTCCCTCCTGTCAGAGTCTGGGGCGTGCCCCAGGATCCAGAGTCAAGTCCCCGCGCACCGGCTCGCGCCTCGAAATTGCGCGAGACCCAAACCCGGCCGGCCCCACCCCCGTCAAGACCGACATGGTGGGGGGTGCAGCCTCAGGTCCCCTGGCCAGGCATGGGGGCGGGGGAGGGGGGAAAGAAGGTGCAGCCTCAGGTCACCCAGCCCGGCACTGTGTGGGGGGCACAGCCTCAGTACCCCATCAAGTCCTGCCAGGCGGGGCGGAGTGGGGGCACAGCCTCATGTCCCCTGTCAAGCCCTGCCAGGTGGGGGGGTGCGGCCTCAGGTCCCCCGACCCAGCCTCAGGTCCCCCGACCCTGGCACAAGGCATGAGGGCATGATGATAATTTGCATATTAGCTTAATTAATCTTTATTATGTAGGATTAAGTATGTCGTAACAAGAAATTACATTAGACAGTAAAATGTGAAAGATTGACTTTTGAGGAGGTTAAAATAGAATATGGTCCCTATGGCCTAGTAGTCTAATTGTAGCATTCACACATAGAATTGTGTCCATATTGAAAAATACAGAACATCACATTTTCAAGTAGTTCCAAGTCAAAGCAACCTGAATGATCAGAAAAGTATAATCAATGAAGAAATAATATTCATGAATGATATACATATACCAAAAAGAACAAAATTAACATCAGGTATAACATGGATAAATTACACAAATATAGTAATGAGTGAAAGTAACTAGACAAAAAGTATTATTGTGCCTCTCTATTTTCATAAAATTCAAAAACATGGATACTAATCTAGGGTCTTAGGAGTCAGATAAATTATAACTCTCTGCATGGTAAAGAATTTCGATCCTTGTGGAATATTATAAGGAAACTAGGGGCCTGGTGCACGAAATTCATGCACTGGGGGTGGGGGATCCCTCAGCCCAACCTGCTCCCTCTCACATACTGGGAGCCCTCAGGGGATGTCCTACTGATGTCCCAGGGGAGCGGGACTAAGCCGCAGTCTGGCCTCCCTTTGTGGGAGGCAACTGGGCTGATCAGGGGAAGGCACCAGCCCCATCATCCCACTGCTGCAGCCACTGCCAGTCACTGCAGCCACCAAGGTGTTTTCCCTTGGAATGTATTGGTTCCACTGTTGATCCTATTGAAGACAATGCAGAAGCATTCCTGTTTTTGCCCTTGGCATCCTTGTGTTGACTAATAGGCAGAACTATTCAGCTCAACCCTGGATTCTGTCTAGATCCCAACCTCCCTTTGCATCCTATTCGATAGTCCCTCCTTAGCAGCACCATTTAGCTTATCTTTAGAAGAGATGCAGGATAAATTGTCTGAAGAAGAGGCCTTACATGCTTTCTGACCTTGAGTTAGGGCCACTGCCTTGTTCTGTGTGTGCTGTGAAGCATCTTCTAATATGTATGTTAAGTTTTGCTGAGAAATTAAATAAAAATAATAGAGATGTAGTCGATGCTTGTTATTGTGTATTTATCTGTCCATTTAACAAACAAGGAGAGTCTACTATGTGCCATGTTCAGTGAGCACACATGGCCTTCATCTTCATTGATAGTGTAATATGATTCCTATGAAAATATTAAATGCACAGAAATATTTATTGTGTCAATATATGTCATGGGAGACTGGGTTTGCACAAAGAGTTTTTAAAAATGGACAGAGACTACTGTCTCCTTTCAACCTGGACATACTACTATGTTGTATTTATTAGCTTCCCTTGCAGGTAGTACTGACCACGAGATTACATTTCCACAATAGGAAATGAAGGGAAATGACAGGCTCCACTTCCAGGCATCACCATACAATCCTCCATTGTGCTCCTTCGGGCTCTTCTGCTTCCTAGCTGACTGGGATGCAGGCATGTTACAGGTTCCAGGACAGGCAACATTTTCATGTGATTGTTGGAATGCTCAGAAAGAAATTTTCAAACATAAGAAAACTAGAAGATGTGTGTAAAGGTGGTAGGAGTTAAGATGGCCATGACCTACGTGAGCATGTGGAGTGAAAGTTCATGTATATGTTTTATTTCAGAATCCTGTGTGTGGGTTACTTTGTTTGATGTGATTACATGGTGTAACAATGTGCGAATGAGAATGTAGTTTGTGTGCAAGTTTTTGCTGAGTGGTATGCATATTCTGGGACTTATCTGGGAGTATTTTCCGTGTCTGTAAAAGGGGATGGTGACTGAGGGTGTGCATCTTTGCTATGTAGTATGACAGCACATGTGAACATGTGGAGGAGTGGTACCTGTTCTTACTTGAGATTTTAAGAGGGAGCACGTTAGAGGACATGTGTGTGCACTCTCGGAATGTTCAGCTCTATGAAGGACTGAAGGCCTGGTCACTGAAGAGCCATATGGTTAGATGAAATTTCAGACAACAGATGAAATTTCATTTCCTTCAGGGCATGTTAGGTTACCTGTGTGGATTATTTATGGAATTAATGGGTAAATGGGTGAGTCTGAAAATGATTGTTTGAAGGAATGAAGACAAGAGTGAATCTAGGTAATTCTGCTAGAGAGTGGGAAAGATAGATAAGTAGCGAAGGCCTGTGTATATCAGAGAACTAGGGAAAAGAAGGAGCATGGAGCCTAACTGGGTATGAAAGAGGACAGAAGTGTGAGTTTGTGAGAATCTTTGTTTGTACTCATTTGATTCTTAGGTTCTAATTAAACTTTCTTATACCTCTTGGCATGGTCCTCTACCTCAGCCACAGCTGTCCCAGAGCTGTATGTTGGGGATTTATGCTGAAGGACTTTGCCCAGTTCTGGAAGGCACACTTCCTACTTGTCCCTCTGCAGAAGCCTTAGTACTGGTCCTTCTGCCCTGAAGCCCTTTCCTGTTTTTGAGAGGGAAGTGAACTAAGTAGAGAATAGCCTGAAGAATTGAGCTACATCTCATGACCAAGCTCAGATCCCATCTTTGTGTATTCCTTACCATCCTTATCAAGACGGGGATGCTTCAATGGGGAGAAGACACCGATGAAACCTTTAGAGAAGTCAGGCCTTTCTCCTGCTGCCTGACGACAGGCTGCGGCCTCCACAGGTGACTGACGCTGAGGCGTGTCCTCTTGGGTGTTGCATGGTCCTGGGCAATGGGATAAAGAAGAACATTGACATGAGGCATTTTCTGAGGTCCTTGTCAATTCAACAACTACATGTTGAGTGGTTATTACATGTCAGGCATGCTCACTTCAAATGACACTTGCTCTCACAGAAATTAAAGTGACTATCACACTTAAAATTCATTTACTCCAAACTATTAGTAAATAGTTATTATATGGTATCTTTGGTGGATGTCAATTGGATTGGGTATTTTGCATGTGATATTTCTGGAGATCTATATGGATTATCAACAATTTAATATCATGTCTGAAAGACAGTGTGCAGGAACTAAATGTTGAGTATCAACCCAATTTCCTCATGAAAAAGTGTACAATTTGGAAGTATGTGGTGTGAGTTTCATGAAGCATTCTGCATGTATCCATATATTTACAATATATTGCTACCTATAGTGATGTTCCTATACAGAGATACAAAAAGATGAATTTTTATTTTTGAAGAAATTATTTTACATTATTACATCACTGTCCTAGTTTCAATATCAACCAACCCCAATTCTCATTATTATCACCATGTTTCATGAATGTGTATACTATGTGTATTATTCATATTTGTAGCAAAATGCTATGGTGAAGGTAATGTGTGTGGTATTTAAGTTTATAATGTGTTGGTTAACACTGGGTTAAGGTTTAATGTGTGATTGATTTGGCGTTTGCAAATCTGAATATGGGTTGGGCTTTGTGTGACTGAGGAGGGTATATGTGCTCTTTGTGTGTTAGTTGAGCACATATTTATGTGTGTATATTACATTTCCTATAATGAAGGATTTGTGTGTTTTTCATATCATGTGGTTTAGATATGGAATTTTATTACTGAGAATATTCTCTTTGAACTAGTGGAATTGCAAAATGTGAGGGCATAATTAAAGAATGTGAAGATGTGAAAATGAAGGTGTATAAGAGAAAGAATACCTTTGCTTTAAAAAAGATGGCTAAGAGTATAAAAAAGAGTGTGTAAATTAGGAGGCCAGTAACATGTGATTGCCTTAGAAGTTGAAAGTATGAAGGATTGAGTTCTGAAGGGGTTAAGATAGAATATGGCACCTTAGGCCCAGTGGTCCAGCTCTTCAGCATTCACCAAGTAGAAATGTGTCCATACTGAAAAATACTTGCAATAGAATGCCCAGAACATCACCTTTTCATGTAATTCAGACACAAAGCAACCAAAATGCTCAGAAAAGTATAATTAATGAAGAAATTATATTCATGCAATGCTATACAGATACCAAGAATGAAAAAACTAAAGTCAAATGCTACATGGAGGAATATCACAAATATAACGAAGAGAGAAAGGAACCAGACACAAAGTATACACTGTGCACTTCTGTTTACCTAAAATTGAAAAACAGGGATACCAATCTAGTGTGTTAGGAGTCAGATAAATTACAACTCTTTGTATGGTAGAGAGCGTGGAGAATTCAGATGCATGTGGATGATTTCAATGAAATGAATGATGGGACAGTGAGTGCAAAGGGGTCTGAATGTGAAAGCATGGGGTATGAAAATATATGGATGTGATGGGGTCTTCAACTGGATATCCCTGCTCCATCCAAAATTCAGTTTTGGGGGATCCTGCCATTTTTGGTGTGTGTAAGTTGTTGGTGCTTTCACATGTTCCCGGTGACATGCCATGCCCTTGTCTGGCTCATAGGGACATGTTCTTCTATGTTTCTCTGATTAAAACTCTCTTCACTTAGCCCCTCTCCCATTGTACCCTCAAACAGAACACTGTTCTCCAGTGATCTCCTTGGGCTTGTCCCATTCCTGTTCAGTGTTTTTCCCTTGGAATATATTCCTTCCCCTGATGATGACATTAAAGAAGATGCAGAAGCATTTGAGGTTTGTACTGTGCAGCCTTGTGTCCACTAAGGGGTAGAACCACTTAGCTCAACTTGGAGTTCTGTCTAGATCCCACCCTCCCTTTGCATCCTATTCAGTAGTCCCCCCTTACAGCACCATTTAGCTTGTCCTTAGATGGGATGCAGGATAAATCATCAGAGGAAGAAGAAGGCGCCCATGCTTTCTGGCCCTCAGTTAGAGCCACTGCCTTATTTCTATGCTGCAAAGCATCTTCTAGTAAATTCAGCTTTGCTGAAAAATTAAAAATAATAGAGGTGTGGTCCATGTTTGTTATCTGTTTATTTATCTACCCATTAACCAAACACAAAGGTTCTGCATAGCAAAAGAAAACATCAGCAAAATGAAGAGAACCCACTCTATTGGAGAATGTATCTGTCAAAGATACATCATAAAAGGTTTAGTTTCCAAAACATATAAAGAAGTTATAAAACTCAACACCAGGAGAAGAACCACCCAATTTAAAAAAAGCAAAATTCCTGAATATGCACTTTTCTAAAGAGGACATACAGATGGCCAATAGACATATAAAAAATGCTCAATCACTAATCATCAGAGAAATGCACAGAGTTACCACAATGAGCCCTGGCTGGTGTGACTCAGTTGTTTGGATTTGATTCCCGGTTAGGACACATACCCATGTTGGGGGGTTTCATGCTGGTTTGGGGCTCAAGCAGCAGGCAGTTTATCAATGTTTCTTCTCTCTCTCTCTCTCTCTCTCTCTCTCTCCGTTTGTCTAAAAATCAATTTTAAAAAATCACAATGAGGTATCATCTCATACCTGCCATAATGACAACCATTAATAAGTCAACAAACAACCAGTACTGGTGAGGATGTGTAGAAAAGGGCACCCTAACACATTATTGTTCACTGCAGCATTATTTACAACTAGAGGCCCGGTGCACGAAATTCGTGCACGGAGAGGGGGCTGTCCCTCAGCCCAGCCTGCACCCTCTCCAATCTGGGACCCCTCGAGGGATGTCCGACTGCTCATTTAGGCCCAAATGAGCAGTCGGACATCCCTCTCACAATCCAGGACTGCTGGCTCCCAACTGCTCGCCTGCCTGCCTTCCTAATTGCCCCTAACTGCTTCTGCCTGCCAGCCTGATCACCCCCTAACCACTCCCCTGCCAGCCTGATTGATGCCTAACTGCTCCCCTGCCAGCCTGTTTGCCCCCAACTTTCCTCCTCTGCCAGCCTGGTCACCCCTAACTGCCCTCCCCTGCAGGCTTGATCGCCTCCAACTGCCCTACCTTGCAGGCCTGGTCCCTCTCAACTTCCCTCCCCTGCTGGCCATCTTGTGGCGGCCATCTTGTGTCCACATGGGGGCAGGATCTTTGAGCACATGGGGGCAGCCATATTGTGTGTTGGAGTGATGGTCAATCTGCATATTACTCTTTTATTAGATAGGAGAGAGGCCTGGTGCATGGGCGGGGGGCGGTCAGCTGGTTTGCTGTGAAGCGTGTCTCGGATCAGGGTGGGGGCTCCCTTGGGGTGTGGGGCGGCCTGGGTGAAGAGCCTGTGGTGGTTTGCAGGCCATCCACGCCCACCGGCAACGCAAGCAGAGACCCTGGTATCTGGGATTTATGTATCTTCTACAATTGAAACTTTGTAGCCTGGAGCAGAGGCCTAGGCCAGCCAGGGCTGAAGAAGCTTTGCTTCCTCCATTGCCGGGGGCAACCCTTGCCTCCTGCTCTTCCAGCTCAGTAGCTGCCTCCATTTCTGTTTGGATTTGTTTACCTTCTATAATTGAAACTTTGTAGCCCTGAGTGGAGGATTAGGTCGGTAAGGGCAGGCAGAAAGCTTAGCTTCCTCTGTTGCTGGGGAAACCCAAGCCTCCCTCCTGCTCTCTGTGGCTGTAGCCATCTTGGTAGGGTTTATGTGCATATTTGCTCCTGATTGGCTGGTGGGCATGGCTTGTGGGTGTAGTGGAGTTAGGGTCAATTTGCATATTACTCTCTTATTAGGTAGGATAGCCAAGATCTGGAAACATCCCAAGTTCACATCAGCAGATGAATTAAAAAAAATATGTGGTACATTTGCACAATACAATATATGCGGCTATTAAAAAGAAGGAAATCCTACCTTTAATGACAGTATAGATGGACCTGGAGATTAATGTGCTAAATGACATAAGCCATTTAAAGAAAGACAAATACCATACGATCTCATTTATATGTGGTATCTAATGAACAAAATAAACTGACAAACAAATGAGAAACTGAGGCATGGACTCATAGAATAGACTGACACCTCTCAGAAAAGAGGAGGGGAGAGATGGGATGAGAGAAGGTAAAGGGATTAGCCAAAGAGCACAAATGCATAGTCTATAGACACAGAAAACCGTGTTCTGATGGCCACAGGAAAGAGGAAGTGGGTATGGGGGGAGGTGGGCAAGACTTAAGGGAATTGGGCAATGACAACATCTGTAATAGTACAAATGATAAAAGTTAAGTTAAAATATGTAGAGCAATAAAAATTAATAATAATAATGATAAAAGTGTCTACTATGTGCCAAGTTCAGTGACCACACACTGCCTCCACCTTCACAAATATTGTAATACAATTCTTATGAAAATATTAAATGCACAGCAATATTTATTGTGTCAATATTTATTTTGTATCATGGGAGCCCTAATCGGTTTGGCTCAGTGGATAGAGGGTTGGCCTGCGGACTGAAAGGTCCCAGGTTCAATTCCAGTCAAGGGCATGTACATGGGTTGTGGGCACAACCCCAGTAGGAGGTGTGCAAGAGGCAGCTGATCAATGTTTCTTTTTCATTGATGTTTCTAACTATCCCTCTCCCTTCCTCTCTGTAAAAAATCAATAAAATATATTTTAAAAAAAATAAGTATCATGGGTGACTGGGATTGCACAAAGAAGGTTATTTTTAAATGGAACAGAGGCTGCTATCTCCTTCCTACCTGGACATACAACTATGTTATATTTACCAGCTTCCCTTGAAGGTAGTTCTGACCATGTGATTATGTTTGGGCAATAGAAAATGAATGGAAATGACAAGTGCCAATTCCAGGCATCACCATACAAACCTCCCATGTGCCCCTCTCTGCTCCGCCCTTTCCTAGATACTGGGATGTTGATATCCTGGGTCTACTTGAAAGCTGCATGTTAATAATAAAGTTTACATCAGCTCAGGTCCATGAATCATCCCATGGAGGAGACTTGCCCTAGTAACCTGCACCTATATGCTGATTTTACATATAAGCAAGAGATAGATTCATTTGTGTCTTAGTCACTAAAGCCTAATCTACTCCAAATAGAGATATAAGGTGTTTTTGAGAGGCAAAAAGTGGGCCTGGAACATAATTAGTGGGCAATTATGTTACATTAATATATATTTTTCCCTGGCTTATTTATATTCTATGTGTGTGTGTGTATATGTGAAAAGGTGTGAATGCACATTAGCTTGTCTCATAGTTTATGCTCAATAACATCTCTAAATATGTTCAATTATTTTTTGAAAGTGAAATGAAGTCAGCCTTTTCCAAAGGTCCCCTGGAGGATGCAGAAATCCCAAACAAGTTGGAAATACCCTGAGGAATGTGAGCTACCATTGGAACTTTGGGGCTGGCTCCAATCCGTCTCCCTCCCACCCCTGACCAACGGTTCTTCCATATACTGCTTACTTGTTTACTGTAATCTCCATAGTAACCAAAATATTCCAGTTTTCCATTTTTCAGAAAGAGCCAAACTTTCTCCTTAATTTAACCATCATTGTTAATGGTTGTTTTATTTGTTTGTGTGTGTGTGTGTGTGTGTGTGTGTGCGCGCGCGTGCGCGTGTTGCATGTGTATATTCCATTTTTGCTTACATTTCACATAAGAGGCCCACATTTACATCTTCATAATCTAAAACAAAACAAAAATTTTCCCCTGCGTAAATAATTTCTATCTGACATTAAACTCTCATCCCTACACAATGAGTTTAAGTGTTCAAAGTCCCCCCTCCCCTCAATTTATTCCTCACCTCTAAGAGCCAGACTTCTTGATTAACAGGAGAATATACTATTAGAAAACTAGTAACAAAATTCACTTTACCAATGCCTTTAGGTAGAAATCAAATACAGGAAAATACATTTTCTAAGAAATATCATACTAATCCACCACTATGTCTCTAACAGAGTAACCCAGAGGGACACGGTACAGGTAGCACACGTCCTAAATCACGTGACAATGACCCAGGCATCTGAGTTTACTCTCAAACTCCCTGGGCCCTCAACATGCACACATCCCTCTCCTCTCTCATTGTCTGTCTTTCTCCCTCCCTCCCTCCCACCACCCACTCTCTCTTCCCCTCCTCTCTCTACTTTCTCCCCTTCTCTTCATTCTCTCTCTTCTTCTCTCTCCCACCCACCCCTCGCTCCTCTTCCTCTCTCTATCCATCCTCCCTCTTCCTTCCTCACTCGCTCACTCTCTCCCTCCATCATCAAAACTATGAATTCTCTCTCTCTCTCTCTCTCTTTAGAAAACATTACCTGGTTACCCTATGCCCCGAGAATGTGTGTAACACATACCTCTTGACATCCTTGCAGTTTTGATGAAATACTTGCCTTCCAGATGTTTCTGCTTTTTTTTGTGCTTCATGGTTCAACTCTTTAAAGTGTCACTCAAATCAGATACCTTTCTCCCCCAAACTCTGCTCTCAGTGTGTCAGTTGATGATGACAAAGAATCAAATTAACAAATACAATCAATATAAACAAATTACTATCAACAATAAGACACTTGAGAGACCTCTCCTCTCACAGAGTCACTGTTCTGACCAGTGCTTAGGACACCACCAGGGCAGTTATGATGCTAGTCATCGCCATGGTTTCAGTGGTGTTCTATGACCTGTGCATGACATCACTGCACCCCAGGCACCCAGCTAGTATTCACAGGACTGCAGGGCCACCACACACACTGGCCAGAGTGATCCCTTTGTCCAATGGAAACACTACCATTAACTTGAATTTTTTAAATTGTTTACTTCATATCTAAACTAGAGGACAGGTGACTTGAATGAAAAAAGGCAATTATTTTATGTGTAGGATAAGCACATTCCTAATTCTCTCCAGTGGTGAGGCTAAGCAATACCTGAGAAAATTAGGCTTAGAACCATGCTTACATTTCACATAAGAGGCCCACATTTACATCTTACAGAAAGGGTATTGTTATATATATGTTATTGGCAGTTCTATTTAACTGATGTATAAACATGAGTTATATGTGAGGTACATATTGGTGTATATATGTGGATTTGAAAATTACACACAACTCTATCATTTATCGAGTACCCCCCACTATGGGGAATAGTCTCCTGCATTTTTACAAGCCATTTTCCCTTTGGCTGCGCTTCTCCTTATCATGGCCCCAGAGGCTTGGGAATAGAGGGAGCCTCTGGCTCTTGTCATGAATTGTGTTCTTGTCAAGCCAGAAGGTCTCATTTCCAGGCTTGTTGTAGGCCCCCAGCTATATCTTCTGGAAACAGCTGGGCTCTAAACAGGGTTTGAACTCTATAGACTTTTTTCCATTCTACCTCCCACCCACCACAGACTATGCCTCTTCCCTTAAGAGCAGTATGTATTTACTTCCAAACCCTAGCAGTTGCATTAGAACCTGGCCATGACTTAGCCTTCTCAGGCTTCCTTATGGCCAGTAGGCCCTGCCTCTGGGTCTTTCCTCATGTAACCATGGGCAGTATTTTCCAACGCTATCACCAGCACGCCATTACAAATAGTTGTGGAAAGAGACTGCACTTGGGGTGGTGAACACAATAGAGATGATGTATTATAGAATTGTACCCTTAAAACTTATATTTTGTAACCAATATGATTCCAGTAATCTCAATACAAATAAAAGAAACTATAAAACAATAATGTCCTTAAAAAATTACGTTTTCAAAGTATTTTGTTACTTCCAGGCTCTTCTACTTTTCTGAATGTTATTCATTTATAACTTAGCACTGGGCTCTGCAAGTGTCTCTTCAGTTTTACCTTGGCACTAGGTTTCTTTGAGAAAGCATTTTTACTTTCATGTTTAAATAGCTCTCTATCACCTGAATTATTATTTTTTTGTGCTTTTTGCTTCCCATTTGTCTTTTTCTTCAAAGTTTCTTGACCTATATTATAAATGTAGAGTTTATAATCCTAGAGAATTTAGTGATGTACTTAATAAATAAAGAAGAAGTGAGCAGGGTCAATGAGTGTAAACCCTGGTCATCTGGTGTATGGTTACAATATTTTGTCTTTCCTCATGATACCTGAGATTTCCATAATAACTTAATTGCTGTAGTCATCCCTATATGTAATATAAGATATACCTTTGGATCATCTTTTACTACTAACGATGTGGCTAAGATAGACACCCTCACTAAAACACCCATTATTAGGTTTTCTTAAGGAGGACATAAGAATTAATAGGGTAAGATAGTAACACTATACAAAATATAATAATTAAAGCGTAATGTGCTAATTAGATCAGACATCCTTCCGGATGACCTTCTGGACAAAGCTGGGGCTTCGAGGGAAGTCCAGCTCCCGGGTGCCTGCTCGTGGCCAGAAGGAAGCCCAGGTCCCCGGTAGTAGAGGGAAGCTGGTGCCAGCATCCGGGGGAAGGAAGGCCTACGCTTGCATGAATTTCGTGCATCAGGCCTCTAGTACTATCTAAAACATTTTTCAGCTAGAGGGTTGCCCTTGCTGAGAAACAAATGATCCAAAGGACCTGGTATAGCCTGGGTTATGTAGCTTCCATTGTCATTATTATATTGTTCTTGTGAAGTTGGTGGTGGTATTTACTTTCATCATTTTTTGGCTCTACTATCCAATCATTTTATCTGAGGCTCCTTGGAGCCTTTTAACCAATCCATTCCTTTCCTCTCTACTCCTCGTCAGTGTGTACATGTATGTGACCATCCACTCTTGTGCTGTTGGACTGAATTATCTCGACCTAAATCCTTACTTCTTGAAGAAGAAAGTGTTGCCAAAGCAGAGTGGCCAAGCTGGGAACTATTCAGGGCATTGTGATAGCTCCTATATTTGAGAGATAGAGAATGCAATTCTGAAATGGAATGGGAACAATAACCAGGTTAATTAAGGAGAGTCCTGTTAAAGAAGAGAGAAATGATTCTCAAGGCTACTCTTCAGGAATAATAGCATATTACATCCTCAAATATTTGTGAGAACACTGTATTTACATTGCATATCCTACCTAATAATAGACAAATATGCAAATTGACCATACCTTTGCTATGCCCACGATTGGCCAGGAGGCGCGGAGGGGTGGGACTCGGGGTGGCCTGGGTGGCTGATTGGGCTGGTGGGATGCTGAGCTCGCGTCGCCAGCGGCAGCGCGAGCTCAGCGTCTGCGCCATGACTGTGCTGCGGCACAGAAGGGGCCTCTGGGGCAGCGAGCCCACGTCCGGCCGCAGACCATCAAAAGCGGGGGAGCTGGGTGCCTGTCCACTCAGGCACCAGGCCTTTCAGAAGCCTTCACTGCACCGGAGGCTTCTGAAAGGCCTGGTGCACCAGCTGACAGGCACCCAGCTCCCCCGCAATCGAAAGCGGGGAGCTGTGTGTCCGCTCCAGCACCAGTGGACCCCCTGCCATCAAAAGCGGGGAGCAGGCTGCTAGCAGTGTCCTCGGAGCGTGCTAGGCTTTGCGGGGCAGTGGATATGGCCTGGATGGCAGGTTAGGCCTAGGGGACCCTACACGTGCATGATTTAATCATGCACTGGGCCTCTAGTAAATATATACTCTCCCACCAGAAATGTTGCTTTCAATTTCACTTTGAGGAAGCACTGTATTTTGCTACTCCTTCAAAATTACTGTTTTTATAACTTTCAAACCAATTTCTTACATTTAAAAATACATATAACATCACATGTGATAATAGCATGAATTAATTTATTTAGTGAAAAGGTCTCTACAGAGTGCCAGGCACTCACTAGGATTTGAAGATTCTCTTGAAATGATACAACCTCTACTTTCAAGGAGTTTATTTTGATGAAGAAGACAAACAGATAAAGAGGTTATTACAATATGGACTGTTAAGTGCTCTGATAATATTCTGCACAGTTTTGTGATTCATTTTATTTTAGTTTGTTATGCCCTCTATTCAGTTTCCACATAGTAGCAATAGACTTACCTGAATATTAAGGACATATGGATCAATATATATTGTTGGTTAGATTGGAGAGGCTGGAACTTGCCCCATTGGATACCACTAGGGACATTTGATCGTGCCTATGATGCTGTCTTAATGTTTCTACTAGAAAGTAAAAGTAAAATCAGAGTGTACAGAAATATTGATGCAAGATGGGTAAAGCACAGTATAATCAAGATGCTTTTCAAAGTCTCACCATGTTAACATTAATCCTTGAAATAAAATAGAAAAGATTGATAAAGCTGGAGTTTGCATTCTTTATTAGTTTATTACCAGAAAAAAAAGAGTAAAAGGACAAATTACAAATTGTGGAGAATATTTACAATTTTCACAACCACAAGGAATAGCATCAAGCATATTTTAAAAATAGGTACAAATTGGTAAGAAAAAGAAAACTACTTAAACAAAAAAAAGGCAAAGTATATGAATAGGAATATTGCTGAAGAAGAAATATAAGAAGCAAAATTATTAGAAATCAGGGAAATTTAAATCAATATCATAATGAGGTGCCCTCATACATTATCCAATTGATAAAAACTATGTGACAATATGAAATGTTAGAGTATATATGGCCAAACAGAATCTCTTATTCAGATGCAAATATATTCAAGATAGTTTAGCATTATCTCCTAAGGCTGAACACTGCATATATTATAAGGAAATAGTTCTACTCCTAAATTTGTACAGAAGAAACTCTTGTCTGTGTACAATAGAAGCCATGTGCAACAATGTTCATAGCAATTTTGTTCACAATAGAAAAAAAATGGGAAACACTCCAAGTGTTCATAATGAGAACACAAATGAACTATGGTGTATTCACACAATGGATTATCATAAAGTGGTAAAAAAAATTAACTATGGTAACAATCCCAATATGGATGAAGCTCAACAGAATAATATTTAATGAAAAAAAAACCCACAGCTCCAATACGATGCTTTTAATAAAGTGAACATAACTAAAATTGAAAAAAAAATCAGTTGCTTTTTATGCAACAATAACTATATACTTCTTGGGAAATATTCAAATGTATAAAACAGTATAAAGAGGAAAGCTGAATGATGAACACTGACATTAGAAGGGTAAGAATATATCAAGTAAGAGAAAACAAGATAATGGGAAAGATAGACAAGAACATACTTTTAGATGTAGATTAAAATGTCTGGTGGATTCACTTGTACTTGTTGCATGCACGAAAATACTACACTAACTATATACAACATATATAAGGACATCGTGTTGAACTGGCAATGAGTATGAACTGACGTCTATTAGTAATGCAATTCTATTCTTATGGGAGAATTCCAAGAAATTTTAATTAGTGATCATAGGTGGGGGAAAATGCAAGTCACCCTTACATGGCTTGACTAGAAAATGACTAGCTAAATTGACAAAGAAGGCAAAATCCAGCTTTCACAATCTCCTCTGTCATACTTCTCAGAAAATTGCTTGGCTGTTTCTGATAACATTTTACATCATACGAGCAATTAGGGAGATAGGATGATCCTCCAAGTTTCCCTCTCCTGACCATGACTGCTGCCAAAGATTGTATGGAGAAGCCATACAATCTCCTTCTGGAGACCCAACTGGGATGGAATATACAAGGTCTACTCTCTGCTTTAATTCCACTCCCTTGTCTATACAAGTTCTCCTTTTAAGCTAAAGGCAAAATGAAGAGAAATCAGGTTGTGAACTTATAACATTCAACACATCACTGCTCTCTCACATTGTTCCTGTAATTTTTCCTTGAGTCACATGAGCAAGCCTCCTGGCTTTCTTTTGTTTTGTTTTGTTTTGGTTATTTCTTACATACAACTGTGTGGTCTAGCTTTTCAGGCCTTGCTGTTGATAAAATAGAGGAATTTAGAAATTCATTCTCAATGCAACACTATTAATTGCAAGCCGACTTCTATTTATATCTCTTCTCTAACACTCTAATTTCTCTCTCCCCTAAGGCAGATATCTATTCCAAGTCAAACAATTTTGTGGTCATAAACTCAAAAATGTATGGGACATATTCATTTTCAAAAGGAGTACTCACACTAACCAAGATTTAAATAGAAAACGTGACACTAACCAAGATTTAAATAGAAAAGGCCATTACAAATTATGGAATTTTTGGACACAGGTTCTTCCCCACCTGGCAAAGCAAATATGGAAACTGTAACATGTTCTCTATATAGATCTTTATGAATAAGGGTGTCCAGAATTCAAGGCAATTACAAAGATCAATTACATATCAAATTACTTCTTTAATTCAGTTTTTTATACATGCCAAACATGAACACATTTTTCACAAGAATTTACTTTTAACAAAAATTAGTTAGCTTCTTATAAAGAAGTTTTCAAAGGAGACCAAGCTTCATAAAGGAAGACCATGGACAATTATAAATATTTTTATTTGAAAAGTATATTTTGCACCCTACTAAACACCATTCATACAAAAAATCAATTCTAGCAACATTGTAGAACTAGATATGTACGATATAAAAATACAACTGGAGCCTGGCCAGCTTGGCTCCGTGGATGAGGATAGACCTATGAACCTGAGTCTTGGTTCAATTCCCGGGCAGGGCACATGCCTGGGTTGCAGGCTTGATCTCCAGTATGGGGTGTGCAGGAGGTAGCCAATCAATTATTCTCTGTCATCAATGATGTTTCTACTCTCTCCCTCTCACTTCCTCTCTGAAATCAATAAAAATACATTTAAAAAAATAAAAGTTCTGGAGCTAAAAGTGTTTTCAAATAACCATTTAAAATAGAAAAAAACTTAACCCTTAGAGTACCTTTTATCAAGATTTAAATAGTCTACAATTGCCCAGCCATGTGTCTCAGTGGTTGAGCATTGACCTATGACCCAGGAGGTCATGGTTCAATTCCCAATCAGGACACATGCCCAGGTTGCTGGTTTGATCTCCAGTGCAGGGTATGCAGAAGGCAGCCAATCAATTATTTTCTCTCATAATTGATAGTTCTATTTCTTTCTCCTTCTCCCGTCCTCTCTGAAATCAACAAAAATTGATTAAAAATAATAAAAATACAAATAGAAATATAAAGAGAAGCAAACATAAGGCAAAACTCTAATAAATAATATTATATCAAAATTAGGAATATCGTTAAGGGAGTAATAAAATTTACTGCAAAGAAGATATTTAAATATGTAACTGAAAGTCAACTTTTAGCCAAATATCTCACATATCCTTAGTACTCAATCAGTGAAGAAGTCAGAAGGCATGTCATAAAGTAGAATATCCAAATGTAGCCAGACCTCGGCCTCCAGTCCCCAGTTCCCACGGCTCTGCACAGGTAAGAATATAGGCTTGCCATTTACTACCTCAGTTTATCGCAGGGTAGCTTACAATTCTAAGTGAAAATCATGGTGCACTGTAGACTTCAAAGCAGAGTTTCATAATAACTGAGGTTGATAATGTACAAAGCAGATACACTTAATTTAGACAAACATATCACATAATTCTTGTGGCAGCGGATTCAGATTCAGTGTTTTATGAGAATGGGATAGATGTAAGGTATGTACACATTGCTTGGGATACAGAATGAGGAAATGGTAAAAAACAAACTAACAAACAAACAAAAACCAAAAAAAAACAAGACCTGTTTTGATAATGTATTCCATGGTGCCCTGGAGTTTGTAATGCAGGGTCGGGGCCACCTGTGCAGCAAACACTATCTGTTGCACCTGATAGAGGATACAAATATTTAAATGAAGTAGAAGAACTTTCTACTGATCCATTGTTGAAATATAGAATCACAAGTTTAGTAACCAAAACAAATACATCAATTTGATGCTTTTCATTGATACAGTTTGTCCGAAACATTAAACAAACAAAACCATAGAGGACTTTTGTATTTTCAGTCTTTTCTGTAAGTATTGGTTTCTGCATTATATGTGTGCCTAATGAAGAAGACTGTGCTTACTTCAGTTATTTTATATTGCTTTAATTTTAGCCCTTGCTTAAAGAAACATTTGGTTTACATTGGATTCGTGATTCTGGTGTCAAGTTGAAAAAATATTTACCCAGTTTGAGGATCCTGTGATTTTTCATTTATGTTAGTTATTAAGCTATATTGCAACTTAAAATATTTTAGTGGTGCGTTACATCGTTTAGAGTAGGAAAAGTAGTCTGAAGTGGTTAAATATGTTTTTAAAAGAAACTCCAAAGTAACCCAGTAATCCCAATGTAAATAGGACAAGCACATTTTTTGCTGAGTTATGTGGCACACCTGTGGGGCCACAAATCCGCTGTGCATGTGGATGTATGTTACCGCACGGGCACGGGTGCAGCTAATGGGACCCCACGTAGGCCGGGGAGTTGTTTTTGCATCCTTCCTACCATGACAGGTTTCCTGGAGGGGTGAAGAATGGCAAAAGAATGGCACTGGTGAGAATAGCAGACAGTTCTGGGACTGAAAGAGAAGCCGTGTAAGCAGGCAGTATTTATCAGTCCTGCCAGAGCAGTGCAGTGGGAAGGCTCCGTGATGAGATTTACCACAGTCCTGGACTCTCTCTTCTCATCTTCACTCCTCATCCTACCATGTAAGTCACAACTACACACACACACACATGAAAACAGAAGTGTAAAACATATGTCTATATATAAAACAAATGTGTGTATGTGTGTGCATGAGAGACTCTTAGTTACCCTCTTTCTAAAAGGCTAGTCAGATGAAATGGCATTCTTCATGTCCTCTACAGCACATGCTGACGAATGCCCACAAAACACTGATGACTCATGATTGTGGCCTACTCCTCAGCATACAGGGGCAGTTCCACTACAGTAGCTGAGTTGTGTGTGTTTACCCATACTAAATTGTCTGCCCCCCTGAAAAACGTTTATGCCTGAAGGATTTGTAATTAACTAATACATAAAATCAAGTGCTATTTTTACATTACAAATATTATTATATTCACAATCAAATATAAAGTAAGAGTTGCTGCTGCTGTGAAAGTAGAATATCTTTCTTGCATCCCATTTGTGATTCAAAATGCTGTTTTCATAGTTTTTGTGTTGTTTTGGACGGAGGTAATACTCATTTTTAAAGCTAAAAAATCTCGAATTCTTTATGAAAATATTTCTTGTTGCTGGGCTTGCTCTGATTTTCTGGTGCATCCTGCTGTTTATGTTGTTTGTATGGCGCACTCATTTTGGCATGAGATGAAGGGTATTACAGTGTGGTGATTATTTATATAAAGTGCATGTACCCGCAGCTGAGTTGCTCCTCTCACTTTCCACTTGTTTGCCACTTGAGATGTGGAACATTGTTGAAGGCCCTAACTCCAACGTGTTTCTCTTTGTCTAGCCAGCTCTGGTCTGTTTCTTATAGATTAAGTATGTAAATTATTTTTGGCTCCCATTTTCTGAATTTGTGATCCCTTGATGTACTGGAAAATTTCAGTCTCCAGAATGTACTAAGATGGGGTTCTTCTTGTCTCTATTTGTACATAAACCTCTGATTTTGGGAACTATACCACCAGTATGATATATTTCCTAGTTTAAAGGATTCATTTACACCCAAGTTTATTAATAAATACCAAGGGAAATGAAAGGGAGTAGGAGCACGGTTTTACTTTATTTTGTTTGTTTGTTCAAGTAGTTGAGAGAAACTGATTTCATAGTCCAGTTTTCACCAAAAGAGCCTCTGGTATTTTGGGATTGTTTGATTTACACTGAATGGCACAATACATGATACTTGCACTTTTTTTGTTTGTCTTCTTATAATGTAGATTCTGTGCCATTTTAATAGTCTGAACACTGTAATTCTCACAAAAGTAAAAGTTAGTTTGTAATTCTGATAAATTATTTAATATTGGAGAAACCAAGATGGCGGCATAGGTTAAACACCTAACCTACAGCCGGACACAACAATTTCAAAAATACAACTAAAAGTCAAAACGGACATCATCCAGAACCACAGGAAAGCTGGCTGACTGAAATGCCCACAATTAGAAGGAAAAAGAAAACCACAAGGAAAATCAGAGAAGCCGTAAAAGCTTGAGGTATGGAGACACGGGCGGAGACACGAGCCCGCGCGCGTGCGGGGAAGACGGAGCCGGAGAGGAAGGGGCGGCTGACGGCCTGGCTGGCGTTCTCTGGCGGGAAGGAGATAAAAGCGCCAGATTGTGCTGAACCCCAGCTCCGACTGCACTGAACCCCAGTTCCGGGCGAAACCCTGGGAAGCCGGGCTCATGCTGGGGGAGTCTGGGCTGTGGGGCGGAGACACAGAGGAGTTGCGCCGGAGCCGCGCACGGGAATGTGCGCAGAGGAGGGTCTGTTGCCTGTGCCGCTGGATTGCCCTAGCGGGAAGGAGACAAAAGCTCCGGACTGTGCTGAACCCCCAGTTCCAACTGCACTGAACCCCAGTTCCGGGAAAGACCCGGGGAAGCCAGGCTCATACTGGGGAAAGCTGGGCTGTGGGGCAGAGGTGCAGAGAGGCGGCGAAGAGCAGAGCACCAGAGGCGCGCACGGGATTGTGCGCGGAGGATGGGCTGTTGACTGTGCCGCTGAGTCGCCCTGGAGGGAAGGAGACAAAAGTGCCAGACTGCGGTGAGCCCCAATTCTGACTACACGGAAACCCAGTTCCGGGCGAGAATCTGGGAATCCAGATTCATTGGGGGAGAGACTAGACTGTTTGGCAGCGCGCGAAACTCCAGGGCGCTTTTCTCTCAGAGGTGTTTGCTGGGAGTACAGAGGGACACAGGAACCTCATAGGGCGGGGCTGACGGGAAGCCAAGGCGGTAGGCTCCGCCCTGTAACTCCGCCCCATCCAAGCTGAACACAGAGGCTTTTACAGTTTTGCAAGTCTAGTTGAATGGGGCTGTCTCCCGGCATAGACACAGCTGATCCTCACAGCCAATTGGACTGGAGGTCACATCCTCCCAGTGTACCAACAGCAATCAAGGCTTAACAACACCAAGACTTTGCACTCAGCCCACAAAGGGGGGTATCAAGAGCGACCACCTAGGGAGATTGGGGAAGCTGAGCGATAGGGAGGCAGCCAAAAGGGGAAGACACCGAAACAGGTCACGAATATAAGGGATGCTGTAATTCCTGCTGAGGGGCCACAGGCAGTAGCTGACCTACACTCCATTGGAGACCCAGAAACGAGGGCATCTAGTGGTCGGTGTGAGATGACACCAGATTTCAACCACTCCCATAAGGGACACATTCAAGAGGCAGACGCAGTGAGCGCCAAAGCCTTGCTGCACCAAGACCCGGCACATAAACGTGTCTCCCGCACAGCAACTCTTCCTTTATAGACACAGAGGGTCCGCACGGCCAATTGGCCTGGAGGACAATTCCTCCCAGTGACACCAACAACAATCAAGACTTAACTATACAAACAAGGACCAAGATGGAGGCATAGGGCAGAAGCCTGATTGCTGCCTACCACAACAATTTTGAGACTACGACGGGAGAGCAGAGCAGACACCATCCAGAACCACCGGAGGGCTGACTGAGCAGATGCTCTACAACTAGAATAAAAGAGAGGGGTACGCGGGATGAAGCTGATGCCGGTGACCCAAAGACCACACTTTAAAAACTACGGCTCAGGCGACACAATGGCGGCCTGGATCGTGCTCGGCGCAGTTCCCCCAGTGGTCTCCGGCTGAGGGGAAGGCTTCACTCGCTGCCGAGCACAGACAGACGAGCCCCTGGGAGACATGGGGTGGGAGACTACGCGCTTGCTGACGTCCGAGTCCTTCAAGAATCTCAACGCCCCGGAAGCGGCCAGGTGCGCACGCTCGGCGACCGGCCTCCGCTGCAGACCCAAGGGCTGACGCAGCCACCCCGGACCAGCCCGCTGCCGCGCACCGGGCACACCGGAGCTTCGCCGAGCCCGCCGCCCAACGAGTTCTGCGGTGGCTGCCCTGGAGCTCTGAGAAAATGGCCGAAGGAATTGCTGAGAGGGAATTGACCAACAGGAATTGGGATCAAGAAGACGAAACCCCGCTGGGTCCCGGATCCGGGTGAAGCCGCGTGCCCCTGGGTCCGGGTGAGGCTGGGAACTGGGTCAGGGTGAGGCTGGGCCCCGGGTCCGGGTGAGGCCACGTGCCCCTGGGTCCGGGGGAGGCCATGCGCCCCTGGGTCCGGGTGAGGCTGAATCCTGGGTCTGGGCGAGGCCGTGTGCCCCTGGATCCGGGTGAGGCTGGGTCCCAGGTCCGGGTGAGGCCGTGGGCCCCTGGATCCGGGTGAGCCTGGGTCCCGGGTCTGGGTGAGACCGTGGGCCCCTGGATCCAGGTGAGGCCACGCGACCCTGGGTCTGGGAGAGGCCACGTGCCCCTGGGTCCGGGCGAGGCCGTGTCCCCCTGGATCCGGGTGAGGCTGGGTCCCGGGTCCGGGTGAGGCCGTGTCCCCCTGGATCCGGGTGAGCCTGGGTCCCGGGTCCGGGTGAGGCCGTGGGCCCCTGGATCCGGGGGAGCCTGGGTCCCGGGTCCGGGTGAGGCCGTGGGCCCCTGGATCCGGGGGAGCCTGGGTCCCGGGTCCGGGTGAGGCCGTGGGCCCCTGGATCCGGGGGAGCCTGGGTCCCGGGTCCGGGTGAGGCCGTGGGCCCCTGGATCCGGGTGAGGCCACGCGACCCTGGGTCTGGGAGAGGCCACGTGCCCCTGGGTCCGGGCGAGGCCGTGTCCCCCTGGATCCGGGTGAGGCTGGGTCCCGGGTCCGGGTGAGGCCGTGTCCCCCTGGATCCGGGGGAGCCTGGGTCCCGGGTCCGGGTGAGGCCGTGGGCCCCTGGATCCGGGTGAGGCTGGGTCCCGGGTCCGGGTGAGGCCGTGGGCCCCTGGATCCGGGGGAGCCTGGGTCCCGGGTCCGGGTGAGGCCGTGGGCCCCTGGATCCGGGGGAGCCTCGGTCCCGGGTCCGGGTGAGGCCGTGGGCCACTGGATCCGGGTGAGGCCACGCGACCCTGGGTCTGGGAGAGGCCACGCGCCCCTGGGTCCGGGTGAGGCCACGTGCCCCTGGGTCCGGGGGAAGCTGGAGCCCGTGTCCGGGCGAGGCCGTGTGCCCCTGGATCCGGGTGAGGCTGGATCTCGGGCCCGGGAGAGGCCACGCGCCCCTGGGTCCGGGTGAGGCCATGCGCCCCTGGGTCCGGGTGAAGCTGAATCCTGGGTCTGGGCGAGGCCGTGTCCCCCTGGAGCCGGGTGAGGCTGGGTCCCGCGTCCGGGTGAGGCCGTGGGCCCCTGGATCCGGGTGAAGCCGTGCCCCTGGGTCCGGCCGAGACCAAACCAGAGGGAGTCGGACCTGCATTACCACCATTTGACCACCATCCAGAGCTGAGGGGTCAGTGCCGACATGTACTCATAAGGAACTGGTGGACATTGATATTGGGTCTCAAAAGAACTGTTGGTCCAGAAAGAAACTCACTACAAACTGATTCATTTGCCTGTCAGCATAACTATTATTGCTCGTCGCACATTCAATTCTTATAAGTATATCTCTAGTGACACATGATTTCGCTCATCTAGGGGAAATGATGAACAACATAGACTGATGAACAAGAACAGAACCAGAAACAAGGAGGCATCGATCGGACTATCGGGCCTCAGAGGCAGGATAGGGGAGGGTGGGGGGAGGGGGGAGAGATCAACCAAAGGACTTGTGTGCATGCATATGAGCCTAACCAATGCTTAAGTTCAACAGAGGGTTGGGGCATCCATGGGGAGGGGTGTGGGATGGGAATGGGGGGATGAGGACAAATATGTGACACCTTAATCAATAAAGAAATTAAAAAAAAATTATTTAATATTTACTCTCCATATTAGCAGTATTTTATATCCTTGCTCCATAGTATATTTGAAGGGCAAAAATGTGATAGCTAAAAGTCAATTATGTTATAAATATATAAATAGGTGCTGAATTGATGAATAAACATGATTATGGCTTAAAACATATGATGACATCATATATTTACTCTCTTTTAAGGAAAAATGTTTTTAATTATGATATTTCAAGAAGATCAATGCTCTCAACTTAGCATTGCTATGCTAACTGATATCAATTCTTTACTGACATCTCTGTCTCTTTTTTTTTTCCCTGAAAGCTGGGGAATGGCCTAGATTGAGTACCAGTCCTCCTCAACAGAGAAAGAGCAGCAGGGATCATCTCTCACGTAAAATAACTGATGAGGCCATCCTTCTGTGACTTGCTCAGTAATTTTGAGGAAAATTCATATCTGTCTAATCCAAAGTAAAATTATTACAGTGAGTTTTATTGCAACCTTGAGATTAATTACTGATGTTCTTAAAAAGGTCACATGTTTTTTTATCAACTATTATGATACCCTAGAGAATAAATACATAATTATAGAAAATTGCTGCACCTTTACTTAAAAACATCAAAGGACAAAATGATACCTAAGACCAGGATGTTATCTTTACCACACTGTGTACAAATTTCCTGTGTGCACTATTTTATGTTAGTTTCTGTTTCTCACTGTCACTGTTAGGAATGCTCTCCAAGGTGTTAGCACTGATGCAGAATTGGTTGCACAAGTTTTCACTTAAGCAAGAGTAAAGGTAGGTCATAAAGCACAAAATGTATAGCTCTCTGAAAATTGCTGTATTTGGAAAGCATCTTCCATATATTACAGTAATTTTAAGTAAAAAATAATCTCTGCTTTTGTTTTCAGAACAGTAAAGTTGTAAATTATTTTTAAAATGACTGATCTGCATGATGTTCTTCTCCACAGCAATTTTCAACCAGTGTGCCGCAAGAATTTTTATAACATGCAATATCTGACTATTACGGGCACGAGCATCTTTTCCCTTAGATTGTCAAATTAAACAATGACAACAGCCAACACAACAATACCTGCCTGGTGTGAAGGAATCAAAATTATATCTATTTTTTGTCAGATTGCAAAAAATATATAGTATATTTTTGGTGTGCTGCAGAATTTTCGTAATTTACTTATGTGTGCCATGATATGAAAGAGGTTGAAAATCGCTGCTCTAGCTTACTATTGTAAAATTTTTGTACGTATTCATTAAAAGTTTTGGACACTTAATAACTTTAATTCTAAAAATGATTTAGTGGATATTTAAACTGAAGTCCTAACTGTCTACCATTCATAATTTCAGCAGTCTTAAAAAGGAAACATGAGGCATTAACTAGCCAAAGAAAAAACAGAAGGAGAGAAATATAATTAATCCCCTGTACCTTCCGAGATCTTGATAGGGATGCCTGGGGGAGGGGGAGGTGAATGGGAGCGCTAGAAAAAAATATCAGAGGTTTCCCAGGACATGCCTTTAGCCACTTATATCTGGTAGAGTGGATTGCTATTTCATAATTCACTGAAGGCAATGCGTATGTATCTGTGATTATGTGTGTCAAGGTGTTCCTATGGCCCTCCACAGTTTTTTGACCTCCATTTTCCAATGATTTGAGTAGGGAAGGTGTACCTCTGTTAGTCAAGTTTTCAAATTGACTTTTCAGTGTGTATACAAAACTAATTTCTAGAATGTGTATAATTCTCTTGTGCTTAATAAGTATGGATATAACAAAATAGGTACTATAATCTTTTAGCAATTTTTGCTGACAGTCATGGTGTCATATATTACAGTATATGTGTGTGTATATATATTAAAATTTATTTTAAATTATGTTTGTATTAATTTTAGAGAGGAAGGGGGTGGGATATAGAGATGGAAACATCGATGAGAGAGAAGCATCAATCTGCTGCCTCCCACATCGCCCCTACTGGGGATCGAGCCCTCAATCCAGGCATGTGTCCTCACCAGGCATCGATCCAGTGACTTCTTGGTCCTTAGGTCAATGCTCAACCACTAAGCCACACTAGCAGGGCTAGAGTATATTTTTATCCAATTTGAGATACATACAATTACCAACCCATATTCAAATGATTACAACTTCTTCAGTTGAATAAAATTAATGCCAATTAAGTCTCAAAAGAAATAATGGCCGCCCTTCACTGTGAACCTAGTAAACTACGGGAGTTCTCTTTGTAATACTGGGAAAATTACAACTAAAGCCATCATGGAGACACTTCCCCAGGATTGTCGGGTTGTCCTTGCGTATCATATCCTGGCCCATAGGAAAATTCTGGTTGAAAAAAATACTGTTCTTGGGCAGTGACAGTAATGATCTGGGTGTACTACTTACCCTGCCACTCGTGAGCATAAGACATGGCTGTAGCCTTCACTGCATTGTTGCCTCACTAGTCAGATTTTAAAAGCAGCAGCAGACAGTAACATAAGGACAATGTTTGTAAATAGTCATAGTTATTAATGTACAAAATCATAAGGAGAGACTATAACTATGAAAAGATTTTGAAAAGTAAGAGTACATGTTTGAGTGTCAAATAACAACAAATCTAGAATTAGAAAAGAAAATACTTTTTTCAAAAAGAGTAATTGCAATGTGGAGACCACTTTGATATCAGGCTACTCAGCACCTCAAAACGAAACCAAAAGTACTTTCTTTTAGCGGGAAGGATAATCAGAGCTAGCAGGTGCTTTTAAGGGGAAATCAGGAAATGGGGGTGAGCAGACAGCATGGCTGCGGGTCTGACATGCTGAGGTTGTCTCATCCTTGGGGCGAGCTGCTAAGGCGGGTGTCCTGCATTTCAGTGCTGGCTCAGACTTGGGAGGATGCTCAAGTCCAGGGACCTGTGGGGTTCGGGGAGAAGCCTAACTAAGCCTTAGTCAAGGCAAAGCAGAGAGTAAGAAATGGGCAACAGTGAACACTTGGTCAAGTGATTGCAACACATTCTGATATTGAAACACAAAAGGAGAAAAATATTTTGCCACTTTGTGTTAAGACCAGACTCTACACCGGAACCAATTTTCCTTTTCTGAGCTACACTCTTCATCCTTTCGTAATATACACATGTGTATGTATTAGTATGTCTTATTATTCACACACTCAAAACCACACAGATATAGTATTACCAAATAATAGGTTTAATGATAGTGTTATTTTGTAGGCTGAAATTCCAAGTTTTAAAATAGAAATACTTTATCATACCTATTATGAAACAATATTTACAACCCATTGATTAAATTTATCATCTTAATTTGAATATTATAAAGAAAAATACATTTATACATCCACAAGAAGACATACATGAAAAATACATGGAATCATCTGTTGGCCATATTTTGTCTATTTATTTGAATTGTAATTTCTTTTGATAAAGTCAGTATACAGATTACATACACATTATTGCAATATTTTATTACTCTAAACACTAGCATATATTAGGAATTTTTATAAAATGTTTCCAAATTAACAGTAAAGACCGAATCACAGTTTATATTGGGAATTTACTATTTAAATGTGACACCTAAAACTTTGTTTGGATAATACAAGTAGACTAACCTTGAGATCTAAGTAATTTTGGGTGGGGTGGGCAGGGAACAACAAACACATATGCTTTCCTGGCAAATTTAACAAATACACAATTTATAGATTTATATTTTTATCTAATGGCCATCTAATCTACCATTAGTTCTTTTAATTACATATATTGCTAGTATCTATAAGCTGTATCCTATCTCATAAAATTTATCTTAATATTTAACCTCCACAAGTTGGATTTTTTTCTCTAACAAATTTATATTAGGCCTTGTAGATCTCAGGAATGTTGCAGAGTAGCATATTAAATAGAATTAATATTTGTTTACAAAGGTACTATTGAATGATGTAAGCTTTCTATACTTATATAACACTTAAATTAATCATCCAATGAAAATGATAATTAATATTGTGCTTTATTCAAAATAATGTAATTATGAAATCATTACAGTGGCTGTGCTATCATAGAGGATATAAATAAAAGAATCATGGAAAATACATCACTCATATACTTCTGTACTTTTAAGTCTAAAATCCATTTCTTAAGATATTGTGTTCACCCTACCAGCCTCACAGCATAGAAACCTTGGAGTTCTTTCTCTCTCTCACCAAATTCTATCACGACCCTCACCACCTACCTGGTGTCTGGGAAAGCTGCCTAGCAGTTCTCTGAACAGTGTTACCTCCTCTAATACACGTCGCCCTCCGATGCCAGACTGATCCTCCTAAAACACTACACTTGCTGTGCTAACCTTGCTCATAAACCTGCAAAATCCCCTAACGGTTTGTCATGTTGAGTCCATGATCTTGTGCTTTGTCTTCAAATAATTCAAAAACATATACTAACTTCTATTTTTGCTCTCCCTCCTCTGGGAATTCTCAGACTATTGTCTGGACTCGTTTTTCAAACAGAATGAGGGTATGGGGAAAGGAAGTGAATTATAGAGAATGAATGTAAGGAGAGAACAGAGAAAGGAATAATTAGGAGGAGGAGGAGGAGGAGGAGGAGGAGGAGGAGGAGGAGGAGGAGGAGGAGGAGGAGGAAAGGAGGAGGAAAGGAGGACAGAAGGAGGAAAGAAGGAGGAAACCAGAACCACTGGCTTCTAAGCACTCACCTGCCTGCCTGATGCCCCTAACTGCTCCCCTGCCGACCTGATGGCCCTAACTGCTCTCCCAGTTTTAAAGTTTGCCAAATAAAGTAACTTATTTTTATGCTATGCTCAAGGACTGAATGCAAGCTTTTCTTTATGGTTTATAGCTTATACTTCAATTTATATATCTTCAAAATACACACTCATATACATACCTATATATACACACATATATATGTATTTTTTAAATTGGAGTTCTTTTTCTAATTAGAATGGTGAATCTAGACAGGAAGCAAAGCTGACAGGGTTTTTATGATGCTCCCTTTCTCTGTAAACCTATATCACATATACTCTCCATTATAAACTTGAACATTTATGTAGTCCAAGTATTTACTTGTTGGACTTTTAGATTAACTATCTTCCCAAATGCACTCTGTACTTTAATGTATGATGAGATCTAATCGTGACCACTTGACACTCTTGCCTTAGCCATCAATCCTGTGTCTCTTTGCCTTTCCCTCTCTGTATAAGAAGGAACGTTTTAGTTAAGATTGCTTGTTGTGAGAGCTAACCCTCCACCCCCTTCACCTAATTGGTTTGATCTCTGTTTCTCTGAGTCTGTTTTTATTTCTTTTGTTTGTGCATTTGGGTGTTTTTTTTTCAGATTCCACAAATAAGTGAGACCATAAGGTATTTGTCTTTATATGACTTACTTCACTTTGTGTGTAACCTCCAGGTCCATCCATGTTGTCCCAAATGGCAAGATTTCATTTTTATTACTAATACTAGTGGCCCAGTGCATGAAATTCATGCACAGGGGTGGAGGGTCCCTCAGCCTGACCTGTACCCTCTCCAATCTAGGATCCCTCTCACAATCCAGAACCACTGGCTTCTAAACGCTCACCTGCCTGCCTGATGCCCCTAATTGCTCCCCTGCCGACCTGATGGCCCTAACTGCTCTCCCCTCCTTGTCTGATCCCCCTAACTGCTTATCTCCTCTCCCCTCCTGTCCTGATCCCCCTAACTGCCTATCTGGCTCCCCTCCTTGCCTAACCCCCCTAACTGCCTATGTGCCATCCCTTCCCTCTGCACCTTCAGACCGCAAAGCTCTCCGCTGAGGCCCTGCACCCGTCCTGATGCCCCCCTCTGGGCCTGGCGGTGCAGCAGGCATGCCCGCTCTTTCGCCAGGGGTGCCACTGTGGCCCGTCCTGATGCCCCCCTCTGGGCCGGGCAGTGCTGTGGGCCCGCGTGCACCTCTGCCAGGGGGGCCGCCCCCTGCGGCAGCCTTATGTCCCGGTGGCACAAGTCCCCGCCCCTGTCCCCGCCCACCAGCTCCTGTGAGTGCGCAGCCTGGTCATGACTGTGACACCGTTAGGACCAATTAGTATATTACCTCTTTATTACATAGATTCCATTTTATATATGTACCACCTCTTTTTTATTCATTTAGCTATTGATGGACACCTAATTGCTTCCACATCTTAGCTATTGTAAATAATGCAGCAGTGAACATAGAGGTGCATATATCTTTAAATTAGTGTTTTCATTTTCTTTGGATAAATACTAGAAGTGGAATTTCTGTGTTGTATGTTTAGACTGCAAACTAGTGCAGACACTGTGGACAATAGTATGGAGATTTCTCAAAAAATCTTAACATAATCTCTTATCAGAGTTGCTACAATATGTAAAAAATAACTGATATTAGTTCAATTTGAGCCTTTTATGTTTTTCTCATTAACATGTTAGCAAGATGGTGAACAATTAAAGCTAATGCAATATAAATTATACATAAAATTAATCAAATGCTAGAATAACCAAAAGATAACTGTAATTTATTTTCCTGCTTTAATGTTAAATTTTGAAGAAAATTGATTATTTAAATAGAATAGAGTCAATATAGCTATTTTTAATCTTGTGTAGAGATATTTTATAAGAGACACAATCACAACATGGGAGCATTATTATTTTACCATAAGTTTATTGATAGTGTGTGGGAGAGGAGGACAAATTTTAGTAAACAAACATCTTCTAAGTTGTATGAGTTATATATGGAAATATGTTTCATTTGGATATGTCTGTGTTGTGGGAGGGTGCTGAGTTCTTAATTCTGGGAAAAGAAGGAGGTAGACAATGGAAAGAGGGTGAAGGGCTAAATCCACCAGTGCATTTTTCCTTGCTTGGTCCGAAGCAATGATAATTATATCCATATGTAAGTTCCATAAGTTCACATTTTTTGCCAATTAATCTTTATTTTTCAGCATGACTTAAAATCAGAACCAAAATTTATAACTAGACGTATTGGTGAAAAGCATCCCAAATTATAACTACAGTGATATTCTGTGGGTCATGTGTCCTTTCCTCAGTTCAACAACATTGCAAAAAACATGCAATTACAGGAAGAGTGCTGCCAAGTTTTAAAAAATACCATTGCATTAGCTGCTTTTCAATAAGAGAGAAAAGAGGCTTCATTTTAAACCCCTTAAGAATCAGCAAATTCCTTTTCCAACACTTATCTGTTAATTCAGGGGCTATTTCTAAACAATATGCTTTATTTTATATTTTGCATAACTTAATTAAACCAGGAACAATTTCAAGAAATGATAGATATTTAGATACTGATAAATTGCTAGGTAGCTATTATACTAAACACATATTACAATGCATGCATACTAGATGCATAAACAATTATTTAAATAATTTTAATGGAACTTTTTCTATCATTACTGCTCTGTCAACCTACAAAAACAGATGATCAATCCAGCAATAATGTTGTAAAAAATCATCAGTAGCATTATGTGTAAAGTACAATTCTAGACTCCTACAATGGATATCTTGGGTGGCACAAAAACTGATTTTTTTTAAATAATTTATTAGAATAATGTGTTGTATACATTAACATATTTATCTAGGCTAAAATGAAGGGTATATAAAAATCCAAACCAGGGTAGGAATTAAGATAAATGCACATGGAAGTCTATTTGAAAGAAAATCTGGTTATGAAAACCTAAAATCTAGTAATCTTTTATATTAATAAATAATGAATTATGAATGTTTTTGTGTAGTCATTACATCATAAAGAGTATGGTACTCAAAGAGTGCTCAGTGCAAAGTTCAGATAATTGAGTTTGAGTGGGTTCTAGTAAAAAAAAACAAAAGCTCTAATATTTAGAACAGAAATTGGCACATATCGTGGGTATTTGATTGATAAAATTTCTTTGTTTCAGATGTATTTCACAACATATGTTCATGTAGGTATTTTTCTTCATGTGATTTAAAATTAATGAACACCCCTGTAATTCACACTTAGGTTTCAAAATATTTTGAATTACACAGAAAATAATGTTGCCCAAGCAGAGCTTAAGTTGTTTGTTGTTGCATCTTAATTATAGCCAATACTGTCCATTTCCCAGTATCTAGTTATTCATTGTAACTCAAATAATTTGTAGTTTCACTCTGGTAGATTGGGTCTTTCTTGTATATAAAAACACTCATTGTTTTCCCAAGATCGTCTCAAACACTAATACATTATCTAAATACTATGATCCATGTACTATTTTTCATGGTCATGGTGAGCCTAAGACCATTGTGTGATACATTTACATAAATAATTAGTAGGAAGTGTTCAAAAAAAATCTAGCTATTTATTGGAGTGAATTGTAAAGCTTCCCTAATGAGAGAAGGATTCTTATAGCTGTAAAAAAATGGAATTTAAATATTTTTAGACACACCAATTGAAAAACTCTAGGAAAGATAAAATATTTCCTTGGAAATGAAGCAACCAATTCAGTAATGCATTGTTTCTTTTTTATCTGAGGAGTTAATATGCTGCAATTTCTATTTTTCATATTTTGCTTTTTTTGGAATGTGATAAATCAGTATTATACTTAACTAATATGAAATACTCTGACTTTGCAACCCCACGACTTTTTTCAATATATTACCTAATAAGTTAGAACTGTTTGAAATGTAGCTGTCACTGAACTGTCTTCATTAGAACCCAAGATGCTTCCTGCGGGCTAGGGTTCATTCTGGCACTCACATTCTTCTCCTTCCCCAACTGGAGGCGTGAATAATAGAGATTATAGGGTTGAAATTTTTGCCCCATTAGTTACTCCTTGTTCTTTCATTTTCGCAGGCAGAGTTCGTGAATGTCTTCTTGTGATCTGTTTTGCTTCTCAGTTCTTATAGCTGAGAACACAAAAGAATGAAGGGGGCACTTTATCCTGAGCAAAAATCACATTTGTGCTGATTATGTAAGAATGCTCTAGCTGGATCATAGAGGATAGGAGCTGTGCTGCTTAGGAGGTGCTTCTCCTGCTGTTAATACTACCAAAGTGGAGACTTTTGGTGAGAATATGAAGCACTTTTTTTAAAAAAATGTAGTAGGTTCTAATAAAGTAATTTCCCTTCTCACTTCTTGTGTTATTCAGACATTGCTAAATTAGATGGCCGGTCTGAAACATGTGAACTAGCAGATGCTTACCAGTTTGTGAATTACTATTTTCAGTAATTTACTTATATTTTAAGTGGTGACTTCTGCAGGTATGATGCTTTAGGTACAATGAGTAGTCCTCTTGGGAACAGGATAAACTTGATTGCAGGTCAGCAGGGTCACATATATTCTGGTGGCGATTGGCTCTGTTGTATCACATCATGTAAGACACCAGCCACTCTGACTGATGGAAGTGATGCTGACGAAGAAGTCAATTACATTTCCAAGAATTCATTAGAAATTTAGCTTCCTTCACTTTTAGAGCTTGTATGTTTTAGTATTTAATGTCTACAGTTCCCATCTTCCACAAATACAGAATATTCCTTTAGTCATTGCTTTGCAGTGACTTACAACGTAGATACTGTCTAATGACAAAACTGCAAATCTGTAGTTTAAATGTCACCTGCCCCTGCCTCTTCATCATGGAGAAAGGAAAAATGAACTTATTAGGTTGGAAATATTTTAGGATAATTGCAATATTTGGTATTTTGGAGAATACATTACAGATTTTTAGAGTGCTTACTAATTGTATAGTCTTAAATAAAATTTAATAATGTGCCACCCACTGTACAATGTATAGAAAATCGGTTATTTGGTATCAAGGTTGCATAATTGATATCAGTTGGTGGCTGCTCACTGTTCCCATTGGTGGGGCTAGAAGTATATGACAAGTTGTTTGTTGTTGCATCTTAAGTACGGGCAATACTGTCCATTTCCCAGTGTCTAGTTATTCATTGTAACTTAAGAAATTTTTAAAATCACCCTGGTAGATTGAGTCTTTCTTGTATATGAAAACACTTATATAGAAATGATTATGTTCTGTTTTTTTAACTCCTTTTTATGATACTTGAGAGATAGAAATAGGTCTTATGTAAAAAAAAAAAAAAAAAAAGCCCTGAACAGCCATATATCACTTATCAATGAGGATTGATTTTTCCTTCAGAAAGAATATATTTGAGGTAATCATTGAAATTGCTATGATTAATAATTTGTTAAGGTCCCATTGATGTTACATAGATGTTTGGTAAAACTCTCCTGTGAAGCCGTCTGGCCCCAGGCTTTTGTTTGCCGGAAGCTTTTTGATGACTGCTTCAATTTCTTCCATAGTTACTGGCCTATTGAGCTGTTTAGATTCTTCCTGATTATATTTTTCTAGGAATATGTCCATTTCCTCCAGGTTGTCCAGTTTGTTGGAATAGAGTTGTTCGTAGTATTTTTTTAACAATCCTTTGTATTTCAGTGGGGTCTGTTGTTATTTGACCTCTTTTATTTTTTTAATATATTTTATTGATTTTTTACAGAGAGGAAGAGAAAGAAATAGAGAGTTAGAAACATCGATGATAGAGAAACATCGATCAGCTGCCTCTTGCACAACCCCTACTGGGGATGTGCCTGCAACCAAGGTACATGCCCTTGACCGGAATCGAACCTGGGACCTTTCAGTCCGCAGGCCGACGCTCTATCCACTGAGCCAAACCGGTTTCGGCTGACCTCTTTCATTTCTGTTTTTGTTTATTTGGGTCTCCTCTCTTTGCTTCTTGGTGAGCCTGGCTAGAGGTTCATCAATCTTTTTTATCCTTTCAAAGAACCAGCTTTTGGTTTTGTTGCTCTTTTGTATTGTTTCTTTGGTCTCTATGTCCTTTATCTCCGCTCTGATCTTTATTATTTCCTTCCTTCTGCTTACACTGGGCTTTTCTTGTTGCTCTCTTTCTAACTCTTTGAGTTGTAGGGTTAGGTAACTTATTACCATTGTTTCTTGTTTTTTGCAGTAGGCTTGTAGAGCTATGAACTTCCTTCTCAAGACTGCTTTCACTGTGTCCCATTGATTTTGGATTGTTGTGTTTTCATTGTCATTTGTTGCCATGATGTTTTTTATTTCTTCCTTGATCTCTCTGATAACCCAGTCATTGTTTAATATCATGATGTTTAGTCTCCATGTGTTTGATTTATTTGGATTGTTTTTATTGTAGTTGATTTCCAGTTTTATGCCACTGTGATTTGAGAAGATGCTTGATATGATTTCTATCTTCTTGAATTTGGAGAGACTTTGCCTATGTCCCAACATATGGTCTATCTTTGAAAATGACCCATGTGCACTTGAGAAGAATGTATATTCTGTGGCTTTGGGGTGAAATGTTCTGAAGATGTCAATTAATTCCATCTGATCTAGTGCGTCATTTAGGATTGATGTTTCTTTGCTGATTTTTTGTTTAGAGGATTTATCCAATGGTGATAGTGGGGTAGTAAAGTCTCCTACTATGATTGTATTGCTGTTAATCTCTCCCTTGATATCCTCCAGGAGTTTTTGTATGTATTTAGGTGCTCCTGTATTGGGTGCATATATGTTTACCAGAGTTATTTCTTCTTGTTGGATTGCTCCCTTTAGTATTATGAAGTGGCCTTCCTTATCTTTTGTTATGTCCTTCACTTTGAGATCTAATTTTTCAGATATAAGTATTGCTACCCCAGCTTTTTTTTCATTTCCATTTGCCTGACAAACCTTTTTCCATCCCTTCACACTCAGTCTGTGTGCGTCTTTTTTTCTGAGGTGCGTTTCTTGTAGACAGCAGATGTATGGGACTTGTTTTCTTATCCAATCTGTTACCCTATGTCTTTTGATTGGGACATTTAATCCATTTACATTTAAAGTTATTATTGATAGGTACTTACTTGTCACCATTTTTATTCTTTATCCCTGTGTTCCTTCTTCGCTTCCTATTTCTTTTTTTTTTACAGCAGACCCTTTAGCATTTCTTGCATTGTTGGTTTGGTGGTGATAAATTCCCTTAGTCCTTTTTTGTCTGTGAAGCTCCTGATTTCACCTTCAATTTTGATTGATAGCTTTTCTGAGTACAGTATTCTTGGATTCAGACCCTTCCTTTGCATGACTTTGTATATTTCATTCCATTCCCTTCTGGCCTGATGAGTTTCTGTTGATAAATCAGTTGCTAGTCTGATGGGGGTTCCTTTGTATGTAACTTTCTGTCTCTCTCTGGCCACTTTTAAGATTCTTACTTTGTTGTTGGTGTTTGCCAATTTAATTATAATGTGCCTTGGTGTCAGTCTTTTGGGGTTCATTTTGCTTGGGACTCTGTGAGCTTCTTGGATATGTGTGGGGTTTTTCGTCCCTATATCAAGGAAGTTTTCTGTCATTATTTCTTCAAACAGGTTTTCTATTCCTTGCTCAGTTTCCTTTCCTTCTGGAACCCCTATTATGCGGATGTTGTTTTGTTTCGTGTTGTCCCAAAGTTCCCTAAGGCTCTCCTCCTGCCTTTTAATTTTTTTTTTCTAGAAGCTGCTCTACTTGGGTATTTTTTCCCATCTTGTCTTCTAGCTCACTGATGCGGTCCTCTGCTTTTTCTAGTCTACTCTTGAGTTCTTTACAGCAGCAATGTCATTTTTCATTTCTTCTTGGTTCTTCTTCATTTCCTCTTGGTTCTTACTCATATTGTCAAATTTGTCTTCCATTCTTTTCAGCCACCTTATGACCATTTCTCTGAATTCTTTCTCTGATAGGTTGCTTGCCTCTATTTTGTTTACTTCCTTTTCTGGTGATGCCTGCTTTTCTTTCATATGCGGGCTGTTTCTTTGTCTCCCCATGGTCTCTCTCTTCTCCAGATGTCTGGTTATGTAGTTCTCTCTTTCCTTATCCCAGGCAAAATCTGACCTTTCTGTGGTAGAGTGAAGAGCTCCTTTGAATCCGCGTGTTTGCGCCAATTGGGGACCGGTGTTCTGGGGCTCCCCACTGTTCGGTGGTTGCTGTAGTTGTCCTGTCTCAGTCTTAAATGTCACTGTCTCTAGGACCTGACCACCCTCAATACACCCTCACCATCTTTCCCTGTCCCCTCAAATGGCTGCCTTTGGTGTCATTACTACCAATCCAGAGGATCTGTATTCACTACTAGCAACTGCAAGCAGGTTTCCATGCTCCAGGGAGAAGGCCCTGTCACCTGTTCTCAGGGGAAACCTGGGTGCAGGGATGAGCAGGGTGCTCCCATGGCACCCTGACTTCATATAAAATCTGTTTCTGCACCTGACACAGGGGTGGCCCCTACCGTACCTCATCCTGGGAGGCCCACATCCCTGGTTAATAGATCACCTTCTGCCTTGTTTCATTTCCCCAGCATGTGTGACAAGGAGGGACTTCCGGTGATGCCCACTGGCATGGAGTGTCCTCAGTCTGGTTGGGTTTGGGATTAAAACACACTTTGGGGTTTAAGCCATCCTTCCCAATGCAGAGGGTTTCTGGTGTGGCGATGCAGGTAAAGTGCACCCACGCGGGACACAGCTGCTGTGTGTGTCATGTGCAATAAGAAATCAAAGGCGAACAGAGCATGGAGCTCCTCTGCATGTTCTTTGGACAGAGCTCACATCCAGGGGGTCTTCCAGTTCAGGATTTGCTAAAAGTCTGAAGCAGGAGTGAGTGAGGGGAGCCACTCACAGGCCAGAGACATGTGGGGATGCATGCATTTGGCTTGACCTCCCTGTGCTAATGGGGAGCCACCACCACCACCACCCGCGTCCTCCTCCCCCCCTCCCCCTCACCAGGGGCTGTGTTAGCTTCTGGACATGGTACTGCCTCTCTGCTCACAGAAGGCACATCCCCCGGCCCGAGTCTGCCCCGCACAGAGCTCTGTGGCTGAAACTATCCCTGAGTCGATCCATCCCAGTGTCTACCCAGGTGATCAGGGGTCAGCACCTGCCACAGCAACAAACTGCAACAGGCGTCCCAAGCAGCCTTGCCCCCACTGCTCTCTTAGTTCCACCCCACCCCCCAGCACCTGCTCTCTTACGTGTGCACCTGGGCTTCCGAAGCATTGAAAACACACAGTCACGCTGCTCAGGACATCTTTGGGACCTGAACACCCTCAACAAACTCACTGGCGCAGCTCCCTGCTCTGGACTCCATGGTGGGAAAATGAAATGCAACACCATCTCCCACTTTTAAGGGGCAGTACTAGTAAGAAGAAAGCCTAATTCATCTTTACAAAGACACACCTGGCTGCCATGGTGACAGGAACAGCCTTGGGACTGGAAGGCACGGCCACGGGCAAGTGCCCAGCTTTCACTCCTGCTCCTCAGCCTGTAAAGGTGTATTCAACTGGGAGACTATAGGAAGACAAATATATTCATATCTTCATAATGAATCAGGTGATTGGCGAGTTTCCAATAATTGTTAGACATTCCCAAACTGTGATGGTTTGAATACACCCTGATTTCAATGGCATTAATTTTTTGAAGTGACACCTACATCTATGAACCATGACTACTGCTGACACAATAAAAGACACGATGCATGTGCAGTTCTTAATCACGGTAGCTTTTCTTCTCTTTCAGCGTGCAACCCTCCATCCAGGCTGGCCGAGGCCGGTGGTGACGCACAGGGCCCCGTGCTGGAGGAGGAGCGCGGGCTCGCTGAGCTCTGCACGCTGAGCAATCAATGGAGTCGGGACTCAAATCCAGGCCTTGGGACTTGGGAGTACATTGGGGTTTTTTCATGTTATATGGCGCTTTATCCCCTCATCTGTGAATCCATAAACCACTCCTTACTGCTTCTTTCTGTGTCTCCCTCTATAAATCAGGAGGAAGGAAGCCACGAGGCCCTGAATCATTCCAAATGCTTTCCACCCACCGCCTGCCTGTTCCTTCCATTACACGCAACAGGCCAACCGTGTCGTCTGCCGCCGCCAGGACCCTCTGCGTGACAGCAGTGCCGCCTGGTTTGGGGGGAGTTGCGCTTCCCTTCTCATTTTAAATGTTTATAAAGGGGGACGGGTTGTGATTGTTGAGCATAAAAATGACCTTTTAATTAAAATCTGAAGTTGTATCTGGTGCTTGTTTTTTCCCTCTGGTCCTACTATGACTTCCTGCCCCCCCCCCCGGCTCCCCCCCCCCCCCGCTCCCTCCCAGTCCTTTGGGTAGGATATTTTTTCAAGGAAAAACATCTAAGCATGAAATTGTCTTTCATGCGGTCAGGGGCTCAGCCTTGCTCCCACCTGGCAGGGAGGCGGAGGACATGGGTGAGTCACAGATGAGCAGCGAACGCCTAGCCAGGATCTGTGTTGTTCCTGCTCACGGGGAGACTTGGGGACGTGCATACATTGTTGTAGAGAAAAATCAAAACTTCACATTCAAAAACTCCGTGCGGCTACGGGAAGAAAGCACGTGATGGGCAAGCATCCAGCTCTCTGCGTAGGAACCTCTATGTTTAATGATGTGCTTTCTGAGTTTACTGCGTCAGCCATCTTTGTCACCATGGCAACCTTCTGAGGAAGGAATGGCTGTGGTTTAAGGCCTGAAATTAAGACTCACTGTATATGCTGTCTTGACATCCAGTAAAATTGGGAGGCCTCATGGCCTTGCTCCTCAGGTAAACTCCCCCAGTCAAACAGCCTTCCCATCAGGGGACGAGCACAGAGTCTGCTTAGCCATGAGTAGGGCTTGGGTTCCCCACCAGCCTGTGGAATCGTTCAAACAACCTCACCCTCCCGTGGGGACCCCAGGAACCCACCCCCTTGCTACTCCAAAGCCTGCCTCCCACGGCCCTGCATGTGCACTCTGCCCCCAAGTGCCTCCCCTCCTCCCCCTGCCTGGTGTGTGGCATCCTCCCACAGCTGTGAGTACACGTGACTCAAATTGCTGTCAGTCCCATCCAGTGATCATTATCCAGTATCTCATTGATGTTCCCGTCTGTATCACCATCCCTCATTGAGCATCAATCATTCATCGCCTGCCCCGCCTTTTCTTCCTCTCACCCTGACTTTTCCTCTCGCTTCGCAGTCTATGGCTCCTTTCCCTGCGCAGAGAGAATTACACTGAATTTGCAAACCACCGTGCTGAGGTCTTTACGGCCCACACACGTACATCACATCACGTGTCTTCAGGGGCGATGGCAGAAGGTGCCTGCACGGCTCCTCGCTGGCTTCCTCCCCCAGGCCGGGAGGCAGGAAGGAGGTCTGCTACCAGGAACTGGGTTCCGCTCTGGCGCCTGACCGCTATCATGTCTTTGTGGCCAAGTTATTTAACCCCGTGGGTCCTGGTCTTCTCACATACAAATAAGGACAGTGATGCCAGCCGTATAGGACTACGTGCATTTTAGAAGATCATGCACTAAGAGCTTAGCCCAGGACGTGGCACAGCGTCCACCGCATGCTTGCTGCCAGAACACTCGGACTGGCCAACCCGTTGCCAATGGCTTCAAGCTCCCTTCCCCCGGCACAGGGTCCCATCCCCACTGACCAAACCCGGGAGCCTGCTCACCACGCAGACGTGGCTCTTCCCGCCCAGTTCCCTTCCCTCCCGATTAAGAGAAGATCACATCCGTGGCTTTAACACCTGCCGGGCATGCAGGATACACAGACGCTAGACGGCCACCCCTGACTCTCAGACGCTCAGCCCTGAGAGTGGGGGTTGTGCAGCAAACGAAGCAGCTCTGGACCAGCCCACGTCCATTTCACCTCTGACCTCCCCCGGTCCTGGGTCCTAGACTCACTCTGTTCCTCTGACCAAGTCATTTCACACTCCGTGATGTGAAGGCCAAGGCCACGCACATAAACGTGATCCCATCCTGCCCGGTAAACTTGTATATCATTCTCAACAAATACTCCCTGGACGAGAAATCAAACTGTGACTGGAAAGAGTGGGTCTGAAACTCAGCCGCAGGGGACGAGAAACAGGAGTTTGCGAAATCGATCCCAGATTTCCACACCCCCTCCCCCGGCCCCCAAGAGGAAACTGGGAGAAGCAAGTGCTCGTTTATTAAAAGGCGTCGTGACCGCTGCACAGCTGCCTCCTGCAGAAAGAAGCTGCAGGACCAGCCAAGGTGTTTGTGGCCCGTTGTGTGGGGGGTGAATCGAGGGCCCGATAAGTCTCCCGGACATGAGCAGACAGCGTCAATAAACGTGAGTGATGGCCCGGCATGGCATGATTAAGAACTAATCCCACAGACTGCGATGATAGGTTGTTGTCCACCAGAGCCAAGTCAGCGCTTCGAATACTTCACAACCGACAAAGATTGGACATTTGGGAAGACAAATGGATGTCGCGGGACACAATCGACAATATCTGCTGAGATGCAAAAGGGCCAGTCCGTCAGGAAAGCGCCTCGGAAATGAGCGGTGGCCCTTCTGTGTGACAGCCGCAGGCTGGCCTGCCGCCTGCTGCCGCGAGTGGCCCGGGGGCCGGGGGCAGTTTGCAAACTGTCCCGGGTCACCAGGAGACCCTATTTGTGCAGCCTAAGTCGCCCCCATGGCTGAGGGCGTGCGGAGTCTGGCTGCATTTCTCTGGGCGAGGCTTTCTGGTGAGAGCAGTGCCTTGCTCTGCGTTGTGATGCAGGCCCTGCACCCATCAAGGACAGGGACGATCGCGACGGCGCGCTGAGATGCAGCCGTCGACAGTCGCCTTGGGCTCGGTGACCTCGCTCCCAGCGGCAGACGCCATGGCGCGCTGCGTCACCCGGTCTTTCATGGTCACATGGCGTGCTTCCCATCGTCCTCCTCTGCACTTCTGTGTCCTGTGTTCCCCTTTCTTAAGGACAGCAGTCTAGCCATGACGTGCTGCCTCAATGGCCTCACTTAATTGATGACATCTGCAAAGACTCTATTTCCAAACAAGGTCGCCTCCTGGGGGCCTGGGCTCAGCACTTCAACATACTTTTGGGCAACACCCACTTCAACCCATGACAGAAGTGACCCAGAGTTAAAGGTCTGGAGACAAAGACTGAGCGGCACTGACCTGGGAATTAATGCCAAAGGAGCTATTTATAGGCAGGAAAATTCTGGAAGTTTAGGTGACACAGAAAGCATTTTGGGGTCTGACTGCTGGTAGGGGGGGTCCCCAGACCAGCAGCGTGGGCCTCGCTAGGAGCTTATTAGAAATGCAGAAACTCAGGTCCCACCCAACACCCTACCTGTCCTCCTCACCCCACGGCGGGGAGGGAAGCAGGCGGCCACGATGCACTGGCCTCCACCCTGTCATCCGCTGACCATTCGGGGCAGAGGGAGCTCTGGAAAGAAAGCTGGGCCCCTTATGGCGTGCTGCACCTGCAAACCCGGAGACCGCCTTCCTCTGAGCTCCAGCGGACGGGAGAATAAACTCCC
This sequence comes from Cnephaeus nilssonii, assembly GCF_951640355.1. Lineage (NCBI taxonomy): Eukaryota > Metazoa > Chordata > Mammalia > Chiroptera > Vespertilionidae > Cnephaeus > Cnephaeus nilssonii. The sequence continues at coordinate 78,490,270 of NC_137083.1, read as the reverse complement.
GTGTTGGGTAAGCCGGCTGGAATTGGGGACTTGCTTTGTCACTTGCCGTCAAGGCTACTTCAGCTGATGGAGTTCCCTCTCCAAGGCAGCTTCTAGGCCTGCAAGACAGTGATGCTACTCTCTCGGGTAAAAGCCGGTGCCCGTCACCATGGGGAGCCCAGCGCTGGGAGGCAGCCTGTGCCGTGCGATCGGCCCCGGCTGCCCCTACTTCTCCATCTCCGCCCGAAGCACCGCCTTCTCCATCCAGAGACTGACGATCGGAGCAGCTCCCCACAGCCCTGCATTTTCATTGCCGTCTCGTGTTTTAACGTAAAGCTCCATGAATAATGTACACGCTGCTCCGTGGTCATTCAGATGAAAGGGTGGCTTTCCCCAGCCTCTGAGGAAGCCCGCTCCCCCGGGAAGTGGCCGGAGCTGCTGCAGCCTGCGCCACGGGCCAGGAGCGCAGCTGGAGGACCACCAACCGAGCAGAGCTCACGACGGGTTCATTTCACTGGCAGCACTTGTGGGTCACCTCTGCTCCGTACCCCAGCTACAGGGACAGGAAGAAGCTCGACCACTGTTTCTAAGTGTTAGAATCTGCACAGGGTGGACAAAGGTGGGTTTATAGTTGTGAGTACATGAAACAGCGTTTATTCTTGTATTATTTATTAATTATTGTATTATTTTCCATAGGAACAAACTGTAAACCCACTTTTGGCCCACCCTGTATAATGCTTCATACTCTATATCATGCTATTAAAATATCATTTACTTTATTTTCACCATCAAGCATAACTGTTTTCCCATTTCACAGAAAGGAATCTGAGGCCTGCCCAGCTGCCTGGCCCCACAGTTAGGGTCGAGATGCAAACCCAGTTTCTTACTTCAGAACCTGTGGTGTTGTTTTCACCAGATCATGCTGCCTGTCGACACTTTTGGAGGATGAGGGGCTACGAATAGGCATGATCCCCAAATACGGAACCGAGGCTCAGAGAGTGTAAGTGCTATCGTTTGTCCAAGGCTTCAGGCTGGTCCGTAGGAACTGGGTTTTCCCGCCCAGCTCTGCCTCGCTGAAAGCACTGAGGATCCCAGGTCTCATCACAACACACAAGCAGGTGAGGCAGGCCAGGCACCACTCCAAGCCCTCTGTGTATTGTTGATTCCATGACGTATTACCATCACATCCCCATTTTACAGAAGGGCAACTGAGACATAGAAAGATTGAGTCACTTGCCCAGGATGCCATGCCTAGTAAATGCCGGTGCTGAACTACACACCCGGTGCTCAGCTCCACGGTCAGGGCTGTTAGTCACCCATGCACCACTTCCATGTAAACAAAGAAGTGGTGGAACAGAGAGAACATCTGTGACTTGATTTTCAGTTCAAGGTAGACATGTTTATCCTGTTAATCTTGGTATCTCCAGGACTTAGAACAGGCTTTTGGATAGAAGGATGGATAAGTGGATGGATGGATGGATGGATGGATGGATGGATGGATGGATGGATGGATGGATGGATAAGTGGATGGATGGATGGATAAGTGGATGGATAAGTGGGTGGGTGGGTGGGTGGATGGATGGATGGATGGATGGATGGATGGATGGATGGATAAGTGGATGGATGGATGGATGGATGGATGGATGGATGGATGGATGGATGGATGGATAAGTGGGTGGATGGATGCATGGATGGATGGATAAGTGGATGGATGGATGGATGGATGGATGGATGGATAAGTGGGTGGATGGATGGATGGATGGATGGATGGATGGATGGATGGATGGATAAGTGGATGGATGGATGGATAAGTGGATGGATGGATGGATGGATGGATGGATGAGTGGGTGGATGGATGGATGGATGGATGGATGGAGGGATGGATGGATGGATAAGTGGATGGATGGATGGATGGATGGATGGATGGATGGATGGATGGATGAGTGGGTGGATGGATGGATGGATGGATGGATGAGTGGATGGGTTAATGGAGGGATGAGTGGATGGGTTAATGGAGGGATGAGTGGATGGGTGGGTGGATGGATGGATAAGTGGATGGATAGATGGGGAGGTGGGTGAATGAGTGAGTGGATCGGGATGGATGGATGGATAGATGGATGGTTGAGTGGATAAGTGATGGAGAGGAGTAAGACTCATGAGATGTACTGTGTGTGCTTTAAGTGGAGTAGCATATATAGAGGCAGTAGGCACCTATATCTGGAACAAAGATGCCGGAAACCAATCAGTGTCACTAAAAGAGAGATGTTGACAGGAAGCCAGGAAGGCTGGTCAACAACCTTAATTGCTCTAACTACTCACCCTTTAGTTGAGACATTGTTAGCTGAAGCAACCTCCACCTTTGTTTGTTCCACGTAAGTTTCTGTTATTTCCTGCCTAAGGGCTACATGTAAATTTCTGTTTATCTTGCCTAAGATGTTTTTCCCAAAAACCTCAATAAAAGGGATGGCAGGGCCAGAGCAGTGAGTAGTTCTCCCACTAGAGTTGGACTACCGCCTGGCCCCCCATTTCGCCAAATTGAATTTCTTCAAGTCTCCTTTCATTTGTGTGCGGCCCTTCTCCAGAACTCGAACCCTGAACTGGAACCCTGAACCACGCGGGACGTGAAAGGGATTCCTACACAAAGACACATGTGGTCATTAAATTTTGATACATAAATAAACCCATACAACAATAATCCCATGAAATGAGTACTTTTATGCCCACTTTCTAGGTGCAGAAACTGAGGCTCATATAAGCTAAATAACATGTTGAAAAGCCACAGCCAGTGAGGGTTAGAGTCTAGATTCAAATCCAAAGCAGTCTGAGACGGAGCCCGTGCGTGCTGCTTCCCTCTGCAGACAATGCGGGGTGGCCATGTTGCACCCGCCTTCACTCCTGGTCGGGCTGATGCAAACTCACCTCTCCAGGGCGGCTCCAGGGTGGCACGTGTGAGGGAGGAGCCCATGCAGGTGGGGTGGGGGAGAAGACACCGCTGACTGAGATTCACGGACCTTGCGGAGAAAGTAATCCATTTCAAGGAGTCTTTCCCTCTTGCCCATGAAGTCGTGGAGAAACAAAGCTTACTCATGCATTTGTCCGCTTCCATCCTGGGGCTCTTCAGTCATGAGACAGTAATTCTCTGGCTCCGGGCTGTTGAGAACGCTTTGCGGCCACATTCCCAGTCACAGCATGCATCACCAGGACCATCCTAAATCTCATTGGTCACTCTTCCATGACAGGATGAGGCTCAATATATTTAAAGTGCAGTCATGCCCAGGGGAGACTGCCTTCCGCTGAGGGCGTCACTTCTGGATCGATGCGTGCCTTCTACATCAGACCAGACGCCACGCGATTCCGTGGGAGAAACCAGAGAACCAGCTGTGGGCTGCAGGGAGCTCGGAGGGTTCTAGGAGCTGGAAAACACCTGGGAGATCCTTGGGCTTCATGTGTACATAAACCCTGGCTGGTGTGGCCCCTGGGTTGGGTGTCATCCTGTACCAAAAGGTTGCTGGTTTGATTCCTGATCAGGGCACGGGCTTTGGGCTCCATCCCTGGTAACGGGAGGCAACTGATCAATGTTTCACTCTCACATCGATGTTTCTCTCTCTCTAAAAAAAACAATATAAATTTAAAAAAAAAAAAAAAGAATCCAGGCAGTTAAGTTAGGTGTGTGAGCCACTCTCTAGTTCCCTGGTAAAGAGCACTACAGACGTGAGCCAGTGAGGAGCCGCACACACAGGCACAGCGGAGGTCCTGGTCCTAAGACACCCACTCCATTCACCTCCCAACAGGGGGCCCCCCGCCACCTCCTGACACACTGACCTCACAGATCCCAACCTGGCGTGGCAGTGGGTCTCTCGGCTCCTCTCTCGATCAACTCCACCTTCGTCAGAACTGAGAATGACAAGGAGATGAATTCTTCGGGCCATTGCCTCTCAGAGGGTGAGGGAATGGGAATCAGGTGGGAGACCAGCCAGCACCGGGCCTCGCAGAGCAGGTCTGAAGAGAGACACGTCGCCTGGGTAAGTGGCAGGCAGGTGGGTCCACCATTGTGGGTTGGCTGCCCACCCCGTAAGCAGCACCGGGCAGAGAGCAGAGGGAGGGTTGCTGTCCACAGGCACAGGGAGCTGATCTGGGAGTTGGGGGTGTGAATTCCAGGAGCACAGCCCCGTCAGGAGACAGGGGAAGCATGTGGACAGCTCACACTGACCTCCCAGGCCACCTGCATGGACCAGTGTCTCCTGGGCCACCTCCGCGAGCGTGAGACTCGTTAGGGACAACACCTGGCCTGCTTCTAGCACTGAGGACAGCCCCCAGGTCCCACCGCGGCCAGGAGCGTCCACTCCATTCAGGCCTCGGAGCGGAGCCGCCAGCAGGCAGCCAGAGGCCGTGCTGGCATTCTCTCTCCTTCTTCCTGGCCCTGCGGGCAGCACAGGTGACTTGTGAGCGGTGGACACGCCCCACAGGAGCTGATGTTCTCGGGGTGTTTACAGAGACACCCGCCTCCCCAGACACCGCCCTGGCCTCTGAGGGTGAAAAATAAGACAAGCGCAAGTTGTCAATGATTGGTCAGACAAAACGTTCCTGTAACGAACTGAAATACACAGAGGAACAAGGAACTGGCGAATGCCATGCTTGTGAGGTTGATTCTTACCAACTGGACAGTCAGGAGACGTCAGGGCCTCCTGGGGATGCTGGGTGGGGGGAAGGGTGTGGCCCGTCGTGGGACACGGATGTGTCGCCTCCACAAGAACAAGAATGGATGCTCAATGGCCAAAGGCCCTGCCGACCTGGGCTCCAGGAGGCAGGCAGCGTGGACCATCCTCTGGTTTCTGGTTTGATGTGGGCAGTGGGAATGGCTGGCAGGTCAGAGAAGCGGAGAGAGGACAGTGATGGGGGCGGCGGGGGGACCTTGGCTTCCTCTCTGAGTCACTGTGGATTTGTCACCCAAGCCCCCTGGGTCCTGCTGCCCACACTCTCCCCACCTCGAAGGCCTCCGACTGCAGGGGCTCCCCCCACTGCCCGCCCTGGGTCCTGCTCTCCCCTCAGCTCCCCAAGCTCCACATCCTCTCTGGTCAGTTCTCCTCCGTCCCCAGTGGAATGCGCACCTGAATGCCACAACCAGACCAAGACGCCTCCGCCTTTATGCTTTCATGTCATTTGTCTGCAAACAGTTTCAATGCAAACGGTTCGTTCCACCTCACAGTAGAGAGGGATGTGATGCTGAGAAACATCCTAATGTCTTCACCGCCCCGCCCCGGGTCAGGTGCTGGACCAGCCCCTGGGAACGTAAAAATGAACAAAGATCACGTGTTCCTGAGAGGAGACAGGAACGAACTGAAGTCCGGCGCCGGTGGGCGGAGACAGTCTCACCAACGGGACCAGCGTCAGTGAGGGATGGCCCAGAGCCCCCTGCAGAGCAGCAGGGACTCGTCTCTACCTGCAGGAGCCTGGGCAGGTCATGCAAGCAGGTGAAAAGCTGAGCTTTAGAGAGTGGGGGAGGGGCAAGGGGACGAGCAAGAGACCTGAGCATCTCAGACCCCTGACCAGCCACAGGAAGGTGGAGGGAGAAGTGGGGGCCACGTGGGGAGCAGGGCTCCTTACCAGAGACCCCATCACTCAGGTCCGGCCAGTGCCGGTGAGCGCCATTCCGGAGTGCACGCCTGTGGGGATTTCTGCCAACCAGAAAGAAGTGACGACCAGAAGTGTCAGCCAAATGACCCCTGTGACAGCTCCCCCGATGCCACCCACAGCAGGGAATCTCCCCACGTGTCCCTTTTACGTCTCAATATTCAACGTCTTGTACTTTTCAAGCCTTTCTTTGCCGGAAACTTTCCTTCTCGTGGCTTTTCAAACGAACCCAAAACATGAAGAACCTGTCTCTGCTGTCTTCAGCGGCGCTCTGAGTGGGTTTTCCTGGGAGGTCACTCTGTCCCCAGCCCGGGGAAGTGGCCCAGGACAGACGGTCAGGAAGGCAGGCATTCTCAGGGCGCCTCACCAAGCCGCCTCCGGGGCGGCAGGGGAAGTGTGCCAGGAGGGCGATCATTCCCCGGTGTCACGGCTCTCGGTGGACAGCAGGCGTGGAGACCAGCAGACATAGGGGACGTCCCGACAGGCAGGGCCATCGGGCTGGCGTGCCCCGCTGTGGCCGCTGGGGCCTGGGCTTGGTGGAGAGTCCTGTGAAGGGGCTGTGGTCCACCTGTGGGCATTAGCACATGAGTCAGTCCCACAGCTTCGCCTCCGATTAAACTGTTGCCGGGGATAAGAGTTCAGCTACCTAAGCGGGGGAAGAGGGGGGAGCCACAGACAACGTGGAAATCATTGCGGGGCGAGGTGAGCACGGGAATCAGAGCCAGCGCCCAGGTGACAAGTCACATCCCATTCCGTGGGCCTTGGTGATTGGTATCCCTGGCAACACCCAACAAACAGACGCACAAACCAAACAGACGGCGCCTCGGAGGGCGTTTCTGGGGACAGGCTGCCGGAGTGGCTCGAGGGCCCTTCGCCTGCGCGTCCTGGTTTGGCTGGTGCCTCGAGCCAACCTTAGACGCAGGCAATTCCCCAACGCACGCTCCCCTCGGGCTGCTCCCCCGCTGGTGGGAAATGGGGAGCGTCCTGAAGGCGGTTCCCCAGTCCTTGCGGCTCCTGTGTGAATAGCAGGACGGCGTTCACACCTCAAGGCTCTCGGCCAGTCGTCCTGGGAAGCCTTCAAAATGAAATAGCAGGCGGGACGTTCCCACAGGCTCCTGCCTGCAGCAGGTGGAGAGCGGGCCCTGTTGCGCCATCTCACATGGTCCACAATTACATTGTCCATCAAGGGGAGCTGGGCTACGAGTAAACGGACCTAACAAAGGACAAGCCCCACATTTCACTAGCCCCACACAGATACGTGTTTGCCCCCCCCCACCCCCCCACGTAAACCCTCTGCGATGTGGGTGCCAGGCCAGGCCCCCGGCATCTGCTTCCATCTTGTTCCACCAACTCAGCATGAGACCCGTGGTCCCGGGGCGGGATGACAGGAAAGCTCCAGGGCCCCGGTGTCCCCCAGGAAACAGCTCTCGCTCACAGCTCATTGGCTAGAAGTGGTCACGTGCCCACCTGCAGGGGCCTGAAGGCTGGTGTTCAGGAGGAGCCGGGCCGCAGGGAGCAGCAGTACTGGCTGCGATAGCCATGCTGCCCACCCAGCCCACCGCCCATGGAAGAGCCACTAAGGCCTGCCGGGTGTGCTGGGGCCCGGTTTGCTGCCACCACAACACTGAGCAAAGCACAGCCTTCCCAGAGCCCGGCCTGTTCCCACGAGGCCCTTAGGCCCTGATGGGTCTGCCCTCCACTACCTCCCCCTCAGGCCCAGGTTTTCTCCCCCAGAGGACTGTGGCTCAGGCCTCCTCCTGCAGCTGGAGTCTCCCCAGAACTGACGTGCAGATCAGCTCTGACTTCAAAGTACTTCAACTTGCCCGGCCTGGGTGGCTCAGCAGTTGAGGGTCAATCCAGGAACCAAGAGGTCACCAGGTTTGATTCCCAGTCAGGACACATGCCCAGGGTTGTGGGCTCAATCCCCAGTAGGGGGGATGCAGGAGGCAGCCAATAGATGTTTCTCATCATTGGCATTTCTCTCTCTCTCTCTCCCTTCCTCTCTCTCTAAAAATCAATCCTATATCATAAAAGCCTAATATGCAAATCGACCAAATGGCAGAACCACCGGTCAGTGGGGGGCAGGGCTGGTGAGCAGGCGGTGCCAGGCCAGCCAAGGTGGGTGCCAGCGGGCAGAGGGAGGGGATGGCAATCAGGGGGTGGCAGCGACCGGCGGTGGCAGAGGGGCAATCGGGTGGCGGGCAGCCACTTGCCAGCAGGCACCATCCCCTGATCAGCCCGCCAGTCGCCTCCCACAGAGGAGGCCTAAGCCATCAGTTGGACATCCCCCGAGGGCTCCTGGTCTGCAAGAGGGCGCCCGCCAGGCTGAGGGACCCCTCCCCCACCAGAGTGCACCCAGCCTCTAGTAAAAACATATAAAAAATAGGTACTTCAACTCCCAGTCTTCTAGGCACCAGTGGAGGACCCTTACAGCACTGCATCAGGCAGTCGACCTCAATACCAGCCTCAAGCTAAAGCAGTGCTTAGATGAGTGAATAAATGCAACACCCCACGGACCGGAGAGCCCTGCCTTCCTGCCCCGGGAGTGTTGTGTCTGACCTTTCAAGGCCTGGAGAGGCTGGCCAAGCCAGTGGTCACCACAGGAACAGCTGGTGATTGGCAGGGACCTGATCCCAGCAGGCTGAGGACACAGTGGCTGACTCCCTCACTCACAGTCTGGGCTGAGCTCATCAGCACGGGGGCCCCATGGCAATGAGGCAAGAGTGAGCCTGTAGACCAAGCATGTCAAATTCACGGCCCGCGGGCTACATGCCTATTTGGCCGTGTTAGCCTTTGAGTTTGACATGCTTGCGGTACACTGTCAAGAGAGGAGACCCAACATGCATGCCTACTTTGTTGTTGTTTTTGTTTTATTTTTTAGAACAACTGAGGCAGAGACACACTGAGTACGTTTACCAGGAAGCCTCCAGGATCCATGGGATGAATCCCTCCAAAGAGTGTTGGTCACGTCTGACCCTCCTCTGCCACTCTGAAAGGAGGTGCCGTCAGCCCAGACCCAGCTCTTTCTCTTTTTCTTTGTCTTTGTCTTTTCTCAGTAACTCTCACCTGAGAATATGTTTCCATTGATTTCTAGAGGGAGGGAGGGAGGGAGGGAGGGAGGGAGGGAGGAAAACATCAATATGAGAGAAACACATCAATTGGTTGCTGCCCAAATGCACCCCAACAGGGGCTGGGGATCAAACCTGCAACCAGGTACATGCCCTTGACCGGGAATCGAACCCGAGACGCTTCAGTCTGGGGGCCGACGCTCTAAACACTGAGCCACACAAGCCAGGTGGGACCCTGCTATTTTCATGCCCACACCTCCCTTCTCTGCTCCCGAGAGAGCTGACGCTCCGAGCTGGGACACGCGGTGTGGCCGTGAAGTGCACTGGGGCAGGCCGGAGTTACGGGCTGCCGTTATGAGCCTATCCCGGAGGCCCCGGGAACCCCATAAACGTGTGAAACCCACTGCGGAACAGATTTCATTTTAAAGCCGCTTAGAAGACAAATTAACGACTTACCATCATTACTCCTCATCGCAGGTCTTCGGGAATACCAATACAATGACTACCCACAATTACTCCCACCCAGGGGATGCTTCCAGAAATTCAATCTGATCTGAGGGCGTGTAATTGGCCAATTAAAACCAAGTGCGGAATGCAGGGCGGGGACAGGGGGGCAACAGGGGATGGTTTTAGCCGAAGAGTCACCCTGTTCGCTGTGACTCCTCCTTGCTCGCACCGCCCCCCACCCCCCACCCCCGCCCACCCCACCCCCAGCTCTGGCTTCGCTGGTGGATCCCACTGTCTGAGCGACGTCAGGGCGGCAGACATCCATGGAAATGTGCCTGCTCTTGGATCTTGCTAGACTCAGGATGGATCCAGACCTCTTGTGTAACCCGCAGACCCAAATCGGACCCGTCTTGACCTCCAGCCCCAGCGCCTACCCTCACCTGGGCAGACCGGGCCGGGTGTCCAGGGGCGGAAACCGGAGCCCTGGGCCGGTGAGGCTGGAGCACTGGTGGCCAGGACTCCTTTCTCCGTCACGTTTCCCGTTGCCCTCGGCCCTTCTCTCCGGCTTCACAACCCGCACGGTCCTGGGCACACCGCGCCCGGCATCCCTCCGGTGAAACGTCAGCGCCCACGTGTGGCAGAGGCAGAGCAGAGAGGGAAGCAGTGTGAGGGGGTGGGGGCCCGCCGGGCTCGGGCACGGGCAGGACGCTTCCCTGGTGGCTTCCTCTCACCGAGGTCCCTGTGCGGACCCTGTGCGGTCCCCGTGCGGTCCCCGTGCGGACCCTGTGCGGTCCCTGTGCGGTCCCTGTGCGGACCCCGTGCGGACCCCGTGCGGTCCCCGTGCGGACCCCGTGCGGTCCCCGTGCGGACCCCGTGCGGACCCCGTGCGGTCCCTGGGCGGACCCTGTGCGGTCCCTGTGCGGTCCCTGTGCGGTCCCCGTGCGGTCCCTGGGCGGACCCTGTGCGGACCCCGTGCGGTCCCTGGGCGGACCCTGTGCGGTCCCTGTGCGGTCCCTGTGCGGACCCCGTGCGGTCCCTGGGCGGACCCTGTGCGGACCCCGTGCGGTCCCCGTGCGGTCCCCGTGCGGTCCCCGTGCGGACCCCGTGCGGACCCTGTGCGGACCCCGTGCGGTCCCTGGGCGGACCCTGTGCGGACCCCGTGCGGTCCCTGGGCGGACCCTGGGCGGTCCCAGTGCGGACCCTGTGCGGACCCCGTGCGGTCCCCGTGCGGACCCTGTGCGGTCCCACTCCCTCTCTGGAGGAGAGAAAGCAGCGCCACCTCAGCAGCCAAGGCTCCTGGGAACGTGCTGTGTGGCCGCAAGCCGGGCGGCTACCCTCTCTGGCTCTCCCGTGGACACACAGTTGGGGGCTGCGATCCTGCCTAACCTCCCAGCTCTTACAGCCCATGGCGTCTGCGTGGCACAGCCCCGAAGGCTTAAGCCCGAGACGGACCCCGGGAGGACACACGAAGCGGCCAGCAGCCGCTGCTGCGAGCAGTGGGCCCGGGCGGGAACGCGCCCCTCTGCTGCACCCCATCTCCACCAGCCAGGCCGGGCGTCCTTCCGTCACGTCCAGTGAGCGCGGCTCCGCTCCGGAGGTGGCTGGGAGCGGCCTGGGGTCCCCGTGCAGGTTCATCCGCAGCCTCCTTGGGGGTCCCCGTGCAGGTTCATCCGCAGCCTCCTTGGGGGTCCCCGTGCAGGTTCATCCGCAGCCCCCTTGGGGGTCCCCGTGCAGGTTCATCCGCAGCCTCCTTGGGGGTCCCCGTGCAGGTTCATCCACAGCCCCCTTGGGGGTCCCCGTGCAGGTTCATCCGCAGCCCCCTTGGGGGTCCCCGTGCAGGTTCATCCGCAGCCCCCTTGGGGGTCCCCGTGCAGGTTCATCCGCAGCCCCCTTGGGGGTCCCCGTGCAGGTTCATCCGCAGCCTCCTTGGGGGTCCCCGTGCAGGTTCATCCGCAGCCCCCTTGGGGGTCCCCGTGCAGGTTCATCCGCAGCCTCCTTGGGGGTCCCCGTGCAGGTTCATCCGCAGCCTCCTTGGGGGTCCCCGTGCAGGTTCATCCGCAGCCCCCTTGGGGGTCCCCGTGCAGGTTCATCCGCAGCCTCCTTGGGGGTCCCCGTGCAGGTTCATCCGCAGCCCCCTTGGGGGTCCCCGTGCAGGTTCATCCGCAGCCCCCTTGGTGGAGCGCGCTCCGAGGTTCGGGGCAGACAGGCTGGAGAAGAGTGGGTGCACGGACGGGAGGAGCTGAGGGTGTGGGCGACAGAGCGCCTTCAGCACGGGGGCTGCCCTCGCCTGTGGGAGGAGCACGCATCGCTGGGGTCAGAGGACCGACCGCCACGGGCGAGGCTGGGACTCCAGGGCTCGGGACAGAGATGGGGCGGCTGCGGCAGGAGTGGGGACACGAGCAGGCCCTCAGACCCAGGAGCGCGGGACCAAGGCCGGCAGGTGTGTGCCCCACACTCCATCTCAGTCAGCGCAGCCCTCCCCTCCACGCCTGCGCTGAGTGCCCCCAACCCCTCCCTCCCCTCCCCTCCCCTCCCCTCCCCGCAGCATCAGCGTCAGCGTCAGCCAGTCACCACTCACTCTACCCTCTCCGCGCCCCTCAGGCCAAGCTTGGCTCCAGGTCACCTGTGGCTGCATCACGTCCCGGCAGAAACAAACCGCAAAGACTCACGGGCTGTTAACACCCACACTCACACACTCACACACACTAACACACTCACACACTCACACTAACACACACACTCACACTCATATACTCACATACACACACACTCACACACTTAACACACACACTCACACTCATATACTTACATACACTCATTCACACACACACTCACATACTCACACACTCACACTTATATACTCACATACACTCACACACTCACACTCACACACTCACATACACTAACACACACTCACACACACACTCACACACTCACACACTCACACACACTCACACACTCACACACTCACACACACTAACACATACTCACACACTCACGCACACACTCACACACACACTCACATGCACACACACTCATATGCACACACATGCACACACTCACTCACACGCACATACATACACACTCACACACTCACACACTAACGCACACTCACACACACTCACACACTCACACACACATACACACTCACACACACTCATATATTCACACTCACACACTCACACACACATACACACTCACACACTCACACACTCATATATTCACACACACACACACATACACACACTCACACACACTCATATATTCACACACACACTCACACATACACACACATGCACACTCACACGCACACACACTCACACACACACACATACATATATAAATACATAAATACATAAATAAAAATAAGTGAACCTAGAAGAAGGACTAACCTGCTGACAAAAACACCAGATTGCCAGCCCTCCTGAGCCCCACTGCTTAGTGCCCCGTAGCTAACTGCCTTTAATGATGATTGAAAAGTACAAAGTTTCGATGAAAAAGTTTCTGAGGTCCAGCTCTCTGTCACCAGGAATTTTGTGGCCATGGCGATGTCATACAGCCCCTTAACCTCACTCAGCTTAATTTTTTTCAACTGAAAAAAAAAAATTTAGGAATGGCCCTGGCCAGGTAAGCCAGTTGGTTAGAGCATCACCCAAATATAGCAAGGTTGCAGGTTCAATCCCCAGTCGGGGCACTTGCAAGCATCAACCAATGAGTGCATCAATAAGTGGAACAACAAATCAATGTTTCTCTCAAATCAATAAATAAAAATTAAATATATATATATACACACATATGTATATATATTGGGAATCACTGCCCCTCCCCCCCCTTTATCGGGCAAGGTTGTTTTCTGGCTTCAGTGATGTGTGTGAAAGTGCCTTGTAAAATCAGAGGGCGCATGTAAGCACAGTTGTTGTTGTTATTAGTATGATCACTATTATTATTATTAAGTCCACAGAGTAATATATTGCCTTACAAAATAATGCTCACTTTTCAAACATCCAATTAGGAATCGCTGGTAGGCTCTTTACTTCTCCGAGTCACAGGTGACGTCACAGCCTCACTACCAGGCCCACTGGATCTGAAAAGCAGGCGGCGCTTTTTAATGGACAATTCAGAGTGGGGGCTGCCATTCTCGCTCAGGTGCCACTCGTCACCTGTCTAAGCCTCCATCCGTCACCATTGATGTAAGTGCATGGGGTACATATTTTGAGAACAAATTCAGTCTCCTAATTTCAACCTCAGTATCAATTAAACAGTCAGTCAGGGAAGCTCACGGCCACCACTCGTGTGGACCAACACCCTGCTATTTCTTCATTAGACTAAACGAGGTCACACTGGGGTCCCTGTGCTGGGTCCCTGCCCTGCGGTGGTTTAGGGTCTTCCCTGGGCCTCATGGCCCCTCTAACACAGCTGTGTCCCCCCACCACCACCTCCACCCCCGCCTATGCCCCACCCCCAGGCCTCTTCCGTGGAGATTCAAAAACCCCAGCCTCTGACTCCTCCCACGTTACCCCAAAAGGCAACACCACCTTCTGAGCTTTTAGGATGGGCTGATGGATGACCCAGCTACAGGGTTAGAAGGGGAGACCCGTGAGGAGAGCATCCATCCCAAGCACACACGCATGTTTACGGGGTGACAGGAAAGTGGATCCAATGTCATTTCCAAGAGCTTTCCAATTCCAAAGCAAACAGCCTATAAAAGCAGATTTATTTTGCCAAACACAATAATAGATACTGTGCATTAGCAGTTCATCTGGGAGATTCGATTGCCTTGTGACCTTGCTCAAGACCCTGTTAAATCGGAGGTAGGCCCACAAATGTTAAAGCACAGTGCTTTATAGCTGCCCTGACTGCTCCTGCCCGGGCAGCATCGTCTCCTTCAAGGCAGCACCCCCTCGGTGGCCGACAGACACAAACTTCAAGTAAAGAGAGTATAAATTTGTGAATGTTCCAAATCCAGGATCCAAATCCTGGAGGGGCAGTCGGGGCCGGAGTGCCGAGCCCGCCAGCTCCCCCTCCACCCCTGCCAGGCTCGTCTTCCCAATGGCTTCCCACAGCAAGCGGCTGTCTGTGAGGTCTCACCTGGGCCCCAACCTGGTCACCATCTGATGTCCAGCCCTCTATGAGACAGGTGCCCTCAGCTGCTATCAAACCAGCCTGGTCCCTGGACACCGAGATGCCCCAGCCTTCCTTTGCTCAGGACACTACCTGCCTGGATCCCTGCTGCCCTCCCTTCACCTTCTGGTGTCCTATGCAAATGAGGGGGTGTGGCTATTGCTTATGGAGTGGAGGCTCCCTCCTCCCTGCTAAGGCGCCCTGATCAGAGAGGCACATTAGCCACAACCATCAATGCACAAATCCCACTTCCTGTCTCTTCCAGACAAATGGGTGGATGTAGATACATAGATATGTAGAGGTGCATTGCTATAAATAGATAGATACAGATACATAGATTAGGTAGATAGATAGAGATACATACAGAAAGATAGAGAGAAAGAGAGATACATAGAGATATATAGATAGATAGATAGATAGATAGATAGATAGATAGATAGATAGATAATAGATAGGTAGATAATAGGTACGTAGATAATAGGTAGGTAGATAGATGAGACAGAGGTAGATATATAGTAGACAGACAGTAAGTAAGGGGAGTGACAGAGACAGAGAAAAGGACAGAGAAAGATGATAGATATACAAGATGAGTTTCAAACAAGATGATTTTTAAATTTTTTAACAAAACCACTCCCAACTCCTTCTCTTTAAATCCCTCATCTCGGGGCTATAGCAGGAGTTAGTTAACAGACTCTTTGCAGGGAAGACCTTAGGAACAGGATAGCTCCAGTTACACCGCCAGTGTGTAGCGAGAGGGGAGGGCAGTGCGGATTCATTCTTTAACATCCACAAGTACCAGAAGTTTATTACAAAACTAGTGCGGCAACTTGAAGAAAATTCTAATTTAAAAGATTAATTAATGTAAAATCACTATTATCATTTTAGGTCCTGTTCCTTAACCTCTTAGTGGTTCTGAACATAAGTAGAGAACTTAATAAAAAAAATCTACATTGTTTTAAGGATGATTCTTCTTTATCTAAACACTAGAGGCCCGGTGCATGAAAATTCATGCACTGGATGGGGGGTCCCTCAGCCTGGCCTGCCCCCTCTCACAGTCTGAGAGCCCTCAGGGTCAGGAGGCGACCTGGTAATTAGGGGAAGGCAACACCCCATCACACCTCTGCTGCTGCCACTGCCGGCAGTGCAAGTCTCGGCCGGCCCTGGTTACCTGAGCTTCAGGTGGTCCTGGGCGGCTAGGCAGCCGCCATCTGAGGCTTGTCTGCGCCTCGGGCCGGCCCTGGGCGGCTGGGGGGCTAAAGGGACTGGGGAACTCTGGAGGCAGGTGCGGAGTGGCCTTGCCATGCATCTGCCACCCCGGTGGGGCTGAGGGGACTGGGCACAACCATCTTGTGGTTCTGGGCGCCTCCATCTTTGAGGGTGTGGCAGTCAATTAGCATATTCTCTCCTTATTGGCTGTGGGTGCCGCCATATTTGCAATGGCGTGAGGGTCAATTAGCATATTCCCTCTTTATTAGATAGGATTGACTCACACACAATATGCACAATCTTCTTAGATCACATGGAGAACCTAGCCATGAGCCGTCTGAGCCAAGCCATGGGAACACAGGGTGGCCCTTATTGTCTCCAACAGGTACCGCTGATGAGACCACAGCACAGGTGACAAAGCCTCTCAGTCCTCCCAGGGGTGTGTCCTCTCTGTAAGTTCCTCCCAAGCCCTGGGAGCAGGAGGCAGGACCTGTGCACCAAGACCTTCAATCCGAGGCGCACACGCAGGGTCTCCCCCATTTGTGCTGTCACTGGACACCTGCCACTTAGAGGGTCACCCACAGACCAGCATCATCACCTGGGAGCTTGTGCGACGCAGACTCAGACCAAACCGTCACAGCAAAATTGCACGGGCAGAGCTGAAGGAGCAAGGAAGACTTTACTCAAGGCTGTTGCAATACGGGAGAGAGATTTAGTCCGCGGCCCGGAGAGTCCTCAAGCCCCGGGGAAGGTGTTGGAGGAGGTGGGGGAGGCTGGTCATGTCATGGGACCCTCTGTGCTGGCTGAGCCGCACTTACTGACCTTGGGCTCCTCCCCTTTCACAGAGACTGGGAAATAGGGGCATGTCTTTCTTTCCTTCCTACTTTCTTTATTACTGTTTAGCTTTATTTTATTTTTTAAATTTCTTTTTATTGTTGACACTACCACAGATGCCTCCCATCCCCCCCTTAGCCCACCTCCTCCCAGCCCCCACCCCCCTTCCCTCTGGCCCTTCACCACACTGTTGTCTGTGTCTATGAGTTATGCATAGATGTTCTTTGGCTAACCCTGTCACCTTCTTTCATCCAGCCCCCCACCCCACGCCGACAGCTGGCCAGTCTGTTCTACGTTGTTTCTATGTTGTTCATCAGTTTATTTTGTTCATAGGCTCCGCCTTTAACTGAGATCAGATGGTATTTGTCTTTCTCTCACTGGCTTATTTCACTCAGGACGTGATCTCTCTCGATGATGGCATTTCAAAGGGATGCCCCCAGCTCCTCAGGAAAGCCGGTCCTGGGCATAAAACCAGCACGGGGCTGGAAGACTCGCATCTCAAGGGGCAGAGGAGACGGCAGTGCAAGCTCTGCGGCAGGGAGCAGCGCCCGCGGTGAGGAGGGAGCTGTCTGAGGCCCAGTCGAGCAGAAGGCAATGCAAGGCCACCCTGTCACCACTCAGACCTGCTATCGGCTCCATGCAGGTGGGCCCGAGAACCTGTGGTTTTGCTTGTTTTTTAAAAATATGTCTTTGTTGTTGTTGTTGTTGTTGTTGTTAATCCTCACCCGAAGATATTTTTCCATTGGTTTTTAGGGAGAGTGGAAGAGAGAGGGAGAGAAACATTGATGGGAAAGAAACACATCGCTTGATTGCCTCCTGCACAAGCCCCAACCAGGGAACAGGCTGGGAAGGAGCCTGCAACCAAGGTACGTGCCCTGGACCGGAATCAGACCCTGGACCCTTTAGTCTGCAGGCCGACACTCTATCCACTGAGCCAAACCGGCCAGGGCAGTGTTTTAACAAGCTGCCAATGTTTCCAAAAGGTACCAAACTTCCAATTCTTAGACCCCAAGTCGCTGGGAACCTGGTTATAAATGCTCTGAGCGTCACAGGCGTCGTTTTGATGAACTAGCTTCCCTACAAGGCAGGCGAGGGGGAAGGTCGGTGGTGACTCTCGTTGCTAACGAACAAAATTCCATCATCTTATTAAGCGGTCCATGCATCGGGCAGCATCCCATCCAGCAACGAGAGGGCTGCGCAGAGGGCCTGTGCAGAATAGAAGGATTTCATAGGCAGGAGAGTGGGGCAAGGACATTATTCAGCAAAGAAGAGGCGGCTGCGGGTCAGGAGGACACCCGCTTTGGGAGGAAAGCGACCTGCAGCCTTTGCCCCGCAGGTGGCCTCACTATGCTGATGAGGGCACCTCAGCTTGGCGGTTGCAACGTCACGTTCTTGGGAGAGGCTGGACGCTGCGTTACCCTCGGTTTGCTGTCCTCGTGGGAGCTGTTAGTTCGTTTTTACATCCTGTTAGCCTGAAGGAGGTAACGCCCAGCCAAGAATTCAGAGGAGCCTGGTTTTTGCGCGTTTGGTGTTGTTTCAGTGAGAACCCACCAAGAAAATGCGCCATCTCTCCGACAGGACCTTCCCTTCCCCGGGACCCTGGAGGCCGGGCTTTGATAAGGCGCTGTTTCCTCGTGAGCGTTCTCTGTTGCTTTCAGCACATTAAGAGTGTTACTTTCCAAATGCTACAGGGACGTGTTCTTTATAGGCGCCGTAAGTCCCAGGATGAGGAATAATTGAAGCTCGCTTGCTGTACCTGAGTGGGCTGAGTCTTGCCACAGGAAAGCAATGGGCTGACCATTAAAATGCTAATCCAGGGCTCGCCCCAGCTGGGCGCTCCTGCCAAACCCAGGGAGCAGCTGCAGCACAACCCCACTGCAGCTGGGCCGGGCTTAACTCAGAGCCCAATGACTGACCAGAGCTGCAGGTAACGCTGCAGACGGCTGGCCAATGGAAAACAGCAGCACCGGTAACAAAGGAACATACTGCTGGGATGCAAACTAAAACTGCACTTAATGTAGAAGCCATCGATTCATCAGCGCGGCAAATAACACTGTAGAAAAACACTTTTTGTAACTGTAATGAGGAGATGGATGGTGACGAAGCATTGTGGTAATCGTTTTACAACACAGGTATAAGAAGTCACTATGCTGCATAGGTTAAGCTTACACAGAGCTGTATGTCAATTTATATTTCAATAAAATGGGGGTGGGGGGGAAACCATAAGAGATGTTTTACCAATGAAAAGTAGCAATAACAATAATGAAAGAATTGACTGTTATGATACAAACCAAATTATTCTCAATGATCTGAGTGTAGTCAGCTCCATCGTTTAGGACTTACTGCAAATAAAACCAGCATCTTGCCCTGGCCGGGAGCTCAGTTGATTAGAGCGTGATCCTGATGCACCAAAGTTTCAGGTTCAATCCCCAGTCAGGGCACATACGAGAATCAACCAATGAATGCAGAAATAAATGGAACAACAGGCCAATGTTTCTCTCTTTCCCTTCCCCTCTCTCTCTAAAATTGATAAATAAAAATGTTTTTAAAAACCAGCACTTTGCCCGGCCAGTTTAGCTCAGTGGTTGAGAATCGACCTATGAACAAGGAGGTCATGGTTCAACTCCTGGCCAAGGTACATACCCAGGTTGCGGGCTCAGTCTCTAGTGTGGGGTGTGCAGGAGGCAGCCAATCAATGACTATCTCTCATCATTATTGTTTCTATCTCTCTCTCTTCCTCCATTCCTCTCTGAAATCAATAAAAATATTTTTTAAAAACCAGCATTGTGAGTTCAGTCCCCTAAGGTTTGCTTTCTGGGAACCCAGCTACAGGAGAAGCTGCAGGCACCACATATGAAGACTTGGGAAACCAGGAACATGACTGAGGCCCGTTGCAGGCTGATCTTAGGAACTCTGGAGCTAAACTGAGCCCACTTCATATCCTGACTCTGCCACTGATCTTTGGAAGTTACTTCAGTACTACCTTCCTCAGTTCCTCATCTGTACAATGCAGATGTGAATACCTGCCTCAGTTCCTCCTCAGTACAATGCAGATGTGAATACCTGCCTCAGTTCCTCCTCTGTACAATGCAGATGTGAATACCTGCCTCAGTTCCTCATCTGTACAATGCAGATGTGAATACCTGCCTCAGTTCCTCATCTGTACAATGCAGATGTGAATAATACCTGCCTCAGTTCCTCATCTGTACAATGCAGATGTGAATAATACCTGCCTCAGTTCCTCATCTGTACAATGCAGATGTGAATAATACCTGCCTCAGTTCCTCATCTATACAATGCAGATGTGAATACCTGCCTCAGTTCCTCATCTGTACAATGCAGATGTGAATAATACCTGCCTCAGTTCCTCATCTGTACAATGCAGATGTGAATAATACCTGCCTCAGTTCCTCATCTGTACAATGCAGATGTGAATAATACCTGCCTCAGTTCCTCATCTGTACAATGCAGATGTGAATACCTGCCTCAGTTCCTCATCTGTACAATGCAGATGTGAATAATACCTGCCTCAGTTCCTCATCTGTACAATGCAGATGTGAATAATACCTGCCTCAGTTCCTCATCTGTACAATGCAGATGTGAATAATACCTGCCTCAGTTCCTCATCTGTACAATGCAGATGTGAATAATACCTGCCTCAGTTCCTCATCTGTACAATGCAGATGTGAATAATACCTGCCTCAGTTCCTCATCTGTACAATGCAGATGTGAATAATACCTGCCTCAGTTCCTCATCTGTACAATGCAGATGTGAATACCTGCCTCAGTTCCTCATCTGTACAATGCAGATGTGAATAATACCTGCCTCAGTTCCTCATCTGTACAATGCAGATGTGAATAATACCTGCCTCAGTTCCTCATCTGTACAATGCAGATGTGAATACCTGCCTCAGTTCCTCATCTGTACAATGCAGATGTGAATACCTGCCTCAGTTCCTCATCTGTACAATGCAGATGTGAATACCTGCCTCAGTTACTCATCTGTACAATGCAGATGTGAATACCTGCCTAGTTCCTCATCTGTACAATGCAGATGTGAATAATACCTGCCTCGTAAATTATTGTGAGCGCTAAATGTGGTAACTACAGCAGTCAACACAAGGCATGCTCAGAATGACTTTATATGATGAATTATTAGTACTAGTGGTACTATTAATGTCTCCACACTCTACCCGCCCTGACCTCATGCCCTCATTTGTCCTGTAATCCTGTCTTGGTTGCTGTCTCTCTGCTTTGAACCTACTCTTGGGTTTTCTCCCCAGAGCCCTCCATCCCTGTTCCATCAGGAATCTCAGCTCCCACCTCACAGCCATGGGCCAGACCCAAGTGACCCCACCCCCACCTTTCCCAGGCAGGAAGGTCGATGTCTTCTTGCCAAACTTTCCTCCTACTGAGGGGAACTTGAGAGCAAGGGTCAATGTAAATCCCAATTCAGTTCAAAAAATATACATCCAGTGTGTGTCGTGGGTAAGGCACTGTGTGGGCATGTGTTGCTGCTCTCACATAGTTCTCTGCTCTGATATTTGATGGGAAGCACATCAGTTTCCCCCACAAAGATATCCACACCCTCGTCCCTGGAACCTGTCAATATGTTCCCTTGCATGGCTGAGGGTCTTTGCAGATGTGATCCAGTTAAGATGAGGTCAGACTGGATTGGGGTGGGCCCTAAATCCAATGACTGGTGACCTCATGAAGAAATAGAGACTAGGAGACAGAGACACACACAGACACACACACACACACACAAAGGAAAAGGCCATGTGACAACAGAGACACAGATTAGAGTGATCTACAAGCCAGTGAACATCAAGGATTGATGGCCACCACCCCAAGTTAGAAGGCAGGAAGGATCCTCCCCTAGAGCCTTCAGAGAGCACATGGCCATGCCAACACCTTGATCTCAAATTGCCAGTCTCCAGAACTGAGAGAACGAATGTCTGTTTTAAGCCACTCAGGTTGTGGTACTTGGCTCTGGCCACCCTAGGAAGAAGCCACTTACCAACTCAAGGCTTTAGAGGATCTAAGTCCCTTAAGCTGTTCCAGCAGAAGCTAATTCAGGATGGAGGCTCCAATGTTAACATCTCCATGACCAGGAACAGCAGCCGGAACAGCTGACCAAGTGCCCAAGTCATCCTAGAGCTAAGAAGAACCAATCTCTCTCTCTCTCTCTCTCTCTCTCTCTCTCTCTCTCTCTCTCTCTTTCCTCTCTCAATTTGATCAACATAAAGATATTAGGTGAGGTCATGAAAAGGGATAACACAATCATGCCGAGTAAGAGAGAATTAGTGAAAACAAAGGACTAATGGACAGACAGATGGAAAAGAAGCCTGAGCGAATAGGCAGAGAGGCTAGAATGAGGTCCAGCTGAGAGCGGTGTCACAGAAGCCAACGCGGAGCTTGAATCATAAATGAGTCAAGTTGGACCAGATCCCACTACCAATGCTGCTGAGAGTTAACTGAGTAAGAAAAAGACTTCAGTCTTGACCTTGGGTTAGTTCTTAGTAAGCATATGCATGAAGCAGATGGGCAAAACCAACCATATGCTATATCCTTGGAGAACCTCGTCAAAGTATAAGGATTTCTACCATAGTCATTAAGGCCCGGCTCTCTGGAATCCTGTGTCATTAGCAGAGCTAGAAACCGTTTTCCTATCCACACAACCTCCAAAAGTCCTGCCCTTTAGAAACTCTTCCCCATCACCTGGTACCAAGAAAATCCCCCTGTGGCCCATGAAGTTATCTAGCCAGAATGGAGTAGACCCTCCTCTGGGTGCCCACCTCACCCTCTCTACCCCACTGTTGGATAACAGACGCCCCTGCACTAAAACCATTTGCCTCAGCTGCTGGCGAGCAATCAAGCCAAGAGCAGGAACCCTGTCTTTTTCAGCCTCCCCTTCCCACCCCCCACCGTATGCCAGTTACTCAAACAGCACTTGAGTAGACACCATGAAAACCATATCATTGCGACATCTGTATTTTAGCCATGGACGCCCCAAAACGACCAACCCCCTGTCTGAACAGTATCCTAGGGCACCATCTCTCCTAACTTCATATAATTCAGTGCTTGCCCATAATGTGGGAGCCTCCTGCAGGAGGCAGGCACAGCGAGTCTGTGTAGTTAAAGGAGGACAGAGAAGCAGGACACCTCAGCTGGACGTCCACAGGAGCTGAGCTCAGCACGCTCCTCTCCCGCCACTCCCACTGCGCCAGTCCCAGGAGAGAACCCAGACACAGTCACAATCCAACCAACGACCTCAGGCTAATTGAATCAATAGTCCCAGCAAATTAGGTTTTAAAAGGAAAGTGTTTAAAGACCTTTATTAAAAACTGGGATACATTCCTGTTGGGGATAACATTTGAGGACAATTTAGCAAATAGGAGCGAGTAAACGAAGGAAGCAGCATTCTCTTCAGCTCTCTAAGAAGCCAGTTGTCATTTGAAAATGCTAAACTGCACAGTAAAGACCCTTTCTGTCCCCCTGACCTTTCACCCGCATAAGTGCTTTCCAGGAAGCTATCATCAACCATGTGGAAATCAGCAGCCACAGCAAGAGCACTTATCTTCCTCCACTAAATCTGAGGGCACAGGCTTCTGTTTGTCAAAGACTGTTATGAATAACCTGCTGCAGAGCCTCCACAAAAAGAACAAAGAATAGGTCAGGGTGATGGCCCTACTGATTCTGGGTCTATGTCCTTGACTGTGGCTAACCCCTTTGCTTTCCAGCTGTTATCCTATATCAGTGATGGCGAACCTATGACACACGTGTCAGCACTGACACGCGTAGCCATTTCTGATGACACGCGGCCGCATGCCGAGGATGAAACATTTGCTGCTCCTGAGGATGAGACATTTGCGACTAGAGTCTTAAAGTTAGTTTTTTCCTCAAAGTGACACACTACCCGAGTTATGCTCAGTTTTTTGGCGAAGTTTGACACACCAAGCTCAAAAGGTTGCCCATCACTGTCCTATATAGTAAAAGGCTAATATGCAAATGGACCAAATTATGATGCCCACTGACCTCTAGGGGGCAGATGCTCAACACAAGAGCTGTCCCCTGGTGGTCAGCGCACTCCCACAGGGGGAGCTCCGCTCAGCCAGAAGCTGGGCTCATGGCTGGCGAGTACATTGGCAGTGGCAGGAGCCTCTCCCACCTCTGGGGCAGTTGAACATCCCCTGAGGGCTCCAGACTGTGAGAGTGCGCAGGCTGGGCTGAGGGACACACACCCCCCAGTGCACACATTTTGTGCACTGGGCCTCTAGTTTATTCATAACACAGTAAATAATGACAGCTATTGTCGGCAGCTCACAGGGATGCTGGGCACGGATTTAAAACTGTACACTCTTAAGCAAAGGCAATAAATTCTAGCAATACCAACAGGCACCCTTTTTCCACATTTTCACCACTCTGAAGTCAGAATTTCTCATAGTCCTACAATCACTGCCCTAACCCCTCCCGCCACACAATGCGTGGTCCTGCAGTCGCCGTCAGCTAAGCTGCCTGGAGTGCGAATGTGCAGAGCCAGCCTGGCTGCTCGCCCGTCCTCCCTACCTTGGGTAGCACGCATTCTGCATCCTACCCTGTTGGGTAGCACGCTTTCTCCATCCTACCCTGTGGAGTGTGATTGCTGGTTAAAAAGTCTTCAGAACAATGGCATGTGGAGGGCGAGGGTGTTCTGACCTTTCTGCTCAATTTTTTTATAAACCTAGAACTGCTCTGGAAAAAAGAAAAGTCTACCAATAAATAAAATTAGTGTATTAAAAACAAAGATGATGAAACCATCAACAAAATGAAAAGACAACCCACTAAATGGGAGAACATTGTCGCTGATACATCTGATAAGGGCTTAATATCCAAAATATATAAGGAATTTATAAAACCTAACATCAAAAACACCCAAACATCCAATTAGTAAGTAGGCAGAGCACCAGAATAGGCACTTCTCCAAAGAGGACAGACAGATGCCAATAGACATATGAAAAGATGCTCAACATCACTAATCATCAGAGAGATGCAAATTAAAAACACAGTACCATCTCACACCTGTCAGAATGGCTATCTTCAACAAATCAACAAACAAGTGCTGGCGAGGATGCGGAGAAAAGGGAACCCTCGTGCACTGCTGGTGGGAGTGCAGACTGGTGCAGCCACTGTGGAAAACAGTGTGAAGCGTCCTCACAAAACTAAAAATGGGACTACCTTATGACCCAGTGATTCCACTTCTGGGAATATATCCGAAGAAACCCGAAACACTAATTTGAAAGGATATATGCACCCCTATGTTCATAGCATCATTATTTACAATAACCAAGATTTGGAAACAGCCCACATGCCCATCAGTAGATGAGTGGATAAAAAAAAGCTGTGGTACATTTACACAATGAATTCTACTCAGCTTTAAAAAGGAAAAAAAGAAAAAGGAAATCTTACCTTTTGCGACAGCATGGATAGACCTGGAGAGTATTATGCTAAGTGAAATAAGCCAGTTAGAGAAAGACAAGTACCATATGAGTTCACTTATATGTGGAATCTAATGAACAAAATAAACTGACAAAGTTGAGACAGACTGACAGCTGTCAGGGGAGGGGGTTGGGGGCTGGGTGAGAAGGGTGAAGGGATTAAGCAAAGAAAAAAAAAGAAAGACTCATGGACACAGACAACAGTATGTCGATTGCCAGAGGGAAGGAGGTTGGGGGGAGGTAGAAGAGGGTAAAGGAGGGGAAAATGGTGATGGAAGTGAGGCAGGACAGTAAGAAGCTAGGAAATTTCCTGGGCAAGTGGGATGGGGAAACTGAGACAAGAAAATTACGCAAGGCCAGTCTGTTTGGCTGGCTTGCAGCCAGCTTGTGAATCACAAGACCTTCTCCTCCCCAACCGAGGACACTTGAGAGCAAAGGGTTTATACTCTTCTCTCTAACCAGAGGATACATAGCTTACATCACCCTGGTCTGGGAAGTAGAGCTCAAAGTCTCAATTAATGCCATTTGCGCCAGCTAAACCCAAGGGCAGATGAAGTCAGGGAACAAATAACAAAAGCCCATTAAAGCCAGACAGACCTAAGATAACAGTAAAACAGGCCAAAAATAATTCCAACCCCCCCCCCCCATACACTCATTTTGATGCATCAGCATATTAAACATGCACCTGGGAAGCTGATGAACATTTTGCTGAAACACTCCCCTAAGATTCTCACCTGCAGGGGGGAAAAAGGATAGAAAGCCCTTAGGACAAAAACTCACTGCTTTAGAGCAGGCCCATGTCCCCACATTTTATTTCTTCCTAAACTCTAAGGGGCCCCGTGAGAGACTGCAGCCAGCAGGGCAGTGGGCACTGGCAGCTGGACCGGGCTCGGCCCCTGACCCTGTCCCCAAGGCCCCCTTCCCCTGACTTCCCAGGGCGCTGAAGCAGCCCGCCTTGGCTCACTTCTTTCCTGTGACGTTTCTAAAGCCAAAGCAGCCCGCTGGGCGCTGGGCGGTTGCCTCTTCCCCCTAAACCCTTCCTGGCCTCACTGCCCAGCTTTAGTAAACGCCCTCTCGCCGTCACCGGGACTGGCGGGACGGGCGTTGTGAAGTCTTTCCTGCACCAAGTCAAGAACCCACACACTGCAGGCCGGCCCGAGGCAGACCCGCTGCGGGCAGGTGCCTGTCTGGTAGCAGGAGGACTTGACTTGGGGTGGTGAGCACACGGTATATTTACAGATGAACTGGAATTGTACACCTGAAACCTATATAATTTTATTAACCAATGTCACCCCAATCAATTCAATTTAAAAAAACACAAAGATGACAATTCTGAGTTCAAACAGGAAGGGAACAGCCAGAAGCAAATGTCATATCAGCAAAACAAAAATTCATCATCAGAAGAAGGCTCACCAGCACCCGAACATGCAAAGTGGGCCCGGGAGAGGGACTTGGAGAAACACACAGCACACGGGGGAGCCTCGGTCCTCGCTGCGCCTCTGCCGACCTGAGGGGCGCCCTGTGCAGGGCAGTCACCCTGAGTCTGCAAGCGACTCACAGGAGTCAGGCCCCAACTGAAAATGTTTCAGGACTATCTCCACCCACTTTACTGAGGTTTTCTTTCTCAGACATTCACAGGATGATAAATGGGATGTGGGAGGGGGGGTATCTAAGTAAGGCTAAAGTGTCTCTCAATGCATGGAGTATAAAAAGGCTAAAATACCTCTCAATGCGTCTAGTATAAAAGGCTAACGTATCTCTCAATGCGTGTGTATAAAAGTCTGGAGAGGAATCGTGAAGTGATTAGCAGGCAGACTCTCCTTTTCCTGAGACTGACGGAGGGGGCTCCAGACAGCGGCGGGGACGCGAATTTAGTGACATGTCCCCACATGGCCACAGGCGCGGAATGAAGCTCAGTGCTCTGTCGCCCCTCTCTGGGCAGGGGGGCTGTCTGCATGTGTGAGTAGCTTGTCTTTACCGCGAATGTGAACAGACAGCCTTCGGTCCCAGGGGGCCCTGCAGACAATATGCGCTCATCACCAAAACCCAGTCTCCACGAGTGACAGGGCTGCCAACTTTGAGGACATTCAAAGGCTCTGAGGGGGAAACGTCTAACTTATATATGACTGTCCAGACACTGCTGCACGCTTGAATCTAACACAAAATAATATGGAATGTCAAATAAAATAAACTTTTTAAATACTTAATAAAATATAAAATCTAAATTTTTCCTAAGCAATGGTAGTCCCATCAGAGTTACTACACAATACCCCCCAAAGGGACACTTGGCAGGGCCAACATGTGTTTGCACACATCAGTTTTGATCTCTCTCTTTAAAAAAGAAAAGTCTGGAAAATAATCCAAAATAAAAGGCTGATGACATCATACATCTCCCAAAATGGAGACCTGCCCTACCCACATCGCCTCCGCCTCTCACCCCCTCCTCTCACGTTACTAAAATCTAACAAGAGCACTGACAAGGGACTGGAATGCTAGTCGCCAAGGATACCTGACTGCTGACGACTGAACAAATCCCAAAGCTGCAGAGAGAGCCAGGGGGGCCCGGTGCCGGTCCTCAGTGAAGTGATAAGCATTTCCTGAAGGGCAGCTCCCGCTCCTCACAATGACGTCAGAGACAGAGCTCCTAAGTCTGAATTCCTGGCCTCATCTCCTGGGGTGGAGGTAACAAATTGCCACCAACTTGGGGCGTAAAGCAAATGCTCTCGCAGCTCTGATGACAGAGTCTCCGCTGGGCCTCCCGGGGCCACAGCCCGGTGTGGGCAGGGCCACCGTCTGTCCCCTCCTCCATCCCCAAAGCCAGCAACATAGCTCCTCCCCGCCTTCACCCGCTGCACCTCTGTCAGGTCCCTGTGGTGACAGGTAGGGCCACTTGGATACCCCGGGATGATCCCCCCAGGCAGGATGCTGCTGATCCCTTCCACAATGGAACACTCCCAGGCCCGGGGTCTCTGCGGGGCCTTACACAGCTGACCGCCCCCCTCCACGACCAGGAGCTCCTCAGGGGCAAGACTGCCTTTCAGACCCTCTGCTTTGGGCAGCCTCCGAGTGCCTGCCTGGTAACATTGATAGTGCTCAACCAAGTTTGCTGAACGAATGAGAGAAGGACCTACCCCTACTTCCACAGTTACCGCCGTTACTTTTGGGTTTCCATGGCTACTGCTTGCTCACTTTTTTATGCAAATCTACAACTTGCTTTATACCCTGTTTTGCATAATAGCTTTTAAACGATGAGGCATTCATCTTATCTCAGAGTTGCTGTCAAACTCTGGCTTTCCACGGTTTCGGAATGAAGATTTACCTTTTTCTATTTTCATCCATCTTCTTTGTTTTTCCAATCATCCTATAAATTTTCTCAAAACACCTGTCCCAGGTTCACCAGGCCCTAGTGGAGACTATGTGTCCCGGTCATATGGCTTCGTCCAATCAGAATTACTCCGCATCATATTTCCATTGCGAGTCGGTTTAATCATCCCTTCTGCTGGGCAAGTTTGGCTTAGGATAAATCAAAGCAGCATTGCAATGAGTCAAGGACAGACTAACTTCCTGGGAAGAAAATTTCACTCTGCAAATATATTGCTTTCTGAGTCATACATAAGGGCCACTGACAGTATCTCTCGCCTTAATTAGAAATTCAAAATTTCACAAGGAAAAATGGCCCTGCCGACAGAGGACTCTTAGCTCATCTCACAGAATCCTTTTCTGAGTATAATTTTTTTCATCATAAATTTGTCCTGGTTAACCCAAGGAGACTTGTGGGTTTTGATTTGTATGACCAAACATCTTAAATCTCCCTGTTAACTACAAGTCCCTAAATCCACCTGTTTCTGCTGACAAGAGAAGAGAATCTGGAAGGCCCAGAATTCACTTTTTTTTTTTTTTTTTTTTTTGGCTTTGGCTTTGGCATTTCCCACCAGTGGCTGTCAAGTTGATGTTGCCAACTTTGATCACTTTGTTTGGACATGAGAATCTAAAAAGGACAGCAGATGGCATTAGCTCATCCATCCTGTGAGTCTGAGCCGTAGACAGCAGTGCATGAGGCGGGGAGGGCAGCAGGGGCCAGGAGCAAGAGGAGGCTGGGAGCAGTTTCAGAGAGTAATGGGGACCACAATATGCATGGGGCAGAATGCACCCTCCGGAGATGCCCACAGCAATATAGCCAGTCCTTGGACCCCACCCAGCCACCATATTTGTAGGAAGCCCAGACCACATGGGGAGGCCACGTGGAGAATGTTCCAGCCAAGTGTCCCAGGCAGGGTTTCAGCCAAATCCAGCATCAACAGCCAGGTATGTGAGTGAGGGAGCAGTGAGTGTGCGGTCTTCAGACAATTCCAGCCCTTAGGCTTCAAGCCGCCCCAGCTGCTGTTGAATGGGGTGAACACCACTATCCCCAGCAAGTCCTGCACAAATTTCAGATTCATGGTCAAAATACATGTTCATTTTTTGAGCCTTTAAGCTTGTGGGTAATTTGTTCCGTGCCAGAGAGAAAGCTTCTCTTGGAGGGAAAAGGTGCCCCTGTGTGTGGCCTTCAGCCTGAGGACCGCCGGGCAGCCTCAGATGGCCCTGCTGTCGGGAGCACACTTGACCATCGGGGCTGTCCAGCCTCAAACCTAGACATCGAAAGGAAGGAGAGTCTGGAAACTGGCTCACTAGCTATGCTGAGTACATTCTGGGGAAGCGCTGTGGTGCTTCAGAATGGTGTGGCATGCTTATTTCCCACACTCATGGGAATCTGGCCTGTGCTGCAGGCATTGTGCACAGAAGGGACCACAGGACGGACAATTCTCATCCTTTCTGCTTGATTGAAGGCCAGAGTTCACACTCAGAGGCCACAAATAAATGTTTCCTGAGTAAATGAACAAAGGAATGCTACATAAATAGGCCACTGTGCTCTCTCTTTTTTTTAAGAGTTATCATTTCCTGAGCACATCCTACATGCCAAGCATGCTCCGAGGGGCTTTTCATCTAGCATCTCTTTAATACAGCAACTCAAAGAAGTGAATATTATTTTTTTACTTTTTATTGATTTTATTGGGATGACATTGGTTTATAAAATTATATAGGTTTCAAATGTATATTGCATTGTGTGTTCAGCACCCAACTCTAGGTCATCATTTTCTCCAAGATTGTGCCATTGACTAGTCAGGTGAAAGAAAGTGTGGCCCCTCTCTTTAGTTTTCTTAATTAAATCTAGCTAGACTGCAAGCTGAGCGTAACTCAAAGAAGTCAGGTCAAGTCTAAGTCTGATCTCAACTCTGCTGTTTATAATGTCTGTAACCTTGGAAAATCCACTAACATCCCACAGAATGTGAATAACAGTGGGTGTGGGGATGGAATGAGAATTATTTAGCCAAGTGCCTGACACACAGAAAAATTTCAATGCTCATCAGTTATGATCAAGTGTCCAGTTTTTGTTTGTTTGTTTGTTTTTAATACTTTTATTGATTTTTTTTTAGAGAGAGAGAAACATCAATGTGAGAGCAGAACATCAATCGGCTGCCTCCTGCAGGCCCCCTACTGGGGATCCATCTTGCAACCCAGGCATGTGCCCTGACTGGGAATCAAACTGGCAACCTTCTGGTGCACAGGATGACACCCAACCAATGAGCCACACTGGCCAGGGCGAGTATCCAGTTGTTGAGCAAGCGAGCTGTTCTCCCACATGCCTTCAGGAATCAGGTTCTTACAAATGGCAGTTAGACTCTTTCTCTGAGTAACTGTACTATTTCCCAGAAGAGAAATAACGTGCTCATTCTATAATTATTACTAGAGGCCCGGTGCATGAAATTTGTGCATGGGAGCGGGGGTCTCCTCAGCCCAGCCTGCACCCTCTCCAATCCGGGACCCCTCAGTGGATGTCAAACTGCCGGACATCCCTCTCACAATCTGGGACCACTGGCTTCTAACTGCTCACTTGCCTGCCTGCCTGATCACCCCTAACTGCCTCTGCCTGCTGGCCTGATCACCCCTAACTGCCCCCCCTGCCAACCTGGTCACCCCCAACTGCCCCCCCTGCCAGCCTGGTCACCCCCAACTGCCCCCCCACTGGCCTGGTCACCCCCAACTTCCCCCCCTCGCTGGCCTGGTTACCCCTAACTGCCCCTTCTGCCAACCTGGTCACCCTCAACTGCCCCCCACTGGCCTGGTCACCCCCAACTGCATCCCCACTGGCCTGGTCACCCCCAACTGCCCCCCCTCGCTGGCCTGATCGCCCCTAACTGCCCCCCTGCCAACCTGGTCACTCCCAACTGCCCCCCCTGCCAGCCTGGTCACCCCCAACTGCCCCCCCACTGGCCTGGTCACCCCCAACTGCCCCCCCACTGGCCTAGTCACCCCCAACTTCCTCCCCTCGCTGGCCTGGTCACCCCCAACTGCCCCCCCTCACTGGCCTGGTTACCCCTAACTGCCCCTCCTGCCAACCTGGTCACCCCCAACTGCCCCCCACTGGCCTGGTCACCCCCAACTGCCCCCCCTCGCTGGCCTGATCGCCCCTAACTGCCCCCCCCTGCCAACCTGGTCACCCCCAACTGCCCCCTCTGCCGGCCTGGTCTCCCCTAACTGCCCCCCCCTGCCGGCCTGGTCGCCCCACACAGCATGCTGTTCAGGCATCCATCTGGTCATTTAGGTCATGACGGCCCCTGGCTTTTTATATATTAGGATTACACTAGAGGCCCGGTGCAAGAAATTTGTGTATGGCAGGGAAGGGGGTTCCTCAGCCCAGCCTGCAACCTCTCACAATCCAGGACCTTTCAGGTGATATCTGACTGCTGGTTTAGGCCTGATCCAGGGCCTAAACTGGCAGTTGGACATCCCTCTCACAATCTGGGACCGCTGGCTCCGAACTGCTCACCTGCCTGCCTGCCTGCCTGCCTGCCTGATCGCCCCAATCACTCTGCCTGCCTGCCTGATCGCCCTTATCCACTTGCCTGCCTGCCTGATCACCCCTAACCACTTTGCCTGCCTGCCTGATCGCCCCTAACAACTCACCTGCCTGCCTGATCACCCCTAACTGCCTCTGCCTGCCTGCCTGATTGCCCCTGACCACTTGCCTGCCTGCCTGATTACCCCTAACTACTTGCCTGCCTGCCTGATTCCCCTTAACCACCTCTGCCATTGCCCCTGCTGCCGTGGCTTCATCCAGAAGGACATCCGGAATGACGTCCAGAAGGTTGTTTGGCTGTCCAGTCCAATTAGCAAATTATGCTTTTATTATTATAGATTTACAAAGTATAAGGACATTATTCTGAGTTATAAATATTATTTTATAGAGAGAGAAAGGGAGAGGGATAGAGAGATAGAAAAATCGATGATGAGGTATTTTTAATCTTCCAGTTAACCCCAGGAGCTAAGTCTCATGTTCATCCTTAATTTACAGATGAGAAAAACAGAGACATTAAATAACTTGCAAGGTCACACAGCTGATAAGTAGCAAAGACTCATTCCCAGACTATCTGACCATAGTGCTGCTCTCAACCCACACCATCCAGCTCCCTCCTCATGACTTCTGTTCAGTTACCCCACACACAATGCATCCGGCTTGTGTTTTCATGACTCAGGAGAAGAAAACAAGGTGTATCATCTTCAGGCACCAGCCAAACCATTAGAAATAACACTCTTCCCTCTGTTTGTGCCTCAATCCAGTCAGGAAATGCCCAAAAGAAATTTAAGAAAGGAAAAAAAAATGCTTAAAATGTTTGATCACCTAGAAGTCTACATGGCTTAAGCGAGCCTCCAACTAAAAGTGATTATTGGATCTGATTTTCAATTTCGAAGGGGTAAGTTAGTTCCCTCCGGTTGCAGCCAAACTGAAACTGGCCCCACTGGCCCGTTATCTTTCAACCTGTTCCACTGAAAACAACCAAAAACCTGCAGGAAAACAACTTCAAATGTCCTGCTGCTGTGACTCTCACTGCACCCGAGGAAAGCTGCTTTCATTGATTTCAGAAAAACACTCTCTTCCGTAAGCGCGCAGGTGGGAACAGGGCAGGCGCCAGGTAGGCAGCACGCAGTGGGCGGGTGAGGTTCCTGGCACACGTGCAAGTCAGGCCCTGCTGGTTCTGGGAATCCACATGCAGAAACGCTCAGACAGTCCACCAGGAGAGTGATGCGGGAGCCAAGGGCAGGGACGTGGGGAGCACACGGAGCAGTGGTAGGGGTGGTGGTTGTTGTGGCTATAGTAGTAGTGATAGTAGTAGTGGTGGTAACAGTGGTAGTAATACTAGTGGTAGTAGTGGTTAGTGGTGGTGGTAATGGCGGTAGTAATACTAGTGGTACTAGTGGTGATAGTGGTGGTGGTAACAATGGCAGTAGTACTAGTGGTGGTGGTATCAGTGGTATTAGTACTAGTGGTACTAGTGGTGGTGGTGGTAACCGTAGAGTAGTAATAGTGGCACTAGTGGTGGTAGTGGTGGTGGTAAAAGTGGTAGTAGTACTAGTGGTGGTAGTGGTGGTGGTAACAGTGGTAGTAGTACTAGTGGTGGTAGTGGTGGTAGTGGTGGTGGTAACAGTGGTAGTAGTACTAGTGGTGGTAGTGGTGGTAGCAGTGGTGGTAACAGTGGTAGTAGTACTAGTGGTGGTAGTGGTGGTGGTAACAGTGGTAGTAGTACTAGTGGTGGTAGTGGTGGTAGTGGTGGTGGTAACAGTAGTAGAAGTACTAGTAGTAGAGGTACTAGTGGTAGCAGTAGTGGTGGTGGCAACAGTAGTAGTAGTAGTACTAGTGGTACTAGTAGTGGTGGTAATGGTGGTGGTAACAGTAGTAGTAAGTACTAGTGGTGGTAGTGGTGGTGGTAACAGTAGTAGTAAGTACTAGTGGTGGTAGTGGTGGTGGTAACAGTAGTAGTAAGTACTAGTGGTGGTAGTGGTGGTGGTAACAGTAGTAGTAAGTACTAGTGGTGGTAGTGGTGGTGATAACAGTAGTAGTAAGTACTAGTGGTGGTAGTGGTGGTGGTAACAGTAGTAGTAAGTACTAGTGGTGGTAGTGGTGGTGGTAACAGTAGTAGTAAGTACTAGTGGTGGTAGTGGTGGTGGTAACAGTAGTAGAAGTACTAATAGTAGAGGTACTAGTGGTAGCAGTAGTGGTGGTGGCAACAGTAGTAGTAGTAGTACTAGTGGTACTAGTAGTGGTGGTAATGGTGGTGGTAACAGTAGTAGTAAGTACTAGTGGTGGCAACAGTAGTAGTAGTAGTACTAGTGGTACTAGTAGTGGTGGTAATGGTGGTGGTAACAGTAGTAGTAAGTACTAGTGGTGGTAGTGGTGGTGGTAACAGTAG
Organism: Cnephaeus nilssonii; assembly: GCF_951640355.1. Classification (NCBI taxonomy): domain Eukaryota; kingdom Metazoa; phylum Chordata; class Mammalia; order Chiroptera; family Vespertilionidae; genus Cnephaeus; species Cnephaeus nilssonii. The sequence continues at coordinate 78,456,220 of NC_137083.1, read as the reverse complement.
TAGTAAGTACTAGTGGTGGTAGTGGTGGTGGTAACAGTAGTAGTAAGTACTAGTGGTGGTAGTGGTGGTGGTAACAGTAGTAGTAAGTACTAGTGGTGGTAGTGGTGGTGATAACAGTAGTAGTAAGTACTAGTGGTGGTAGTGGTGGTGGTAACAGTAGTAGTAAGTACTAGTGGTGGTAGTGGTGGTGGTAACAGTAGTAGTAAGTACTAGTGGTGGTAGTGGTGGTGGTAACAGTAGTAGTAAGTACTAGTGGTGGTAGTGGTGGTGGTAACAGTAGTAGTGCTAGTGGTACTAATGGTGGTAGTGGTGGTGGTAACAGTAGTAGTAAGTACTAGTGGTGGTAGTGGTGGTGGTAACAGTAGTAGTAAGTACTAGTGGTGGTAGTACTATTGGTACAGTGGTAGTAGTACTAGTGGTACTAGTGGTGGTAGTGGCGGTGGTAACAGTAGTAGTAAGTACTAGTGGTGGTAGTGGTGGTGGTAAAAGTAGTAGAAGTACTAGTAGTGGAGGTCCTAGTGGTAGCAGTAGTGGTGTGGTGACAGTCTAGTGGGAAGACAAGTCAGCGCAGTGACTCAGAACCATGATACAGGCGCAGGCTCCGCCCACCCCCAGCACTGCCGCCTGGCACTCTGGACTCGGGAACTGCCTCCTCCCGCTGACTCAGCTCAGTCGCCTTAGGATTTCTGAATCTTGCTGACTTTCTCCCCATATCTCTGCCGGGCTTGTTGGCTGAACTGTCTCCCGACAGTGAGCCTAGAACACAATGCAGACTAGCAAATGCCGTTTCTGCCCTAGCGAGTTTGGCTCAGTGGATAGAGTCAGCCTGCGGACTGAAGGGCTCCAGGTTCAATTCCTGACCAGCCCCGGGTTGTGGGCTCCATCCCCGGTGTGGGGCGTGAAGGAGGCAGCTGGTCAATGATCCTCTCTCATCATTGATGTTTCTATGTCTCTCTCCCTCTCCCTTCCTCTCTATACAAATATAGAAAAATAAAAGAGAGAGAAACATTCTTTTTAAAAATGCAGTCTCTAATGCACGTGGGGAGCTCTCTGACACTCCCCCATCCCGAACCCCATCTGTATGAGCTCCCTTCGCAGGCGTCCTGATGGCACCGGACACAGACTGGGAGGACCAGAAAGAAAAAGAAAACTCTGAGGCGTAATTTCAAGCCCTCATAAAAAATATTTTTTAAAGCAAACAGGGTATATAATTACTAGGCAGCAAAGAGAGAAGAGAGGTTTATTTTACATAGGTTGTGTATATATGACACCACAAAAGACCATGGAAACCAACATACCAACCAAAGTGCTGTGGCCGGTGTGGCTCAGTTGTTGGAACACCGTCTTGTACACCAACAGGGCACATGCGGGAGGCAGCCAATCGATGTTTCTCTCACTCCCTCTCTCCCTTTTGCGCTCTAAAAAAATCAATAAAATCTTTGTTTTGAAAAAGCAGTGGTTTTGTTGGAGAGCCATTTCAGTGCCTCCACTGACTTGCCTCTTGGACTTCAGTTCCAGATCAAGCCAAATCTCCCCATGCTGAGTCTTCAGTGAGCACCCGGCGCCCCCCGCCCCCGCCACCCCCTGCACCGCCCTGTGGTTGGCGGTCAGGGTCAGTCAGCAGGCTCCCGCCACGCTTCGCTCTGGCAGCTTCCTCACCCAGGACACAGAGGGAGGCAGGGCTCAATTCAGCACCAATGAGCAGATGCAGTGACAAAACGGGCACGAAGTGCTGGGGCGGTGAAATGTCTGGGGAGCCCACGCCCCAGCACAAACCTCCCGGAGCTGGAGACACAGCCACCGGAGCTCACTGGGTCTTCCTCACACCTGGGGCTTGGTGCCAATTAGTGGCCACTGTCCTCTGGGGATTACCTGGTAAGTGTCAGCAGGAACAGCCTTGGTTCCTGTGGCTGCTCCCACTTCCCGGACCAGAGCAATAATACAACCACCTTCCCATTTTTACTGCCTGCTGCATAGAACATGAGCCACGAAGTATTGGGGACATCGGGACTCACTCTTTGTATCTCCACTTCCCAAACGGAAGTGATCTGTCTGTCCTCGGGCGTGGCCCACCTCTCTGTCCAAACAAAAATTGCACTCGGGGGTGGGAATGGCTGGGGGGGAGTCAATCGGGGGAAAAGGAGACATATGTAAAACTTTAGACAATAAAAAAAAAGTTAATAACCCAGCCTCTGCTTTGTTGTTGTTGTTGTTGTCCTCACCCGAGGATATTTTTCCACTGATTTTCAGAGAGAGGGGAAGGGCGGGAGGGAGAGAGAGAGAAACATTGATGTGAGAGAGGCACATCGACTGGTTGCCTCCCACACGTGCCCCAGCCGGGGGCAGAGAACAAACCTGCAACCCAGGTACATGCCCCTGATCGGGAACCAAACCCATGATCCTTCGGTGTGCGGACCAACACTCTAGCCACTGGGCCACACCGACAGGGCCCACCCTGGTTTTCCCAGTGTCTTAGTGGGATGAAAACTTGCGTGCTGGCATTAAGTTGGGAAGTGGTCGGGTGCACGAGTGAAGGACCAGAAGGAGGAAGAACGGCCCACACCAGGCGTGTTACCAGGTTGACCAGCGCCGTCTGGGCTGGTGCTCCATCCTGCTGGAACTTTCTGGGGAGAAACTCAGATGAGCCAGAGTCTGCACCGGCACTTCCCATTGGCTAACGGCGCCTCCGGAGTACCAATCCCCTCTCCCGTCTGCACAGACAAGAGTGCTTCGTGCATGACACTGTGAGAGGGTCCCCAGGGCAGGAGGGCAGGCACAGGTGACCCTTCGCCTGCCATTCGCCATCACTGTGCCTGGCCTCGGAGGCCAGGCCTGGGCGCGAGGTGGTGGGCTCGGGGGCCTACGCGGCAGTCCTGCAGGTGGCCAGGCAGGTGAGACAGGCGCTGCAGGGACCCAAGCAGGAGGAGGCTGCAGAGATGAGGGAGGGCCAGGAGCTGGAGCAACAAAAATCTGAGGGAGACCCAGAGGGGGTGCTGGTCTTCTCCGGCCACTGCGTCTCCCAGGGCCTCCTTGGGGACGGGGGTGGCATGTCTCCAGCCTCCAGAGCAAGGGCCTTGCCCAGGGCTGTGCTCAAGGGCAGTCTGCAGGTTAAACACACCTTAGGAAAATAGAATTAAGTGTGTCTAGAAGACGGTGCAGTGTGGGGGAGAAGAGAAGACACACTTAGCACACACACCACGTAAGGTAAGGTCTTGTGTCCGTGCACACCGCCGGCCTCGGAGTCCTGTTTGCCAGAGAAGCCACATCAAACAGGAGAACCTGCGGCCCCGTCCACAGGAGAGGTCCGAGGCCGTGCAGGGCAGCTGAACAGTGGCCTCCTGGTGTGTGACTGGAGAAGAGGAAATGGCCACAATAAGCATTTTTTTCTGTTAATTCCCCTCCATGAAATAATTGATAACTTGTCAAGTTTTTCCTTTCAGACATTCATCTTATCCCTGTGCTTAATAGAAAGATATTCTCAGCCTGCTCGACTGTGGCCCGCAGCAAAGCAGTTATTTATTTTAAAATTTGCATTCAAGCCAAGCGGCATTAAAATTCATCAAGGCACCGTCTCTGATATCACAAAACTGAGGGCAACATTGTCTCGGCCCAGATCTGTGGCGCGATGCCTAACACGAATGAGAGCCAACTTTATTGCACTGGCCGTTGAGATATGATCGCGACAACATTAGCCAAAAACATACGCAGCGTGTGGCCTTGTCACCCACCGCGAAGTCGGCCTCGGCCCCGGGAGCCGTTGGGGCACCTGTCTGTCTTGTTAGGTCACAGGGTGGGGGATTCTAAATAAAGCACCAACGTGCACTTCAGACGGCACGGCTCACCACACGCCGCAAGCCTCGCGGAGGTCAGCGGGGAGGCCCTCGCTCTCCTTCAGCAGAGCCACTGTTTCCAGAACCGGCCAGAGTCCACGAGCTCTTTGTAGTCCAGGGCGCACTCCCCGGGTGACCTTTAACTAGCGTTCGGTGCAGTCTCTCATTACTGCCCATTACTGCCCATTACTGCCCTGCACTTGGTCCCCAGCCCACACTCCCCTCCAGCAGGCGGGGCTAGCCTGGGAGAGCAAAGTGGGGGTATTTCATTAAGACCACGAGGCTATGCCCTGGCCGATTTGGCTCAGTGGATAGAGCATCAGCCTGCAGACTGAAGGGTCCCGGGTTCGATTCCAGTCAAGGGCACATGCCCAGGTTGCGGGCTTGATCCCCAGTAGGGGGCGTGCAGGAGGCAGCCGACCAATAATTCTCTCTCATCATTGATGTTTCTATCTCTTTCTCCCTCTCCCTTCCTCTCTGAAATCAATAGAAAAATATTTTTTAAAAGACCACTGGTGCTGATTTCCCTGGCGGCCACGGTTACAAAGAGGGCAGCCCCCAGCAGGACAAGCCCTGCGACCAGCCTTGATCCAGGTCTGTGCCATCCAGGACGTGCCACGGGGTTCGGGCTCCTGCAAGGTCCCTTTGGATCCATTTCCACTTGAACTCCTGGGCCCAGAAGGCAGCCTAGTGGTCCTCAGCATAGGAAGGAGGAATGGCCCGGGGCGAGGTGCCTGACCCCACCTGGGGCTCCTATTCCCCGAGCGGCAGCTGGGCATTCAGGGGGCCACTTCTCAGGCCCTCTCAACAGAACCTGTGTCCGCCAGCCTTAGTCTGGGCTGCAAAATGCTAACATTGATGTTAGAATTAAACTAGAGGCCCGGTGCACAAAATTCGTGCATGGGGGGTGGGGTCTCTCAGCCCGGCCTGCACCCTCTCTCAATCCGGGACCACTGGCTCCTAACCACTGGCTGGCCTGCCTGCCTGATCACCCCTAACAACTCTGCGGGCCTGCCTGATCGCCTCTAACCACTATGCCTGCCTGCCTGATCGCCCCTAACCACCTCTGCCTCGGCCCCCGCCATCACGGCTTCGTCCATAAGGATGTCCGGAATGACATCCGGAAGGTTGTTCGGCTGTCCGGTCTAATTAGCATATTATGCTTTTATTATTATAGATATAAAACTTAGCGCTGAGTTTTCTGAAAGTTGTAAGGAGGGTATAAATAAATGTAAAGGAAATAAGTTTGCTAAGAAAAGTGTAAGCTTGCAGGAGGTGTGTGTAACCTAATGTAATGGAACAAACAATCTCTGAGTACACAGGACCTCCCCTCCATCCCACACCCACCTCCACCAGCTGGGAAGCCTCACTCGGCTGCCTGGGACAGGTCCCCCAGCCCCTAGGAGCCACCAACACCTTCTCCGTCCCCCAGTCCCTAGGGGCCACCGACACCTTCTCCATCCTCCTGTCCCCACTTTGAGGTCCAGCAGCACAGGTGGTCCCTGTTCCCTGCCCCCACCACCTCTGCTTCCCCACCCCGCCCTGTGCCTTGCTCTCTCCCTCCCCCAGCGTAGAAGTGGAAAGAGTCCCTGAGACATGGAGGAGATGCCCCGTGGGAACCACACACAGGTGAGCACAGGAGGACACAGGGGACCTTTCATTCACTCCCGACACGCTTCACGGTGAGACGGGAACGAACGGGCTGATGGGACCGTGTGCGCCTGGAAGCTGTGCGTGCTCAGAACCTCACCGGAGATTTCCAATGGAAAACTCTGGACACACCGAATTCCCGAGGGAGCTGCCAGGTGTCTTGTCTGGGAGCTGAACGCGCAGGTCCGTCTGGTCAGAGACTCGGACGTGCGCCTTCCTCCACAGCGAGGCTGCTCCTTCCCACGCTAGTGTCTGCTGCCGACCCCTCCTCCCCACCACGGTCATGTCACAGCGGGGTGAGCCCCATGCCCCTTCCCCGGGGCAGCTCCGGGTGCTGAGGCCAGGCTGGCGGAGGTCACAGCGTGGGTAAGAAATGGCAGCCCTGAGGGGGCTCCCCGCCTCCCAGCACGAGGGCTCTGAGTTCAGAGCAGCTGGGCCACTTCCCAGTGAGGCTGCTGGGGGACCCAGGCTTTGCATCTGCCTCTAGGCTCTTGTTCCAAGAGGGTTTGACAGACACACTCACTCTGAAGGTCAAATTGCAAAAGTTTGCTGTCACGGAATGCCATTTGCTCATTACCACTCAGTGCAATGACAAGCTTTTAAAATCCCCTGAAAGGGTCGATGCAGGTGATTGGCCCTCCATTGCTTCAGATTTCAGCTCAGAACTGACCTCTGAGGGTTGGCAATGAGCCTTTGCAATCACGGGGTACTCCCTGTCACCTGCAGCCAGGACCTCCCAGGTCCCGGAACCAGGGCGGTGGGCGGTGCAGGCGCGCCCTCTGGTGTCCACCGCTGGCACACACGGCCTGCAAGCCGGGGCGAAGGGTTGGCTGAACCAGGGACTGAACCACGTGGGAGCCTCGGGACAGGGCCTTCCCTGGAAACCTAAGGAGTCAGAGTAAAGGGAGGAGAGAGCAGGGAGGACCTGGCACCCTGAGATGTCGCATCTCAGCACTGGCGCTTTCCTACCTCCTTTCCACTTCCCGCCACCCCAACAGCTGCTTACATCCTCCCTTTGGGGGGCAGAGGTGAGGAAACACACTGAGGTTCACACGGTTAATAAATGAGGACCCAGGACTTAAATCCTGGCCTCCAGCTCCTCAGCTCCGGGCTTTAAACGCCTCTGGAACTAATGGGTGGAGGAGGGCAGACGTGAGTGGTTGGAGGGCAGAGTGCTCACTGATGAAGGCCGCAGCACGCCTCCTGGTGAGCTGTGAACTCAGTACGTGACCTGCCCCTATTTCTTTTTTTTTTTTTAACATGTTTTATTGTTTTTGAAAGAGAGAGAGACAGAGTGAAACATCAATGTGAGAAACACCGACTGTTTGCCTCCATCACACAACCCATGGCGTGTGCCCGGCCAGGCCCCGCATCGTCGAAGCTGCAGCCTCTGGGTGCACAGGACACCGCTCCCCCACCCGAGCCCACGGGCCTGGGCGACCTGTGCGTGTTTCCATCGTCACTCCTGGAGCAGCAGGTGGTGGGCATGTCCGTGAACTCCAGGCTGCACTGGCTTCCGGCTCACAGGTGCAGGGAGACCCTCCCCCTGGCCTCAGCGGCTGCTGCCCCACCTCCTCCTGTCCACCTTCCCCGGGAGCTCCCAGCAGGTGCGTGACCAGAAATGCTCAGCCCAGTGCTAGCTGGTGCTCAGTGGTTAGTGTGTCGGCCTGCAGACTGAAGGGTCCCAAGTTCGATTCCAGGCAAGGGCAGGTACCTCGGCTGCAGGCTCGATCCTAGCCCTGGTCAGGGCACGTGCAGCAGGCAACCAATCAATGTGTCCCTCTCACATCGATGTTTCTCTCTCTCTGTCTCTCCCCCTCCCTTCCACTTTCTCTTAAAAATAAATCAATGGAAAAGATATCCTCTGGTGAGGATTCTTTTAATTTTAAAAATAAGAAAATGCTCAGCCCCGCTCTCCGCTGCTGTGTCTGGTCCATCTTTTATGCCCTGGATGCTGAACACAGGGCTGGGGCACAAGCCCACAAACATTAGCAGGAAATTAAGTCAATGGCACTTATCACGAGAACACGCATTCGTGTTATTGGCCAACATCCACAGAGAGCCCCTAGGATTAAAGCAACACTCTGTTCCCTCCCTGGTGCCGACTCCCAGTCAGGGCCACAGCCGCCTCCAGATTCCGAGGCCGATCTGGGCTCAGCATTACCCAGAAGACCCGGGCTGGGCCGAGCCAAGAGGGAAGGTGGTCCTTTAGGTATTGTCAGTCCAAAGATAGATCCAATCAGAGATGTGCAGTAGATGGGGTGAGAGAGTTATTTTAAGGAACTGGCTCACGTGAGTGTAGGGACTGGCCAGTCTGAACCCTGTGGGGTTGGTGGTGGTCGAAAACTCAGGACGAGTTGATGTTTGGGTCTTGCGAGTGAAATCTGCAAGGCAGGCTGGCAGGCTGGGGCCTCGGGGGGATTCCATGTCAGTCTCGAGGCAGAATTCCTTCTCCCTCTGGAACTCTCGGCTTTTGCTCTTAAAAGTCTTCAACTGATTGGATGAGGCCCACCCACGTGCTCTCCTTCACTTAGTCAACAGGTGGCAGACGTTAACCGCCTTCACCGTGACGTCCTGGGGAGTGTCTGACCAAGCACCAGGCACCATCACCTGGCCACAGGGACACATGGAATCTGACATCACAGGTACCAGGGACGCTCCCTCCATGTTTTAGAAAGGCCACCTCATCACAGGTGCCAATACCTCCCCGTCACCCTAAGAGCACAATGAGGCCACTTCCCTCACAGGTTCCCATGATACCACTTCCTAACAGAACTCAGAATTAACAAAGTTGATGCTCGATCATAGAATGTATAAGCCTTCGGGAATTTCCTAATTCCATCTGAAAGTTCCTTGGGGGCCACCTCTGCTTCCGGGGGGTCCCCCAGTCACCATTCTCACATTCTCAAGAGTCTCCTCCCCAATGCCTGAGAAATGGGAGGTGGGAGGGGGACTTAAAGCAAAAGTGGAGGTTAACATCCAACAGGCACTACGAGTGGGATAAGCCGAAATCAATTGCTTTTCCATTAAAAGCCACAAGGCAACAGTTAGACTAAGCAGGCCTTCCCCACGGGGCTGTACACACAGTAACACCCAGGCAAGGAGCCTTCAGGGGCGGTGTGGAGTCTGCTCAGAAGAACACGTTACAGAATCCAACGCTACCACCAATTAGCGTGGCAGGGAGCACCGGGTAAACGCAGATCGCCCACTTCCTCCACGTTCTGATCGTCTTCATCAGATGCACGCACCAGCCTTTCTAGTTAGTCCCTGGAACATCCGTTCATCGGATCCGGGTAATTAGGTCCCCCTGTAGGCACCTGCTGGGACCGTCACCAAGCATCTCCGTCTGCTTAGCTTTGTCACGTGAACTCACAACAGCCGCCTAGAGTCTCATTTGCTCCGTCAAGACTCCCCCAACCACTGGAGCCCACACGATCTCCGATCTCCAGTGACATTGACCCTTGGGGCCCCAGACCCAGGGCACCCCTGGGCACCCCTGGGCACCTACACATCTCTTTGTGTTGTAGAGCAAGTCTTATCTCTGCATCAGAATTGCAAATGTTTACAGCAGCAGCCGGGCCTTCCCATCACTCGGGTCAGAAAGTGCTCCAAGAACGGCCCGCCATCAGACAGACATCGACCAGGTGGACAGTCACGTCTCAGCATTGACTTGCAGGTAGCTGACCGAGCACGTTGACGTAGTAGCCTAGGGTTCCCCCGCGCCCGGGGTGAGAGCTGGGGGTCAGCCCGAAGCTTCCCTGAGCAGGCATCTCGCCGCCCTGCTCGCGTGTCCTCGTGGGGAAAGGACGGCGTCACGCTCCCTGCTGTCCACCCCTCCGAACGCTAACGGCCCCGGTGAGACATCTGCACGTGGTGGGCTATTCTACGTGTAAAACTTAACACTTGGACCTGTTAGACCTTCAATCAGAAGTAGGCATGTGCCCTGCCAGTGTGGCTCAGTGGTTGCTGAGTGTCGACCCACGCACCAAGAGGTCACCGTACGATTCCTGGTCAGGGCACATGCCCAGTAGGGGGCCTGCTTCTCCTCATCCATGCTTCTCTCTACTCCTCTCCCTTCCTCTCTCTCTAAAATAGATAAAAACATTATTTAAAAAATAGGTCGTGTTGCATATCTTAAATGTATACAATGCTATTGTCAATTATATCTCAACGATGCTGGGGTCAGAAACAAAGAAGGCAGTAAAGTTGGGGGTGTTGGTTTGTGAGAATTGCAGGGCACCGCCCAGCGTCCTCTTGGGCTTGTTCTTGACTGCCTGGCCCTCTCCTGGTCCCTCCTGGGGCACCCTGTCCCCACACCCTCCTCTGTCTATCTCCCCACCCCGAAGGCAACTCTGCCACAAAGGGGCTGCCAGCACCCTCAGCCTCTGCACCTCGGGGAGGGGGCACCCTGGGCCCAAGGGGAGCACTCGGCTCCGTCGCTGACGAGCCCAGAGCTCAGCCTTCTCCCAGCAGGCTGTGGGAGAACTTCTCCACCAGACACCACCAGCCTCTGGATTTAGCCAGGGCTCGGACATCGCAGGGGTTATCAGAGCACGTTGCCCTGGCCGGGTGGCTCGGTAGGTTGGGGCGTCGTCCTGGGCAGGGCACATACCCAGGTTGCGGGTTTGATCCCTGGTTGGAGTGCATGTGGGAGGCAACCGATCAATGTTGCTATGTTTCTTTCCCACATGGATGTTTCTCTCTCTCTCTCCCCCACCCCTTCCACCCTCTCTAAAATTAATAAACGTATCCCGGATGAGGATTTCAAAAAAAACAACTTGAGGCAAGAAGGATCAATCGCACAAACCCAGAGGGAAGGTCTCCATGAGAGCCGTCGCCCTCACGCCCAGAGCCCTTCACCACGCAGCCTCCTCCTCACCCCCACCGCTCTCTGCCCGCCAAACTTGTATGTGGGGTCCTATGGCCACCGGCTCCCCTAGCTCCTGTGCCCTCATCTCACCAGGTGAAGAGAAGGAAAGGAGACGAAGAGACAGCGCCGAGAGCAACAGCGCCGAGAGCCAGCAAAGGCAGTGACGTCCCTGCTCCACCCCAAACCCCGCTTCTCGGTGATGAGCCAATGGCACGAAGTGAACCTCACTGAACCTCACTGAAAACCATGATCGCCTGGTCACCACCGCCAATCACCACGGGAAGCGGGGGGGAAAGGTCACTCAAGGCCAGAGGATGTCTGATGGGAAACTATTCAGAATGTATCTGCGGTGATACATGCAGCCAGCAGGCAATCAGATCAACGGTGACGGCCGATCTATCCGACCGGTTAATATTGAAAAGATAGCCAACACCATGTTATTTAAATTTTCCTCATTGATCCTTAGGTTTATCATATTAATTTTTTAACAGTAATTTAAAGTTATCAAATCAATTACCAATCCTCTTTAGCCAATTAAAAATTTTTTTAATTTATTAGTAGCAAACACTATTTCTTTAAATATGTTTTTATTGGTTTTTGAGAGAGAGAGGAAGTGAGAGGGAGAGAAACATTGATTGGCTGCCTCCTGTACGCCTCCTACTGGGGATCGAGCCCGAAACCCAGGCATGTGCCCTGACTGAGAATCGGATTGGTGACCTCTTGGTGCATGGGACGATGCCCAACCAACTGAACCACACTGGCCAGGCTAGCCAATCCTATTAGTACACATCCGTGATTGTGCACACACAGCCATAAACAATCCGAGCACCCCACACTGAAAGCAAGTGCAAACTGAGACTCCAGCCTGCGGGAGTACACCTGCTTGCTTTGAGACATAATGCAGGATAGAAAGAACCAGTATTTTTTATTATTTTTTTTTATTATTGATTTCAGAGAGGAAGAGAGGGAGAGATAGAAACATCAATGATGAAAGAGAATCATTGATCAGCTGCCTCCTGCATGCCCCCTACTGGGGAGCAAACCCACAACCTGGACATGTGCCCTTGACCGGAATCGAACCCGGGACTCTTCCGTCTGCAGGCCGACGCTCTATCCATTGAGCCAAACCAGCTAGGACAAGAACTAGTATTTTAACACATGAACAATCCCTCCATGACACCAATATCAAGCTATCATTTCTTTCCGCTCTTTTTTAAAATGTATTTCCATCTGACCAAGTGAAATTGATTAATTGCCAATGAAAGCCCCATGCAATTATTTTGCCAATCCATTTCTATTTAACAAGCCTGACAGTTACTTTTAAAGGAAACATTATGAAGTATTCTTTAACTAAGTGAAGACTTTTTTCCCAGGTAAATCCCCACGGGCTCTCCTGCAGTGTCGGATAAGCTGTGCACGCGATCAGTCTCACGAGCCTGTCTGGCACAGTCGTACTTTACAGACGAGATAGGAGGGAGGGACCTCAGAGAAGGACTTCAGCACGGAAGGCTCGGTGCTTCGGTCGGAAGGGGTGCGTCTTTCACATCAGGGGGCTGCGGAGTGCAGGCTGCTGCTCTGCAGCCCAGGCCGCACGGGTTCTGCGGGCGTTTCCGCCACCGGCTCTGCTGTGACCACAGGAGGACGGGCACCGCGTGGAGGGCCCGCATGCCAGGTGGGCTGTGGCTCACGCATCCCCTGCAGGCCGACGGGAAGCCACTGTGGCCACAATGCAAGGCTGGACGTCACACCATTAAAACTCTTAAGGTAACTCTAGCTAACACCCCAAACGGGCAGCACCAGCTTTCATCTGAGGTTACCCACAGACTGCACAGCACACCCAGCCTGGGAGTCTCGTGTGACAGGAATTGAGGCCAGTGTTTGCTGGGCACCTACCATGGCTGGGCACTGCAGAGATCAGGCCCCGGATTCAAGGACCTTGGTCCGGTGAGGGACACAGGGCAGGACTGGGGAAGGAGAGGCTGACCCGTGGGAGGTGGCGCGGGGGCGAGGGCGCAGGTGAGAGCGCTCGGGGGCCGGGAGCCCTTCGGGGGACTGGCCACTCGGCGCTGCCCCCATCCTGCCCAGAAACAACACAGCGACACTGAGAGTGCTTCTCAAACCCCAGGCGGTCGGCTGCAGCCCGGCTGCGGGGCACAGGACGGAGGCCGGACGTCTCGGGCCGTGAGGATGGTTCGCAGCTCGCAGTTGCGGGGAGGCAGGTGCTGTGCGGGCCGCGGTGGCTCTTTAACTCATGGATGATAGACGATTCCATCACGCCAGCCATGTGACAGGAAGAAAAGGCTAGTGGTGTTTAGACACTGCAACGATAGACTAATGTCTTTTTAAAATGTTTTCTTACTGGAAGTCCTAAAGACCAGTTAGTTCATGGACCTGAAGTTCTCTTTCCCCACGAAAACTGTTTTTAAAGCAGTTTTCAGGAGTAGGGCTCTCAGGACACGCTGCTTTTTAACAGAATAACGGCTGAAACTTACTGAACACTTGCTATGCTCCCCGTGGCTCTCGGCGCTCAGAGTAACGCCTCTTCTACTTCATTTGCCTTTTCACATAGGATGAAGTCAATGCACAGGGCAAACACATACTGGCAAAGCATCTTGAATAAAAATAATTCAACATAAAAACGTCGACCGCAGCTAGCTCCCTACCAGACAGTACGTGCCAGGGATTTGGGCTGGGGAGGACCTTTCACAGCTCCTCATCCGCCATGGCCGTGGGCTATCAGGGCGTCACTCACTCACGCCCCAGGTGTGCCCGCCCGCCACTCGGGCTGTCGTCCACCTGCTTCCCCGGGACTGGGGACGGCACCCTGAGACCAAATAGCGCCTCCTCCCCCCCACCGTGTGCCTGAGCATGTCACCCTGGAAAATGGGGGTCACAGCAGCACCCTGTCACAGGGCAGCTGCTAAGCTCAAACAAGGCCATGCGGAGTCGGCGCGGTGAGTTCCTCACAGGCGATGCTCAGGTCTGGCCCGTCTGCACCCGCGACTCTGGGTCACAGTTTTGCTCTCATCGCCAAGGCCCCATTCCACCCAGATGGTGCCCGCCCCCAACTGGACCATCTGCCCAACACCCTGAATTCTCCAATTCCAGCGAATTCAGCCTCTGCCCGATGCCCACCTTGGAGACGCTGTGATCGCTGAGAAGGGCTTCGTTCCTGTGACCAGTCTCCCGACCTTGAGGCTTGAACCTCCAGTCCTCGGACCCTCCACTCCCAGCCTCTCACGCCCTGTCCTCCCCACCTTCCTGGGCTTCGGGGGCTTCACCCAGAGAACCCGGCACCCGCCCCGCCCCCACCCACAGAGAACCCGGCACCTGCCCCCACCCACAGAGAACCCCCGCACCCACCCCACCCCCACCCACAGAGAACCCGGCACCCGCCCCGCCCCCACCCACAGAGAACCCGGCACCCGCCCCGCCCCCACCCACAGAGAACCCGGCACCCGCCCTGCCTCCACACTTGCTGGCAAACCCCAGCCCCAAGGTCAACTCCCGCTCCGCCCCTCCCCTCTGGGAGCTGGACAGGAGAGAGCCCCCCGCCTGGTGGGTGTGTCCCCAGTGAGCACCTGGAGCCTCAGAGCTCCCTGTGCTCTGGGTGAGTCACCTCACACCTCCTCGAAGACCCAGATGGAGGGGCTAGCTACCCCTGCAGTAGCCCCCATCTCCCCACTTGCAATTGCCCCCGATGCTCCACACCTGTAGGAGCAAAATCCTGAGCCTCATGTTCTTCCATCTGGTCTTGAGTAGAAATTTAATAAAGGCAGACGCTGATGCCCTCGGGACCGATGCCAGGGACTCCGACGTAGCCAGGTTCTCTGTGGGTGGGGGCAGTGACCAGGTGTGCAGTGAAGGCGTCCCTGTGACAGTGTTCTTGGCACAGAGCTGAGTTTATATCTGTATCTGTTAAGTAGCGCCAAGCAACTTTCTACACCGTTAAACAGAGTAATGGTTCTAAAAACCACTGGCTGACAATTTTAGAATGTTAAAGTGTGCATTTGTTGAGTTATTTTTATAGAAAACTGTTCACGGAGGCATTTTATTGTAGAAGGTGGATTTTACCCACTGACGTCGTCACATTATGATCTAATTCAATCTGGAGAACAGGTATGTGCAATTTCCTTAAGGTTACCAACGTAACTGGCATTCTTCCTTCTTATTGAGTGACCAATCCCAGCTCCTTCTACAGACAGTACTTGGCAGGTCTGTTGAAAGAAGCAAAACATTAGCCCTGGCCAGGTAACTCAGTGGCTAGAGCGTCCTCCCAATACACCAAGGCTGCAGGCTCGATCCCCAGTCAGGGCACATACAAGAAGCAACCAAGGAATGCATCAATAAATAGAGCAACAAATCCATGTTTCTCGCTCTTTCTCCTTTTTTCTCGCTCTCTCTCAAATCAATAAATAAAATCTTTGCCCGGCCGGCATAGCTCAGTGATTGAGTGTCGACCTATGAACCAGGAGGTCATGGTTCGATTCCCAGTCAGTGCACACGCCCAGGTTGCCGACTCCATCCCCAGTGTGGGCCGTGCAGGAGGCAGCCGATCCATGATTCTCTCTTGTCATAGTTGTTTCTATCTCTCTCTCCCTTCCTCCTCCCGCCTCATCTGACTCGCCTGGTGCCGGGGACCAGCCAGGGCTGAGAGCCTGCACTGTAGTCACGTTCTAATCACTCCGCCCATCAATGTCATGTCTAGAATCAAATGCCCTGCTCAGGATCTGTAAGCTGGACAAACGTGAGTACAATCTCAGGGATAACCTTGCCCCCAACTGGACAAGGGAAGCCGAGAAGTCCTGTGGCCTAAGAATGCGTGTATCGGGTTCTAACTCAACCACTGCTGGAGGCACGGCCTCCTGAGCCAGGGCCACAGAGGAGCTGCCGGAGCTGGGAGGGAGGCGATGCCTCGGAGGCCCGTGGCCGGCTGCCATCCACCGTGCGTCAGCCAGGGGGTCCGTGTGAGGACGTGAGCAGGTACGTTTTCTGGAGCAGTTCTCACAGCGCTCTACACTCCGTGGCACTCCAGCTGGCAAGGCCAACTCCTAGCACACACGCGGCTACTTCCCTCTGGTGTGCTTCACGCCCGCGCCAGGATGTGCCGCAGGGGACATGGATGACCACACTCCGGGGCACCAGCACCCGCCCAGGCCCGGGACCCGGCGCCCGCCCACACAGGGACCAGCCACTTGTACCAAATAAATAAAGTGCAAAATGATAGGAAATACAAACTTCGATTTGTATTTCAAGTTTATAACATTTTATTTACAAAAACTAGAGGCCTGGTGCACGAAATCCGTGCACGGGGCGGGGGTCCCTCAACCCGGCCCACAACACCGCCAGCGTCCCTCGCCCCGGCCTCTGGCCAGAGGCCCCTCCCCTCCTTCCACACGGCCGGGGCGCAGACGCTGGGCTCACGTTGCCGGGGCGACACCACCAGCGTCCCGCCCCGGCCGCTACGGGCGCCGCCATCTTTGTCACGGAGTGACGGTTAATTTGTTTATTACTCTTTTGTTAGACAGGATAGGCTGGGGGGCAGGGTTGATGCCCCTGGGGGGGCTGCTTCGCGCCACATTCTGGCTGTTTTCCTCATGCTGAGTTCATCCATCCCTAGAAGCCAGCTGGAGGGGGGGCATGAGGAGGAGGAAGGGCGCCGTGGCACGGGGGCTCCGCCTAGGCTGGTGCCTCATGCCCCCCAACATCGGCATCACTGCTGACCCACTCTGCAGGGTCTGAAGGACAGCTGGCTCGCGAGGTGACCCACAGGCCGAGGGCCAGGCTGACCCTAGGACAGGACTCCGAAGACGGGGCTGTGGCGGCAGATGCTGGGGCCGCGCTCCTCGTAGTCCCTCTTGGTGTGGCAGACCTGCAAGAACCCGGGCTGTACAGCCCTGAGACGTGAGTGTCCAGGAGGACAGACGCAGCTCGCAAGCACCCCTCTCCTCCCCACCCTCCCTCCCCCCCAGACAGGCCTTCCCTCCCCTCTCCTCACCACCCTCCCCCACAACAGGCCTGCCCTCTCCTCTCCTCACCACCCTCCCTCCCCCCCCATAGGCCTGCCCTCCCCTCTCCTCACCACCCTCCCCCCCACAGGCCTTCCCTCCACCTCTCCTCGCCACCCTCCCTCCCCCCCAACAGGCCTTCCCTCCCCTCTCCTAACCACCCTCCCTCCCCCCCAGACAGGCCTGCCCTCTCCTCTCCTCGCCACCCTCCCTCCCCCCCAGACAGGCCTGCCCTCTCCTCTCCTCGCCACCCTCCCTCCCCCCAACAGGCCTTCCCTCCACCTCTCCTCACCACCCTCCCTCCCCCCCCCACAGGCCTTCCCTCCACCTCTCCTCGCCACCCTCCCTCCCCCCCAACAGGCCTTCCCTCCCCTCTCCTCACCACCCTCCCCCCCAGACAGGCCTGCCCTCTCCTCTCCTCACCACCCTCCCTCCCCCCAACAGGCCTGCCCTATCCTCTCCTCACCACCCTCCCCCCCCAACAGGCCTTCCCTCCACCTCTCCTCGCCACCCTCCCTCCCCCCCAACAGGCCTTCCCTCCCCTCTCCTCACCACCCTCCCCCCCAGACAGGCCTGCCCTCTCCTCTCCTCACCACCCTCCCTCCCTCCCCCCCAACAGGCCTTCCCTCCCCTCTCCTCACCACCCTCCCCCCCCAACAGGCCTGCCTTCTCCTCTCCTCACCACCCTCCCTCCCTCCCCCCCCACAGGCCTGCCCTCTCCTCTCCTCGCCACCCTCCCTCCCCCCAACAGGCCTTCCCTCTCCTCTCCTCGCCACCCTCCCTCCCCCCCCCCAACAGGCCTGCCCTCTCCTCTCCTCGCCACCCTCCCACCCTCCCCCGCCAGACAGGCCTTCCCTCCCCTCTCCTCACCAACCTCCCCCCCAACAGGCCTTCCCTCCCCTCTCCTCACCACCCTCCCCCCCAACAGGCCTTCCCTCCCCTCTCCTCACCACCCTCCCCCCCAACAGGCCTTCCCTCCCCTCTCCTCGCCACCCTCCCCCCCCCCAACAGGCCTTCCCTCCCCTCTCCTCGCCACCCTCCCTCCCCCCCAGACAGGCCTTCCCTCTCCTCTCCTCGTCACCCTCCCTCCCTCCCCCCCCACAGGCCTGCCCTCCACCTCTCCTCACCACCCTCCCTCCCTCCCCCCCCCACAGGCCTGCCCTCCACCTCTCCTCGCCACCCTCCCTCCCTCCCCCCCCACAGGCCTACCCTCCACCTCTCCTCGTCACCCTCCCTCCCTCCCCCCCCACAGGCCTACCCTCCACCTCTCCTCGTCACCCTCCCTCCCTCCCCCCCCACAGGCCTACCCTCCACCTCTCCTCGTCACCCTCCCTCCCTCCCCCCCCACAGGCCTGCCCTCCACCTCTCCTCACCACCCTCCCCCCCAGACAGGCCTGCCCTCTCCTCTCCTCACCACCCTCCCTCCCCCCAACAGGCCTGCCCTCTCCTCTCCTCGCCACCCTCCCTCCCAACAGGCCTGCCCCTCCACCTCTCCTCGTCACCCTCCCTCCCTCCCCCCCCACAGGCCTACCCTCCACCTCTCCTCGCCACCCTCCCTCCCTCCCCCCCAGACAGGCCTGCCCCTCTCCACCTCTCCGGGCCTGAGCAGCCACACGGGTCCTTTGTTAAAAACCCCTCGGCCTCTGTTTGGGACCAGCTATGTGCTGCCCGAGTTTAGCGATTCGTGACCTGTTCCATGCTGAGGAGGAAAGGCACTAAGACTCGGAACAGTCACAGCATCGAGGATTAACGCAGAGCATTCCAGGTTACATGCGGGTTCACTGACCACACGGCCGTCACCCCGAATCTCCTGAGAACGGAAAGGACCGTGCATTTCTGTCCCACAGGATTAGGTGGCGACAGTCTAGAGCAGGCACACCGTCTGACCTTCAGGACACGGGAGCGGCAGTGCTGACGGGCCGGGGGAGGGACTTACGGTGGAGGCGAGCATGGAGCCGCCGAACCACACGGCGAAGCGCTGCATGTGGTGCGTGATCACCTGCACCTCGACCGGCCTGGGCTGCAGGGAGGGGACACGGTCACCAGGGCACCAGCTGCTCTAGGACGGGCGTGCGCCCCCCTCCCCCGGGCATGGGCCCCGGTCAGTCCCTCTGTGGGGAGCAGCCACAGCTGCCTCAGAAAGGAGCTTCTCAGCCACTCCTGCTACACACCCCTCCCACCCCTCCCGCCTCCCAGGCCACTGCCCCCAACCTCCGCCCCCACACTCTGCCCCACCCCAGCCCAGCCCCCAGCCCAGGTGGTGCGGGGAACACAGCAGGCAAGTCTCTCAGAACACTAAGGGCATTTAAAAAGCAAAGCATCGGCCCTGGCCGGTATGGCTCAGTGGTTGGAGCATCGGCCCGCAAACCGAAAGGTCTCGGGTTCAAGTTCTGGTCAAGGGCACATAAGTACCTGTGTTGCAGGTCAGATAGGTCCCCAGCCTGGCCGGGGTGGTGCGGGAGGCAACCAATCAGTATGTCTCTCTCACATTGATATGTCTCCCCCCCTCTAAAAAGCAATAGGAAGACATCCTCCAGTGAGGATTAAAAAAAGGCAAAAAATCCAAGCAACAAACTCAGTTCTATTTATTTACTGAACAAATTAGCTGTTTCCGTTTTGTAGGAATAATTCCAAGTAACACTGAGAGTCCCCCAAATGCTCTGAGAATGACATTTGCCAGCACTGACTCAGCAGGTGACACCCGTTTGCTCCCATTCGCCCTCCGCCCAAGCCCGCGTGACCCCGTGACCCGCTGCTGGCTGTCCCGGCACTAACTCCCTGCTAGCGGCCCATTTCAGGGCACCGAGACCCTCCGTGAAGAGGGCCCGTCTCCTCGGACACGGCCGCGCGCTGCCAGGGGCGGGGAGGCAGAGCGCCGGCCACCCGGCCGGTCAGTGTGCACACACTTGGAGTGAGCTCAGCAACAACCTCTACCCGTAACTCCCCAGCGTGCTCAGGGGGTCCCGGACACCCTTCCCTTCCCGCTCCCCAGACACCCTGAGTCCTCAGCCTCGTGTGCGGGGAGAGCGCTGAGCAGCCGGGGCAGAATCGCCCCTTCCTTCCCGCGCCCGTCGCGGTCCCCACCTTTATTCTGCCACCGCTTAGCTCCTGGCTGAGTCGCAGTCTGGCATCCACCACCCTTTTCAAGTCTCTCTGCAGACGCCGTCCGAAGTCTCTGAACATTGTGGAGCCTCCTGAAAGAACGACGTTCTAGAAGGCAAAGCAGAGGTTTCCTGGGGTGAGTCGCCCGCCCACAAAAACTGCCAGGGGAACAACTTGTAGTGACAAGGCAGGGAAATGTGGACACTGACTGGGCATTTGGTAATTCTGTGGGATTATTATCAATACTTTTAGGTGTGATCACGGTACTGTGGTTATGTTTTTCTTAAAGCGTCCTTATCTGTTAGACATACTTTCTGAAGTACTTATGAATGGAATACAATGTCTGGGATGAGCTCCACAATAATCCACGAAGAAGGAATGTGTGGGTGACAGGTACTTGCGCTCACTGCAGACACCACGTCCCCCACCCCCTGACCAGCGGACCAAACCCTACCCGGAAGAAGACGGCTTGCCCAACGCTCCTGGCAGCTGCCCTGTATCGTGCTGTGAAGGCTGACTCTCTCTAGGGACAAGGCTTTCCTGCTCTCGAACGGAACCCGAAGACGGGGCTCAGCAAAGCCAGAGCAGTGCTGTCTCTAGGACGCGGGGCCGAGTCCGGCTGCCTCCCAGCGGCCTGGCTGCAGGGGTGAGCCTGTCTGCACGGCTCCTCCCCCCGCCCCGACTGCTGGGATCTGGCTCTGCCCACCTCCCCTCACAGGCTGCTCACCTCCTCACCCAACGCCACGGCCAGGTCTCAGCCTCCCCTGGTGACCTCTCAGCATCACCAATGGGGCTGCCAACAACCTCCCATTGGCTGCTGCAGTTTTCTTTCTCTTTCTTCACTGCTTCTTGGCTTCCGTGATGGTTCATTCTACACGTCAGCTTGGCCTGCCTGTGGCACCCAATTTAACTAACACGGCGCCAGGCGTTGCTGGGGGTTTCTGCAGATGTGGTTAACAGGAGTGTCCCTCCACAGCGTCCGTGGGCCTCATCCCGGAGCAGAAGGGATGGGCCTCAGACTGCGGTCCGCTCCTGCCCAAGTCCCGGCAGCCGCCTGCCTGTGATTCCGGACTGACCAGGCTGACGCCAGCCAGTGGCGTACTGACCCTGACACAGACATGGAGGCCGAGGAGGGGGAGGAGGTGGAGACAGTGCAACCACCTCTGCTGCTTGTGTCTCTGGAGAACCCACTGACAGCTTCCTCTCTGCCCGTCCCTAAAACCTGACCTTCCAGCAGGCCCACGTCTTCCTGTCCTGTCCCTGTGACGGCCACCGGAGCACGATGAGGACCCAGACCTTCCTCCTACACCTCGTCGTGACCAGACCTAGCACCCACGACTCCTCGACGGGCTCCTTTCTCTGCACGTCCTAGTTAGTGACACCCCTCCTAGATGAGCATGTAAAAACCCTGAATTTCCCTATCAACACATCACAAACACTGCCTGGCCTCTCCACGTCTTCCTCCGAGTCCGCCGCCACCTCCCTCGTGGGCATCGTCCCGGGCCGCCCACCCAACTTGCTCCTGCCCCTCTGGCTCCCATCCACTTCTGGGGTGCAGCTCACACGCTTCCCTAGCCCCACGTGGGATATGTCACCTCCCTGCAAAAACCCAATGCCCTCAGTTTGGTAAAACCCAACTCCACGCAAGGCCCTCCCGGTGCACCCACTTAGTACACGCAGCTGCCAGCACCCACCAGTGCACAGTCCGGGCCCCACCCCACCATGCCCATTTAATAAAGGCCTGCGGGGGCCATACTCCTTCCAGACCCACATGCTCTCCTCTCCTTCACCCGGGGGTGGAGACAGAGCATTCCCTTTGACCAGGAAGCGCCACCGGCCGCCAGGGCTCAGTGGATCTGAGCTGTCCCAGTAGCCAGTAGCCACACATGGCCACTTGGGTTTAAATGTAAACAGCCCTGGCCAGGTAGCTCAGTTGGTTAGAGCATCACCTCCAGGCGCCAAGTTTGCAAGTTCGATCAACCAGTACCCTGGCCAGTGTGGCTCAGTGATTACAGGGTCAGCCTGCATGCCGAAGGGTCTCGGGTTTGATTCCCAGTGAGGCGCAAGTACCTGGGTTACAGGTTCAATCCTAGGCCTAGTCGCAGCATGTGCAGGAGGCAACCAATCAATGTACCTCTCTCACATTCATGTTTCTCTCTTTCTTTCTCTCTCTCTCTCTCTCTCTCTCTCTCTCTCTCTCTCTCTCGCCTCTACTCTCTCTAAAAATCAATGGAAAAAATATCCTCAGATGAGGGTTAACAAAAAAAAAAGAACCAATGAATGCATAAATAAGCAAAACAACAAATCGATGTTTCTCTGTTTCTTTATCTCTCAAAATCAATTTAAAAGATTTTTAAATACAAAAAATAAAAAAAATAAAAGTTTTTAAATAACATTTAAAAAATAAATTTAAAGTAAACAAAAGTTTACAGGCTGTCCTGCACTCACCCTAGCCCCGTTCTGAGGGCTCAGTGCCACATGTGATCATGATGACGCAGTAACCGGCACAAACGCTGCATCACTACCAGCACTGGCTCGACGGCCTGCCCAGGCGGAGGAGACGCCACCTGCAGTCCCCGGCGCCTGCCCCACGCACACTCCATGTGGGTGCTGTCCGTGCCCCACCATGAGGCCGGCCTGGGCAGGTGCTCAGGAACCTTTATTCAGCGTGGTCAATGCAACGCCATCACTCCCTACAATGACCTTCTCCACACGGCAAGTCCCCGTCAGCTGTTAGCGCCACTCTTCCCTCCCCAGAAACACACAGTCCTGCTGTGCGTGATGCTCCGCAGGAAGCACCGAGGAACACGGGGCACAGGAGCGGAGGCGGCTGGTGCGCACAGCTCCGGGGCCTTCTGTCCTCCACCCCACCAGCGCAGCCATCTCAACTGTTCACCTCAGGCTTCAACCAGGACTTCACCAAATAAGAAGGCCTATTTTGAAAAGAGTTGAAAACCCCCAACGATATCTTAAAATATGTATTTTTCTCTCTTAAATATTAAAGATATTTGAACTCATTCAACATGAAGAATAAAGAATAATATATATAACTCCTTTACTTTGCCACCTGCTTCTCTGATTTAAAATGCCTGAGCATAATTATATATCCAATTCAAGCAATTTTGTTATAGAAAAGTCATTCCTTGAACTATTTCAAAATGTATTTACATAAACAATAAAATTTTAAAAAATAAAATAACCCACAGAAAGCTTAAAAAAATGTATTTACATGTGCTTGACAAACATAACGAATAAGAATTTTTAACAGCTCTTGGCCCGCCCCCCAGTGGTTTCCATACCTTCTATGCCTGGCTCCACCAGAACAGACTTCTGAAACCTCTGCCTGCTCACCTGCTCTGTCTGGGTTAAGGCCCCGCCCCCTGGCCCAAGCCCCTCCCCGCTCTGCAGGCCAAGCCCTCAAGACTCAGCTCAGTCTGCCCCTTCTCTCAATTACCAAACTTTGCATGGCTCATTTGAGTGACATGTGGCCTGTAGTGGTTCCCATTAGAATTATTTCAGTACTAGAGGCCTGATGCACAAAGATTCGTGCGAGAATGGGCCTTCCTTCCCCTGGCTGCCGGCACCACCTTCGCTCCAGCCAGGAGCCGCCTTCCACCTTCCCACGCTGCCCAGAGGCCCAGAGCAGCTGGGGCAGTGCGGAATGCCTGTGTCGTCACCATGGCAACGACTCGGCGCCTGTGTATGCAAATTAACTTGCCATCTTTGTGGGGTTAATTTGCATACTCACTCCTGATTGGCTGGTGGGTGTCGTGAAGGTATGGTCAATTTGTATCTTTCTCTTTTATTAGTGTAGATTATTTTTAGCTTTTTTTTAAGGTCTAGAGGACAAGAACCATCTCTCCTACACACTTAAATCCCCTGCTTTGACTATGATCGTGTTGTGGTCTGTCAGGTGCTCGGATATCTGAGGAATAGAACTCAGGAATGAAGACATGCAGTTCCATAATAAAGCAACTCAAAACCGGCCCTGCCCACAAGAACAGCACAAAAGCAACTGAACACCAAGATGAAGCCAGCTGCTACCAGCGCTACCAGTTTAGCTGCACATCACAGTCACCCAGAAGCTCCAAACACCCGGACCCAGGCCCAGCCCGACCACACCAGCTTCTCTGGGGGTGGGACCAGGCATGTGTCCACTCTGACACTCCTGAGGGTGATGCCCGCAGGCAGCCAGGGCTCAAGCAGCACCTGCTCCTGGCAATGTCTTGGCCTTTGGGGATGTCACAGCCCTCTCACACATGAGCC
The DNA here is from genome assembly GCF_951640355.1 of Cnephaeus nilssonii. Lineage (NCBI taxonomy): Eukaryota > Metazoa > Chordata > Mammalia > Chiroptera > Vespertilionidae > Cnephaeus > Cnephaeus nilssonii. The sequence continues at coordinate 78,432,494 of NC_137083.1, read as the reverse complement.
CCTCCAGGCCCCACCTCCCTACAAAGAGGCTGTAGACAGCCTTCTTATCTACAGGCCAGACTGGAATAAAAATTAGGGTATGACTACTTTCTTCTGAAAAACAGACTTCTGCTTTTCTCAGGATTCTAAGGTTTCAAAGCCACCTTTTATTCTCACTCCTCCACCACCAGCCTGAGCAAGGTGCTAACTCACAACGAGGCATCAGCTGCCATCACAGCGCCCACGTGAGCCTCCTCTGACTCCCCCACCTCGAGAACCTGCACGAGGGGTCCAGATGAGTCTGCAAATGCGGAAGTCCTTACTGGCCGGTCTCCCAAACAGCAGACCCTCAGGCACCAAGGCGCTGGTTCAGAACTCCCTCCTGCTGGGTTTCTGGGGTCCCACTACAGCCAATTCAGACATCACAGCTGCTGTAAGAGGCTGTGGGGACCACAGGGCAGCACATGGTGACAGGGGCCCAACCGGCGCCTGCTCTCATGGAGGGTGCCTCACCTGTCTGGTCAAAGCTCAGCAGGGCTCAGCCCCCTTGACACTCATAACTTCCTTTGGGCCTGGACCATGCTCCCTACTTCCTCCCTGGTCCACTGAGTGCTTTGTCTTTGTTCTGTTTTGTTTTTATGCTTTTTTATTGATTTCAGAGAGGAAAGGGGAGAGACAGACAGACAGACAGACAGAAACATCAATGATGAGAAATAATCCGTGATTGGCTGCCTCCTGTGCGCACACACACACACACACACACACACACACACACACACACTAGGGATAGAGCTAGCAATCTGGGCATGTGCCTTGATCGGGAATCAAGCCATGACCTTCTGGTTCATAGGTCGATGCTCAACCACTGTGCCATACCAGCCAGACCACTGAGTGCCTTGTAAGCCCAGGAAGGTACCTGTGCAACGGATGAGAGTGGGCCTGGCAGGAAGAAGAACATCAGTAGCAGGAAAGGAATGACAATACCAGAGTGACAGGAGAGGAAGGGCAGGCCTAGGACAGGTGAAGGAACCAGTCAGAGCAGAGGGCAGCGTGTTCTGCAGGAGGGTGTCTCCCACCAGAAGAGGGTTCCAAACTAAAAACCCACCAACCCATACACCTGTGCACGTCACAGAAGTTCAGGCGGATCTTCTTTCCATGACAAGCTCACACCCGCTGGGAGGAGGAAGCCCATCCACCTACCTGTCCAAGGAGAAAACCCTCACCCCATCATGAGCAACTTGTAGCCACTGACAGAAGTCCATGTCCAGTAGGACAGAGGGAAGACCCCGGATCACACCTGCTCCTCGCTCTCACGGACACGAAGACCCCGGATCACACCTGCTCCTCGCTCTCACGGACACGAAGACCCAGAGGCCCACACCTGCTCCTCGCTCTCACGGACACAAAGACCCCGGATCACACCTGCTCCTCGCTCTCACGGACACAAAGACCCCGGATCACACCTGCTCCTCACTCTCACGGACACGAAGACCCAGAGGCCCACGCTCGCTCTCACAAACACGAAGACCCCGGATCACTCCTGCTCCTCGCTCTCACGGACACGAAGACCCAGAGGCCCACACCTGCTCCTCGCTCTCAGGGACACGAAGACCCAGAGGCCCACACCTGCTCCTCGCTCTCACGGACACGAAGACCCAGAGGCCCACACCTGATCCTCGCTCTCCCGGACAAGAAGATTCAGCTAAAGCTGAGATTTAAGAAGTGGGGAGAACAAGATGGACTGTTTCTCTGAACCTCAATATCCAGTCTTTCTTCAGTTTGCCCTTCTTGTGGATTTTATTGGAGGACATTCAAGGATATGCAATAAATAAAAAGAGAATTATAATTATTTTCACCCATAAAGAGCTATCTATATAGAAAAAAATTTCCAGTAATAAAAATAACACTTTTTAACTATAAAACTTCAAACGATTTTAAAAGACAAAAAGTAGAAAGTAAACGTTATCCATCTGCCACCCCCAAAGACCTTTTATTTAAGAGGTTGGCATATGCAGAATCTTGTCAAGATGGCGGCATAGGTAAAGGTGCTACTCGCATCCTCCCACAACCACCTCAAAATTGCAACTAAACTACAGAACAACCATCATTGAGAACCGCCTGAAATCTGGCTGAACAGAAGTACTATACTAAGAATATAAAGAAGAAGCCACATGGAGACTGGGGATCAACGGTGGAACAGATGAACCAGAGGATCAAATCAGCGGTTTGGAAGATAAGGAAGCAGGAAACACCCACTCAGAACAGCAAAAGAAAAAAAGAATCCAAAAAAATTAGGATAGTACAAAAAGCCTCTGGGATAACTTCAAGCAACCAACATTCCCATCATAGGGGTGCGAGAAGAAGAGCAAGTAACTAAAACCCTATGTGAAAAAATGAGAAAAACTCCCCTTACCTGGTGAAAGAAAGACTTACAAGTCCAGGAAGCACAGAGAGTCCCAAACAAGATGAACCCAACGAGGCCCACACCAAGACATATTAATTAAAATGCCAAAGGTTAAAGACAAAGAAATAAACTCAAAGCAGCAAGAGAAAAGCAGTTACTGTATTTTCCGGCATATAAGACGACTGGGCATATAGAAGATTTTCCTGGGTTAAAAAGTCGTCTTATACGCCGGAAAATACAGTAGTTACCTACAAGGGAGCACCCATACGACTGTCAGCTGATTTCTCAACAGAAACTTTGCAGCCCAGAAAGAATTGGCAAGAAATATTCAAAGTGATGAATAGCAAAATCACTCTACCCAGCAAAGCTATCATTGAAAATTGAAGGACACATAAAGAGCTTCCCAGATGAAAAAAAAAAACACAAAAAACTAAAGGAGTTTCTCAACACTAAACCAGTATTACAAGAAATGTTAACGGGTCTTCTTTAAGAAGAAGAAAAAAAGACCAAACATATGAGTAATAAAATGACAACAAATACATGTCTATCAACAATTACTTTAAAAGCAAATGGATTAAATGCTCCAATCAAACGATATATGGAGGCTGAATGGATAAGAAAACAAGACCCTTACATACGATGTCTATAAGAGATCCATTTCAGATTGAAAGACACACACAACTAAAAGTAAAGGGATGGAAAAACTTATTTCAAGAAAATGGAAACAAACAAAAGCTGGGTAGCAATACTTATACCAGACAAAACAGACTAAAACAAAGGCTATATGACAAGAGACAAAGAAGGACCCAGTAATTCTACTTCTGGGTATTTATCCAAAGAAACCCAAAACACTAAATTCAAAAAAACATGTGTCCATATGTTCATTGTAGCATTATTTACAATAATCACAAAGATATGGAAGAAACCTAAGTGTCCATCAATAAATGAAAGAATAAAGAAGTAGTGCATGTATATAATGGAATGTGACTCGGCCATAAAAAAGAACAAAATGTTACCATCTGTGATGGCATGGATGGACCTAGAGGGTATTATGCTAAGTGAAATAGTCAGACAGAGGAAGACAAAGGCCATATGATTTCACTTATATGTGGAATCTAAAAAATAAAATAAAATAAACGAACAAGCAGAAAAGAAACAAACTCATAGATACAGAGAATACTTTGACAGTTTCCAGGTGGGAGGGGGCTGCAGGGATGGATGAAAAGGAAAAGGATTTAAAAAAATCAAAGAATTGATACAATCAAAAAAAGTTTAGCATATATCATTCAGAACCTTTCCTTCTATAAATATGCAAACTATATTTCTATATAAAGTGAAATACTATGTGCAAATTTTACAACCTGCTTTTCTAGCTATCAGTATATTCTCACATCTTTTCATTTGCATTTACACTGATTTACCTATTTCTTTTTAAAGGCTGTATAGTATTCATCTTATAGATCAGGGGTGTGGAACGTCCGGCCCACAGGCCACGTAAGGCCTGCAAAATCAGTTGGTCTGGTCCTGCCAAGGCATTAGGGGTGAATTAATTAAATGTTTGACCAAATATAATAGGCTGATTTTTAATTTGATAATTTTGTATGCCTCTTGAATTATGTTATAAATATCCAAATGGCCCTTGGCAGAAAAAAGGTTCCCCACCCATTATAGATGAAAAATGTATTGGGCCCTCTTTCTGTAAAATGCGGCTGCCCAGATCTGAGTAAGGGAAGACGCAGTCCTGAGGCTGGGATGAGAGCATGACCCCCTCACGCAGAGGTTAATCAAAGGTGAACGAGGCTAATTGACTATCCCTTTCTGCTCTCAATATTTGGCGGTCGGCAATATTTCCTTTTATCCTATAATTACATGGATTAGCATTTTCTCAAGTTCAGAAGTCCATCCAAAGAATTTGGAAAAAAATATTACACGAGCGTTTTCTAGTTGGTTGTTTCATTTCAGGCTCTGTCTTCTTCTGGCAACACCACATTGGCACTGAACCTAAATACGCATCAAACAAAACCAGTAGAATTCATGGAAATCAGAGAGGAAGTATTGCTTTTCCCTTTCAATCAATACATATAGTTAAAAGGGTCCAATTTAAAATAGCATAGCTTGCCAGATGAGAATAAAAGATACTAGAACAGTTAAATTAATACTTCTAGTTTACTGAGTCATTCTTCCAAACATCTAAGGCATCCCCACTCCAAGAAAAAAATTTGCCATTACACTGGCCTTTAACAAATCCTGAAAGGCAGGAGGTGAAGCAAGAAAGTCTGCTATCAACGTTAATGACCCATTCTGAGGATGGTGGTCCTTAGCTGTGGAAGAGCTCGGAGCCCCTTACCCCAGCAGCTCCTACCTTGTACAGCGGACGACGCACATCGATGGGACAGTTCTGTATCACTTCATCAACAACATCTGAGATGGACTCCATAAAATCCGGGTTGGCAAACTACGTTTTATATAAATACAAAAGAAACATTACACATTTCTCTCGATAGGAAAAAACAAGAACACTTTTTAAAAAGTAACTTGAACAAATACAGAATTTACTATACCTTTAAGCACTTCACATGGGAATGAACAATACGTCAAGTGAATCTCATGTGACTGTGTGCACGGACTGATGACAACATACGTCCCCTCAAGAGATGAAATGTGGGGTTTAATGAAGGAAAAATATGAAACGGTAACAAAAGCAGACCAGCCCTGCATCACAAATATAGTGAAACATGTGATAAGACACTGTAAAAAGCATGTCCATGATGTATGTGAAATAATGAAACACTATGAATATGTAATGAGTACATAACTTATGAATACTAATTTATGAAAAAATTATTCATACAGAAAATAAAAAAACATAGTCAATGAAAAAAGGTCACTGTATGGTGGCTTTAAAATGTAACGAATGCCCTGGCCAGTGTGGCTCAGTTGGTTGGCGTGTCCTCCCATACACCAAAGGGTCATCGGTTCGATTCCCGGTCAGGGCACAAGCCAAGTTGTAGGTTTGATCCCCAGTCAGGACACGTACAGGCCAATCGATGTTTCTCTCTCACATTGATCTATCTCTCTCTCTCTCTCTCTCTCTCTCCCTCCCTCCCTCCCTCCCTCTCCTTTCCTCTCTCTCTCTAGAGTCAATGAAAAACATATCCTTGGATGAGGATTTTTTTTTTTAATGTAACAATGCCCTGGCCAGTTTGGTTCAGTGGATAGTGTGACGGCCTGCAGACTGAAAGGTCCCAGGTTCAATTCCAGTCAAGGGCACATACCTCGGTTGCAGGCTCGATCCCCGGCCCTGGATCCATGCAGGAGGCAACCGGTCAATGTGTCTCTCTCACATCGATGTTTCTCTCTCTGTGTCTCACCCCCTCCTTTCCACTCTCTCTAAAAAATCAATGGGAAAATATCCTTGGGTGAGGATTAACAAAAAAAATTTTTAGCTTATTTAACTTAGGGAATTTAATCTGAGGAAAGAGCACTGACATTCCATTTGAAACATGTTTTAAAAGTCAAAGGAAAGCCTTAATGTGCACTAGTGCTGGGAGGAGGAGGTCACATCCAGCTGCTCACCCGCTGCTCCCTGGACATGGGCAGCTTCATGTCTATTTCAATCACAGTATCAAGGGCATGAGTGGAGGAGTATGGTATTATTAGATTACAATACTGGACACGTTTTGTGCCATTTCCCACTACAAAATAGTTTTATGCACATCTAAAAAACAAGTAGCAGTTTGCAATCTACCTATTAAACACAAAGTGAATCAGGCAGGAAAATATACCAAAATATTTTTAAGTGCATTTCATTTAAACTTTAAAATGCTGCCCCTTAATTACTACTTCCACAAAAGTAATAATTTGTGGCTCCCAGCTAATGACGACAGCTGTGATTCTTACAGACAGCCCTCACACATAAGCCTTAACTAAGCGTCAGCGGGGACACGGCAGGCAGGTGTCCTGGTAAGAAACTGGATTCGGATGGAAAGGGAACGGTACATCATCCACTCTGATACAGAGGCAACTTGCACGCGGTCCTGAGAGTAGCTCATTTTCACATCAGTGTGCGATTCATTTCAATTCCATTATCCCTACTGCTCTCCAAACTTCTTCCGAACCACTCGGGGCATAATCAATGGTTCGCTATTTACAGATAATCAAGCCTACGGAGAGCAAAGGGGCACAGTCGGTCACGCAGACGGACGGCCCAGGGGCTGTCACCGTCACGGCCTGTGCTCACCAGCTGTCCTCACCGAGCCGCAGTCAGCTCGCTTTGCACACACGAGGTGGCAGTATTCCGCCATACCGGATGTGCTTCAACACAGAGAGGCAAGCACCTCACCTCGGGGTGGAAGAAAATCTCGGGGCCTAGGAACCGTTCGTAGCCCACATCCACCACGAACTTCTTCTGGTTGATGGCATTGATGCCTGTGTACTGCTTGATCCACTTCCCGGGGTCCAGGTCGTACTTGGCAAATTCCTTGACGATGTCAGGGCAAATGTAACAGTACTTCTCCTGCGTGCACACACACAAAGACGTCACCAGGCATTAACAACTAACCCAGAGCTCCGGCAAATACCCAGTCACCCAAGCATTGAACACACCCCTGAACTGAGTCCTGCCCACACACCTAACACCAATACGGACGTGCTAAGCTTCACAGTCGTCATCTTTCACACACGACATGACTACGCTTTGATGTTGGACCTGTGAAGCTGCTTGTTTCAAGGTGTCTACTAAGTATGTTGTCTCCATCACCTCTTTCTTTATTCCTCTTGGGCGCCCACATGGCACCTGCCCCGGGTACCCACTACCATGACCCTGGACCAGCTGGCCTGCACTGCAGCCCGCCCACTGAATATGGCCGCCACGGCCACCACCAGCTGTTACCCTGCTATGCAGTGACAGTACAGCACGGCCATCAGCTGCACGGAGAGTCTTCACGGCTGAGGCGCGGGATGCACGAGTGAACAGACACACAGATCCCGGCCCTGGGGCATGCGCTCTGGCTGAGAGTCCATAACAAGCCGGCGACACGGCAGGTTGTAGGTGGTAGGGGCCACAGAGAAAGAAGAGGCACACTCAGGCAGGACTGGACTATGCTGCTGCTGCTGCTGCTGCTGCAAGAGCGTGCCCGTGGCTTTCACCGTGAACCACCAGCCTAGACATGCACTGTCTCCTCTGAACCTGGCGATGCTCAGCTGGGCTCTTTGGGTGGGCACCTGTCCTTAGAGCTAACCTCTGTCAAGCTGCAGGTGGCACAGGAGTACCAGCTTCTGAAAGTCAGCTTCCTGTGGGCAGACGGCAGAGGGGGGCACCTTGTACACAGGAGCGAGACTGACAGAGCAGCTATAGATCACCATGGAGACACTCAAGCCATGCCCATTCAGGAATACGTAGGGACCCAGATGGCTTCAGTGTCTCCCCGGTGATCTGCACCTGCTGGTCCGTCCTATCCCTGCGTAGATGGTGCCCCCACCCCAAGGTGGAAGGCAGCACATGGGCACTCTTGCACCTTTTGGAAGGACCTCTGGAGGTGTTTTCTGCGATGAAGTTTGAAGTTCGCTGGACTCCCTGAAACATATTTCAATTTCATACTCGACTCTAACAGAACTGTGAGACTGGTGGGCAGGGCTTGTTTATACAAACTGTGTTCTCTGACAACAGAGTGAGCCATTCGACACAGTTAAATCTGCCAGGTGGAGACAGAAGCATCGAGCTGTCCTCAGAGGCCTGGTCAGTTTCCTGCACCTCGACTGGCCCAGGGACAGCACGAAAGGCTTCAAGGGAAGGTGGGTGGAGTGTGCAGCGCTGGACTGGCGTTCTGGACTCACACTGAGAACCCTGTGCCACGATCCACACAGCCTCAGGCCTGCTCATGCCCACAGGCCACGGCCATGCGGTAACTAACGTGGTGCAGGCACTTCTGCTCCACGCGTTCCAGGGTCTCTTCCTTCACAGAAAGAAGTGAGGCAGGAACCAACAGCAGGGCCCACAGCCACCCAGCGGGCCAGTGCAGCTCATCTCGAGGGCTTTACCAAACGAGTCTCTTTCCTCCTGACCTCTGCAGCCTCAACAGCCAGCTCTGAATTCAAGGTCAGGAGAGGACCCGAGAGCCAGTGGGTAAAGCAAATGCCACTGTGAGGACCAGAAAGCAACCTCATGAGCCATGACACTCAGGAATCTTGACAGAAAGGAACACTCACGCTCACCAGCTCGACCCCTGAGCATCAGAAACAAGAGGCTCCATTCTGATTGACATTTGTCACAGATATGGGGTGGCAAGAGAGCTTGGGTCAAATCTCCATTTTTATTTTTTTATTTTTTCACTAAAAAAAGGCAAGGAAAGGAAGAGGGGAGTTCTTGGGAAGCATTTTAGTCTAAAAATAAAGTCTATGATACTTGGCTAAACTCTCCCCAGCTGGAAAGGGCTAAGTCTCCCGGTCTGCCCGGGGCTGTGCTGTCCAGTTAAGCGTGCCCATCCGGGAAACCGTGACCCCAGGACAGCGGGGCAGCTGGCCACCTGGCTTGCCGAGCCCTGACCTACACCAGTGCACCCTGCCCTAAAACTACCTCTGTTACCCAGAGGGCCGTGCAAATGTGGGGCCATCTCTGATGCTTCCTGTCCTTCAGTCAGCAGGGTTCCCGGGAACTAAGCCGAGGAGAGCAGTGGGCGAGCCCCCCTCACTCCCACTGCAGCTCAAAGTGACAGGAGATGCTCAAGCTCACGGCACACCCACGCGAACTTCTTCTTCACAAACTAAATCCTCCTCTCTTCATCTACATAGTAGTTATCCTTGCATCCTTAAGAATCTCTCATATTTTTACTAGAAATGTAATTGTCTGTCCTGCTTTTGCAACTTGAAAAGTTCCCTTAAAAGGGTTTGTCAACTGAAATGGACATGGTAACGGACTAAACTGGTCAAGTGAGCATTTAAATATGTCCTGACAAGCCATGCTCTTTATCGAATTGATTTCATTTTAAAACTTCCTGCAACTTTTTTAGCATGGTAACTAGAGTCCAGAAAATACAAGTGGACTGTGTTTCATGATTCTAGAGCCTGGAATGAATTGTTCTGAATTGCAGTTAAGGGGGTGCAAACCACACAACAGGGATGGGAAACGAGTTTGACATTGGCCGATACCCAGGACTGCTGCTGCTAGTGCCAACCGTGGAGGGAGCTGCAGGAGGCTCAGGTAACTGGAGGCTCGATCTAATCACGCTCCAATTAAGTGAGGCTGCCCCCGTAGCGCAGGCTCAGTCTGGCCATCAAGCCGTTCTCGTCTACACTGGAGCCTCCACGGCTGACGTTCCGAGGAAGGCCTGAGCTGTCAGTTTTTCAGCCCTTACTGAACTCCAGCGGTAAACAGATCAAGACCCACATTCAGGAGAGGAAGCGGGAGAGGAAGGCAGGTGGGAGCAGGGTGGCGGCAGCAGGGAAGTGTGCAGCCCACTTCTCTTTCACCCCAAACCAGCCCATTCCCCGTCTGTTTTTACCTTAATGGCTTTTGCGGTCTCCAGTGACTGCTCAGGAGGGATTCCCACCTCCCTCTCCCTTAGCAGCTGTTGAATGAAATACGTAATATCTCTACCTGCAATCGGGATGTGTTTGATGCAGCTTCCGATTACATAACCTTCCGCCTGGGGAAGAGAGGAGGCAGAAGACTGTGTGAGCAATCCCGCCGCGCCACCGGCTCCCGGGGGCTCCTGCCCTCACGGCCCTGACACGCATTTACAGATCCCCATGTGGCTCCGCGGGCGAGGTCCTTAAAGTGACTGCATTCCCAATCCCGTTACCATGACATGCCCCCCCCCCCCCCCCAATAAGCAGCCAGAATGGTGCTTTCATCAGGAACACACTCGGAAAACCACATTCCAAAAACGGATGCTGCGTGTCAGAACCATGAATCCAACCTAACTTTGTTCCTTAACAGAAAGAGTTTTACCTATAAACTGCTAAGCCAACTGTAAGTCTACTTTTATTTAAGAATCTGTTAACATGCTTCAAGCCAGGACCTCTGTCCACAGTGCGGGGCAAATGACGCCCTGGGGTCACAATACAGAGTCAGTCAGCACTAGCACCGTGAGGGCATTTCCTAAGCGCCCAATAAACAGCCCCGAGCGTGGGGCTAGGAGTGGCTCTGCAGCTCCCCTAACACTGGGTGCCTGAGACCAGCCTTGGTCACAGTCAGACCCGCGCACTGGGGGCCTTCCTGGACCCTGGCTCTGTCTGCTGGTGCCAGGAACGGGCCACAGCCCAGCACCAGCCCCTCCCCAGCCTTCCTGAGGGGAAGACTGTCCAGGGAAGCCACAGGCTGGGGCACACCCAGCTCGCCCGACAGGGGCCGATGGTCAGAGTGGATCCCTCCTACCACAGAGTCACAGAGAAGGACGTGGCACTCCAGTCCCCAGGACAGCACTGCTTCCGTGCCCCACGCCCCGGGACACAGAGGGCCCGACAGCCACCAGGCAGAGCCACGGGAGGCACAAGGACAAGCTGCTGAGCCCCTCAGGTGTCTTTCTGATGTGCCTAACGTCTGGAAGTAAGAGAAGATGTGGCCTTCCACAGTCCAAGTTATTTGTAAAATATTTTAAGAAAGGGGAAAAAGAGGGAGATAAAAGATATGTCCAAATTATTAAAATAGCGAAGATCAACTTAAAGTCGTAAGAATATCAGCTAACACAAACCATTCACAATTATTATACTCCATGCATCACATCTAACACTTTCTAAAAGTAACCCAGCCAGTGTTTGACAACATGAGCTTCGTCTCAGATTCAAAACACTCTACACCCCCGTCCAACGACAGGCAGACAAGTGAATTAGGCTAGACCCCCAGGATGGGCTATTACGTAGCTACTAAATATTTTCACAGAATATTCAGCCATAAGAAACACTATTAGGGATAAGTCAGTATGCAAGCTATAATGTTAGGGTTATATTGTACAACCAGGACACAGAACCGGACACAGGATGTTCCAATTTCCCTGAAAACGTGCACGCATTGTGTCTAGAAACGAGCTTAGAAGGCTCTGCAACCAAAGCCCCAGTGCTCTCTGGGTAAGTTTACGGGTATTCTATTTCCTCCTTCACATTTCTCCATTTCACTCCAATTTTGTACAACATGTAGTTTTTTGGGAAAACACTGAATTATGATACAGACAAAAATGTTAAAGCGACTTTCTCTGTGGGCCTCGACACCGAGTGAACCAGCTTTCCTTTCTCCTCCTCAAGCGGATACCCGGGAGAGAGGGCAGCAGGCCCCCCGCCCCCCCCCCCCCCCCCCCCCGCCCCGCGGGTCCGTCTGCACTGGCCTCTGAGGGGAGGACCCTCGGTCAGCACTGCGCTCACGGGCAGCGGCACGGACAAGCCTCAGCCACTCCTGCAGGAGCAGGGGGTGAGACCAGCTGCGGGCTCCCAGCACAGAGGACACTGGGAGGGCGGCACGCAGTCCTGCCCGTCCCTCCGGACCTGCTGCAGAGCGCACCCCGACTGAGGGCACCTCCACCGTTTACCCTGTCCCGGCGTTCTGACCCTGAAGGAATTAAAGCACATGAGCACATCCTCGCTGCGACCTCCAGAAACAAAATGCTATTTTTCAATGAAAGTAAATGAGTTGTTTTTTAAAAAGCCCTAGTTTGCCTTTTCCACAGGCGTTGTACACACATACACCTGCACACACAGACAGCGTTCTTGTAATAAACGTGGATACCCAGTAACGGGCTGCATCTGGGAGGAGGGCCTGCAGGGGAGATCAGGAATGAGAGCCGGTGACTCCCTGGACACCCTCTCTAGAGAGTTTCAGTTTCTTTTCAAAGAACAACTTTAAACAAGTCATTTAAATAGTTTATGGGGGTGGGGGGAGAAACAGAAGTCTCTTAGAGCCCCAATTAGGAGTCACTTCTCTAACGTTCTGAAATGTAAAACCAGAAAGTGGCCCGGCAGAACACTGCAAGTCGGAAGGTGCAATCCCTCCTCCCAGCTCCTAAATACATTCTCAAGCACCAGCAGGGCCTTGTCCAGAGCAGAGCTGGTTAAAGCCACCCACTCCTGTCCCGGAGCAGAGAGAATCCTCCGGTGGCCAGGCGCCATGCTTACAAACCGATCCCCGATGATGTCTGTCCCCAGGCTCAGAAGGTGAGCAGGAAAAGCCCCCGGGGCTGTGACCCCGTGACCCCAGGGGCAAGGCAGAGTTCTGTTGACCCCACCCAATGGCTGCCGTCCCACAGCAGAAGCTAGCTGCCCCTGCACATTTAAAAATGAGAAGGCCACAGATTTTTTTCTCCTCTTATTCCCTTGTCTAAGTACAGCTATGACTTTAAAAGTGGCATTTTAAGCAGAAAAGCTTTTTCCCCTTTAATTGTTCCCTTACCTCTGTTCAGGTGAGTCCTATAAAGAGAAGCACTGACCAGGCTGCTTACCACTGGGATGGCGTGGGTGACCCCGTCCCCGCTGTCGATGATGATGCCCGTCAGCGTGCGCTCGCCGACCTGCCGAGACGTCCACGACGCTGCCAAGGCCAGCACTGCCTGGACAGGACAGAGCCGTCAGCACGGGGAGTGTCCTCAGGTCCTCTGCGCGCTCATGCTCAGGTCAAGCAATCGGTCCTTCTCACTGAGTGAGTCTAACTCTCCCTCTTCCTCCTTCACCTGCCCCCCAAAATTCAAATCCCAAACCAGACAAGGACCATGTGTACTTAAACAGGAGGACTCAAGTTTTCAATAAAATAAATCCATTTTTACCCGAAAAAAGCCAGTGAGGTGGGGATTTTACTATGGAGTCAGAGGGTGGTGTTTCTCACCCTCCGCTCCCAGTGCGGGTCCACGGACGGCTGCAGTTCACTGGCCTCACACCCGGACACTGGTTCCCCACCAGGGCCATCTGCCCCCGGGACACTGGGAGGCCTGGTGCCGTGTCTGTCACACTTGGCGAGACCCGGCAGATGCTCTTTCTAGGGGGTCAAGGCCAGAGGCTGCTAACCATCCTGCACTACACAGGAAGCCCCAACACAGAGAACTGCCCATCCCACCCTGAGGCTGGAAACCCTAGACAGAGATGAATGCGGAGTAGGGTGTGTGTAAGTATGTGTGTCTGTCCTTCTGTGTGTGTCTGTGTGTCTGTGAATGTGTCTGTCCTTCTGTGCGTTTATGTGTCTGTGAATGTGTGTGTCTGTGAATGTGTGTGTCTGTCCTGTGTGTGTGTGTCTGTGAATGTGTGTCTGTCCTGTGTGTGTCTGTGTGTCTGTGAGTGTGTGTGTCTGTCCTTCTGTGTGGCTGTGTCTCCGTGTGTTGTGTGTGTGTTGAGGGAAAGGAAAAAGGAAGAACACACAGCCTATCTCGTAACAGAGAGCCTGTGGAATCACCATGCCGTCCTGTAGATATTAGACAGTGAAGGTCCTTTGGGAATCATAAAAATAACTTTGCTTTTACCTGAACTGCAATGTAGAGTCCTGGCACATTAAAAGATTCAAACATAATTTCTGCAAGATATTCTCTATTTTCTGGTGTGTTCAGCGGAGGTTCTGTCTGTAAGAAAGCAGTCACTGTGTTCAGTATTTGCCCAGATTTCATGTAATTGCATCCGAACCTAAGAGCATGATCATCAGGATGCTGTAGAGCACCCTCCCTTTGCAGATGGAGTAACCAACGTGGTTCCTTAAACCTGGCCCGGCCCTATGAACCAGGAGGTCGGGGCACATGCCCGGGTTGCAGGCCCAATCCCCAGCAGGGGGTGGCAGAAGGCGGTAGATCCATGATTTTCCCTCATCATTGATGTTTCTGTCTCTCCCTCTCCCTTCCTCTCTGAAATCAATCAAAATGTATTAAAAAAAAAAAAAAGGAAATCTGACTGTGGGGCTCAAAACCTGGAAGATGCAAAGTAAAGACCTCTCTGAACAATGCTACTCTTGTGACCACCCAGACCAAGAAGGAGTGATGGAGAAGAAAGCTTGATCTTTGATAGCATTACACCTGAACAGCCTGACACTGAACAGACCTGCAGCAAGGTGCCATGGGCAAGAAACACCCAACTGAGACCGTGAGAGCACCCGGAGGACACCAAGGACTTCAGGTCTCAGGAGAAGGGCAGAGTTCTCCAGAGCACAGGCAGGCAGCCCTGCTTCGAGCAAGAGCCAACAGAGCGGGACAGCGGCAGACGCTGCCAAACCCCCTGCCACCAGAGCCCAGAGCAAGCTCAGACAAACGCCTTTGCCACCAGCTGCAAAACAGAACCCCAGAGAGAAGGGGCTTCACCCACACTGTCCCCCTTCCCCCCACCCCGGCCAAAACCACACACACAGCTAGTCCAGCAAGAATTCTCCTCATTCAGAGAGATGCGGAGAAACCAAGATGGCGGCATAGGTAAACACCTGAACTTGCTGCCGCACACAACCACTTCAAAACTACAACTAAAAGACAAAACGGACATTATCAAGAACCACAGGTAGGCTGGCTAAGTGGGAATTCTACAACTAGAAGGGAAGAGAAAAGCACATTGAGACTCAGAGGAGCTGCAGAAGGCAGAGGTATGGAGGTGTGCACATGGAGAGGGCTGGCAACTGAGTACGTGGCTGGCTTTCTCAATCCGCAGGAAGACACAAGCTCCCGACTGCTCTGAACTCCAGTTCCGGGTGAGACTCTGGGGACCCAGACTCATACGGGGAGAAACTAGACTATCTGGCAGCGGGCAGAACTCGAGGGCGGCTTTCTCTCAGAGGTGCTTGCAGCAACTACCAAGGGACACTGAGACCTGGGGGCCTCTTAGGACAGGGCTGATGGGAAGTCATTGCTGTTTGCTCTGCCCTGAGACTCTGCCCCATCCAAGCTGTACTTAGAGGCTTTTGCATATGAATGGCCTGGTCCTTTGAAATCTAAACTTATCTAACAAACTGCAGCTGAGTCAGAGAGATCCAGAACATCCAAAAGAAGGCCCAAGGCCCCACAGCAGCTTGCATTGCTTCACAGCTGGGCCTCATCTGGGCACCTCCAAAACCCAAACAAAGAAGAGGAATCTTCAGATCTCACCATAGCTCCTGCTGGGAGGCCTCAGGCAGAGGCTAAATTAGCACCTCCTTGGAGATCCAAGAGCCCAGGGGTCAGAGTAGGATCATCCAGATTACAACTCCTCAGATCCATAAGGGACACACACTCATGGGGCAGACTCAATGTGCACCAAAGCACCACTGAAGCAAGTCTTGCCCCATAAGAGTGTCTCCAGCACAGAAGTTCTCCCATCGTAGACACAGCTGATCCTCACAACCAATTGGCCTGGAGATCAATTCCTCCCAGTGATACCAACAACAATCAAGGCTTAACTACAACAAGACTGTGCACACAGCCCACAAAGAGGTGCACCAAGAGTGTCCACCTCAGGTAACTGGAGAGGCTGAGCCACTGGGCCCTATAGGACACCTAGCACACAAAGCCACTCTATCAACTCAGGGAAGCAGCCAAAATGCGGAGACAAAGAAACAGGTCACAAATGAAAGAAATGGAGGAAAGCAAACTACTGGATATAGAGTTCAAAACCACAGTTATAAGGTTTTTCAAGAATTTTCTAGAAAAGGCCGATAAATTTAGTGAGACCCTCGAGGATATGAAAAAGGACCAACTAGAAATTAAGCATACACTGACTGAAATAAAAAATAACATACAGAGATCCAACAGCAGACTAGAGGATTGCAAGAATAAAGTCAAAGATTTGAAATACAAAGAAGCAAAAAACACTCAACCGGAAAAGCAAAAAAAAAAAGGATTCCAAAAATATGAAGATAGTGTAAGGAGCCTCTGGGACAACTTCAAGCGTACCAACATCCGAATTATGGGAGTGCCAGAAGAAGAGAGAGAGCAAGATACTGAAAACCTATTTGAAGAAATAATGACAGAAAAATTCCCCCACCTGGTGAAAGAAATAGACATACAAGTTCAGGAAGCACAGAGAATCCCAAACAAAAGGAATCCAAAGAGGACCACACCAAGACACATCATAATTAAAATGCCACGAGCAAAAGACAAAGAGAGAATATTAAAAGCAGCAAGAGAAAAACAGTTAGTTACCTACAAGGGAGCATATGATTGTCAGCTAATTTCTCAACTATGCAGGCCAGAAGGGAGTGGCAAGAAATATTCAAAGTGATGAATAGCAAGAACCTACAACCAAGATTACTCTACCCAGCAAAGCTATCATTCATAATTGAAGGTCAGATAAAGAGCTTCACAGATAAGAAAAAGCTAAAGGAGTTCATCACCGCCAAACCAGTATTATATGAAATGCTGAAAGGTATTCTTTAAGAAGAGGAAGAAGAAGAAAAATGTAAAGATAAAAATTATGAACAACAAATACATATCTATCACCAAGTGAATCTAAAAATCAAGTGAATTAAAAATCTGAGGAACAGAATAATCTGGTGAATATAATAGAATCAGGGGCATAGAATGGGAGTGGATTTATCATTCTCATGGGGAAAGGGGTGTGAAGGGTGCGGGAAGAGACTGGACAAAAATCGTACACCTATGGATGAGGACAGTGGGGGGGAGGTAAGGGCAGAGGGTGGGGTGGGAACTGGGTGGAGGGGAGATATGGGGGGAAAAAGGAGAAACAATTGTAATAATCTGAACAATAAAGATTTATTAAATTTTTTTAAAAAGAATAATAAGCCTGCTTTTTGCTATTCAGCAGTATGATGTGAATTTTTCCACGTCAATAAGTATGGGTATACATCACATATTTAAAGCTGCAAAAGAAAAAAACACAACAATAAATAAAAATTATCTGGGCCTTTTGTCAAAACAAACAAAAAACAGCCCACATCACCCTTTGTTATGGACTGAACTATGTCCCCAAAAATTCACATGTTGAACCCTCAAACCCAAGTGTGACTGTATTTGGAGATGGGGTCTCTAGGGAAGTAAGTAAGGTTAACTGAAGTCACAGGATGGGCCCCTAATTGAACCGGATAATGTCTATTAGAAAAGGAAGACACCAGGCAGCTCTCTCCCACGTGAACAGAGGAAAGATGACGTGATGCCACAGAGGGAAGGCGGCCACCTACAAGACAGGAAGACAGGCTTCCAGTAGCCAACCCTCACGGCACCTTGGTCTTGGGCCTTAAGCCTTCAGAGTTGAGAAAACAAGCGTGTGTGTTTAAGCCACGAGCTGGTGGTACGTTGTTATGGCAGTTCCAGCAGACACCTTAAAGTGGGAAAAGCACACCAGCCTTGGCCATTAGCATACCTACATTTACCACCGAGACATGAGGGGCTCACTCAGTCTATATAGCAGGAAGCTATGACCCAGGAATTCTGCATCTGACCACATTGTCAATCAAGTATGTTGCAAAAACAAGTCTCTTTACACACTGGAGAACTTGGAGAAGTGGTTCCCATGAGCCCTGCATGAAGGAACTGTTAGAAGATCAACTTGAACCAAACAAGACGAGTGCAGAAGTATAGAAAAAAGTCTGACGATGTGCATGCAATCCAGTTAAGGTGTAAGATTTTTCTTTTCTGGGAATCACAGTTAAAGGACAGAATGCAAATGTCGTCAATTTAAACAGCAATAATATCCAATTGAGAGATGTAAACAGAAAAGAGGGAATATAAAGACACTGATATCCTCTTATGATGGAACCAAAGGTCCTGCTTTAACCTGATGAAGTATCAGGGGCACCAACATACAGAAAGTCATCAATGTTAGTATTAGAGTAAGTTCAGTGACAAATCAATCACAAGCAGGTGGCAGAGGCAAGGACGAGGGACGAAACTGTGAGTATGAGCCAGCCTGGTCACTGGTCACAGCAGGAGGTAATCACTCCTAAACAAACACAGGTCAATGTATTACTTGAAATTTGAATTACATTTAAAACCAAATTATTAGAGTTATGTATATATGCAAACAAGTTCTTTGACTGATCTCTCCCCATCCCCACCTTCCCTCTGAGATTCGTCTGGAGTAGGGGGGTGGGGCGGGACATGGGGGCAGGCTAGAAGGGTTTAATGGGGGGGGAAGGGAAATGGGACATATGTTATACTTTCAATAATAAAGATTTTTTTTAAACACAAGTTATTAGAAAGAATACACACTCAATGCAAAACAAAGAGAAAACCAAGCCTGAGTGTTAAAAAATTAATACATAAATAAAATGCACTAAAAACAGAAAGCGTAACATAAAGCAAGTGGCTAAACTAAGAGCAGCCGTAGCTGCCACAGCAGCACGAGGACCAAGGGGTTGATTGGGGTCAGAAGACAGTGATCTCCTCTCTCCACCTCGGTGAGCTGGAAAGATGAGAAAAGTCTAAGTACAGAGCACCAGGCGCGAGTAATGAGTGCAATGAAAGTGAGCTGTTCATACCAAAATCACCGTGAAGACCAGTGAGAACCTCTCCCACCACAGAGGAAGTCTCTCAGCGAAGACCATGAAACAAAATCAAATCACAACAGGCCAGAGACCCACCTAAACAAGGTGCCCCAGAGAGGTCAAAGTCAGTACCTTCGGTCAGTGGGACAAGATCAGAAATTATCTAAAGCCCATCATGAGGAACTGATTACATAAATTATGCCACTTCCATAAAACATAACATTTCATTTGCAGCAATGAAAAGGGTGATCCCCACATATGCTAATATGAAACAAGCTCTGTGATAAAACGTTACACAAGAAGAAGATGTCTCCATACATTCTTTTTATAAGTTATTTTTAACTGATCTGAGAGAGACATTGATGTGAGAAACACTGATCAGCTGCTCCCTCCCACCCTCCCACCGCACCTTGATTGAACCCGAAACCTAGGTACGTGCCCTGACCGAGAATCGAACCACCAGTGACCTTTCAGTGCACGGATGACGCCCCACCAACTGAGCCACACGGCCAGGGCTACTACATACATTCTTAAATATTATTTTCGTTGACAATTTTTAATTAAAACTTTTTATAAATATAAGGTGGCAGGGGAGGGGCATTGTTGAGTAAGTACACAGTTTCAGTTTGCACAGTGGAAAATTTCTAGACATCTCTTCCACAACAATGTAAATACAGTTAACATGACTGGACTTAAAAATGGTAGGAAGGAAAATTTCATATTACGCTTTTTATCATGATTTTTTACTTATTTTAAATAAAAAGTCAAGGTGTTCAATAGTAAGTGTATTTTGTTATCACTTGTATAAAACAAAAGTTTATGCGAAATCCATGTGCCTGCACACAATTATCTCTGCGAAGACCAGCCATGAACTGGTTAAGGGCTGGAAGCTTTCCTAGAAGGCGTATCCATCAGCTTTTGCTTCTTACTGGCCAGAACTTAGTCCTTTCGCCATCCCTGTCCACAGGGAGTTCAGGGACATGCTCATCTTCTGGCCTGTCGCCACCTCCTATGACTGATCAGTGGTCAGTCAGGAAGGCAGATGGGAGAATGGATGGGGGTAGGCAATGGGTAGGAGGCGTCCGAGCTGGGAACCCTTCTGCATCCTACTCTGCGTGCTCATCTCAGCTGGCTGTCACCCAGCCGGGTGCTTTCGTTTAGAATCTGTGTGTGACTGAAGCAAAGCTCTCAGTGCCCCACGGAAGATTTAATCACTGAAATTAGAACCAACCTGTTCCCTGGATGGGCGAGAGAAAGCAGTCTTAAAACCTGGGGGAGAAATAATGAAGTCATACTCAAAAGCAGATTATAAATGAGGGATCTCAAAGTCACATTACTCACTTTAACGTGCCTCCTCAAGGGTTGAATTGATACCTGTGAAGTGCCCAGCACCTAGTTTGCACTACAAATGTTAGAAATTATTAGTTTAGGTTTCTTTCATTTAAATACATGTACTGGTCACAGTATGTCTCTTAAGGTACCTCCTACCAATCTGAAAAATGGGCCTAATAAGTACCTCCCTCAGGGTCACTGGGGGGATGAAATAAATAAGTTGATACATGTGACTTCTAGGCAGGTGGGGGGGACGGTTGCACAGCAAATGCTCAATAAAAGTCAGCTGCAACGATCAATAATGGGTCTCAGACCAGAAGAAATAACCTGCATGAACTAAAGAAATCTACAAAGTTTTTTCTCACCTTAAATAGGAATCCAAGCACTTTAACAAGTTACCTTTATAAGCAAAGCATTTCAACTGAGTAGAGGGGGAAAGTGGCAAGAGGGAAAGATGACAAAGGTATGAAAAGTGTAGGTAGGTCTTGGCCGGGTGGCTCAGTTGATTGGAGTGTCATCCTGCGCACCAAAAGGTTGAGGGTTCGATTCCTGGTCAGGGCACATACCTAGGTTGTGGGTTCAATCATACCTGTGGTCACATAGTATGGCAGGCACTACCCACTGCCTACCCCCATCCATTCTCCCATCTGCCTTCCTGACTGACCACTGATCAGTCATAGGAGGTGGCGACAGGCCAGAAGATGAGCATGTCCCTGAACTCCCTGTGGACAGGGATGGCTAAAGGACTAAGTTCTGGCCAGTAAGAAGCAAAAGCTGATGGATACGCCTTCTAGGAAAGTTCCTTAAAGGTCAAGGGCAGACTCAAGCAGCAGTCTCCTTTCTGCCCTTAACCCGCCCTTGCTTGGAACACAGGGGTGCTGGCAGGAGCTGCAGCAGCCACCTTGTGATGATGAGATCCTTGGAATGGAAGCCTCATGCTAATCTCAGCTTGCTGTCACCCAGCCAGGTGCTTGCAGGAGCACAAGGTCCCTAAAGACACCGGGAGTGCCAGACCAGCACTGGCCCCGACTACAAACTGAACAACAATAAAAGCCCCAACTGTTTAAACTACTATTCTTTATACTTCTATTACTTGCTACCAACACTCACTCTCTGTGGAGAATTTACATTAAAATCCATATACTTCCATTTAAGGAATGCTTACAATATAATTAGACTAACCTGCTTCTTGAATCAAATTCAGCATTATTAAGGGCATATCCTCATGGGTTCTGAGAACCATAATCATAAATCCATTTCTTCCTCAATCCTCCATTTCTTCTATGTTTACTACCAGTAATTGTTCCTTTAGGATACCAATTTAAATAAAACTTCCCTAAGCCACTATTTATGACAAGCTCTACATTGTAGGCATCGTGTTTTCAAACATATTAAAACATCACAGGAACGCAAGCTGCATAAACATTTTTATTCATAAGAATGGTAAAATAGCCCTAGCTGGTTTGGCTCAGTGGATAGAGCGTCAGCCTTCGGACTGAAGGGTCCCAGGTTCTATTCCGGCCAAGGGCACATGCCCGGGTTTCGGGTCAATCCCCAGTAGGGGGCATGCAAGAGGCAGCCAATCAATGATTCTCTCGAATCATGTTTCTATCTCCCTCTTCCTTCCTCTCTGAGATCAATAAAAATATATTTTTTTAAAAGAATAGTAAAATATCATCTGGTATTGATTCCAAAATGAATAATTAGTCACTGTCATAAAAACCAATCCATAGTTCTGGATTAAGCCAGCAAACTGTACACATGGATCTAATACTGCCCCACCCCAATCTCCTCTGTAACTGCAGCAAGGAAACCTTTTTAAAAACTATAGGCCTAAGGTGGGCGAGGGGGGAGGGCGAGCTAGAAGGGGTCAATGGGGGGAAAAGAGGGACATATGTAATACTTTCAACAATAAAGAATTTTTTAAAAAGGAGAAGTGCTTTGTAATTAGGAAAGCTTTATGAATATATGATATGATCACGCCCCACACGGTAGAAAAAAACAACAACTATAGCCCTGACTGGTTTGGCTCAGTGGATAGAGCATCGGCCTGCGGACTGAAGGGTCCCAGGTTCTATTCCGGTCAAGGGCATGTACCTTGGTTGCAGGCACATCCCCAGTAGGGATTGTGCAGGAGGCAGCTGATGGATGTTTCTAACTTTCTATCCCTCTCTCATTGATGTTTCTAACTCTCTATCCCTCTCCCTTCCTCTCTGTAAAAAATTAATAAAATATATTTAAAAAAAACAAAAACTATACATCCTTGCCCGACCGGCACGGCTCAGTGGTTGAGTGTCGGCCCATGAACCAGGAGGCCACAGTTGGATTCCCAGTCAGAGCACATGCCCGGGTTGCAGGCTCGATCCCCAGTGTGTGGTGTGTAGGAGGCAGCCGTTCAATGATTCTCTCTCATCACTAATGTTTCTCTCTCTCTCTCTCCCCTTCTCCCTTCCTCTCTGAAATCAATAAAAATGTATTTTTTAAAAAAACTATAAATCCTCAAGGAAGGGAGGACAGGGAGGAGATGACAACACACTGGAGGCTGGAACCCACGCGGCCACTAGGAACTAGCTGGGCAAACCCAAGAAGTAGCCTTGGCTCGGCTGGCGGCAACTAGACCGAGCAGGGCTGCACCCTCGAGAAGCAGGGAGGGACCATCCCTACAACAGGACACACCGCATGGAAGGTCCATTGTGATGTGCACCTGACTGGGCACAGGATGTGCCACATGACTAGCGGGACATTGGTCCTGGGTGCGTCTGGGGGTGCTGCTAGTGAGAGCTGTCCCCTCAGGAGGGCGGCATCATCCCACATCTACCAAGGACCGAATGGAACAAAAAGATGGAAGGAGGGTGATATTCCCTCTCTTTTGTCCTCTTTCTTGCTCAACTCATAGTCAACATTTCCAAATCTTTTCTGAAGTTAAAACTCAATTTCTGGATTGGGGCGGGGGGGGGGGGGGAGGGCAGGGGGCGGGGATTGGAGGGATTGAGCAAAACAAAAGAAAAAAAGAGAGAAGACATGGACAACAGTGTGGTGATTGGGGGGGAGGGGGAAGTGGGCATAGAGGGGATAAATGGTGATGGAAAAAAATAAAGAAAAATAAAACTCAATTTCTGCTCCCAGCCCCACAATCCTCTGAAACCCATATTCTGGTTTGGACACGGGGCAATTCGGTGGCAGAGTGGCTCCCATTTGCTCTGCTCAGGCCACACAACCCATGTGGGCCGCGTCCCGGGAACTGTGTGAACAATGTGGGCCCTGAGGAGCACCCCACCTGCTCCGGTGTCCGTCACGCAGTCAGAAAGGACACCTGTGGTGCTGAAGGACACAGAACTTAGAGCTCTTAGACTCGTGGAGAAGCCCTCATCTGATGCAGCAGTTTAGTAAACGTCTTCAATGAACTTCGGTGACTCGGCTGCAAATGTCTACACCGCTTTACTCCTGTCACTACTGCAGTAACCGATGATAAGGGCAGACGCCTGAGAGAAATGCACATCTCCACACTCCCTCAATCACACCACGCATTGAACCAACCTGCAGAATCCAAAACCCAACGTATATAACACAGTATTTTCTTATCTTTAATAAACTTGATTATTTTTTAACCTTCACCGCAGATGTTCATTTTTGGCAAATGGACTTCAGCATTTCCACATTCACACCAAACACTTCCAATTCTTTCCTGGAGAGTGATTTTAGCTTACTGGCCTACATATGCCAGCTAAATCCAAAAAAAATAAAAATAAAAATAGGAGACATTTCCTGTGGGCTGTGTCCTGTGCATCTGCTCCACAGGCCTCGTGGATGATGTCCCTCAGGTGGAGTAAGAGGGACAACTCCTGGCACAGTGAGCCGAGCAGACAGAAGGAAGCGGCTGGGCATGGTGCCCGCTCCTAAAATCCTGTCCAACAGGTAGCCATGTGATGCACTAGAGAAGGAAAAGTGCCAAACCTGACAGGTGGGAGTCTATGATTTGTTTTGGCTACAAAGACAAAGCCACTCAGACACTGTCACTTCCTGGCTCCATTTACTTTACAGGAACCACTGGAGGGACACGGGAGGGACACGGGAGGGACCACGGCAGTCATGGAAAGCACAGTGCTCAGCCTGGGCAGCTAAATGATGTAGGTTTTAACAGGCAGTTCACGTTACATGCAATGGCTCTCTACAGAGCATGAGTTTTGTACATGTAATTAATTTTAACTTGAAAAGAATATTTCATGGAAGAAAACACATAATATTGAGTATAACAATTAGAACAGAATCCATAATCAAGACATAATTCTTCTCATTTCTCTGTAATTGTTTATTTTGTTTGAATAAGATTAAGTGACATAATCAGGGCCATAACCCCACTCAATTTTATTTTGCAGTAAGACTTAAACCACGGCAAAATAACATCTTGCCTAGGTTTCCTCTGTTGTAAGAAGCAAAAAATCACAGCCACCCAGTTACTTCATGGGGCTATCTAAGTACACAGCTGTTTCCTACCCAACCAATACCTCCCTCCACCTCCCTGGCTGTTGGAGGCCTGTTGAGGTCCCTACCCTCCCGGGCCAGATGATCAGAGAGGGTCCCCTCCCAGCCCCAGTGAGAGAATCCTGATTACTCTAAACCTGTCAAGGTAATTCCATCCCCAGGGTGGAAGGGATGGTGGGCCAATCTGCTGGAAAGGTTTCTGGGAATCTAAAAGGTGAGCCTCTCTCTGAAAGCAGATACCAAGACACGGAAACCTGGCAGGCTGGGCCTGAGGGGAACCACACAGGAGGCCCAGCTGGCGCACTGGGCCGGCCCTCGCTTCTGTCACTGAGTGGCTAAGATGACCTGCCCTGGAACCACCCAACTCTAGGCTGCCTGTTTAATGAGATAATGAGCCCTTTCTGGCATTAGACAATTTTGCTGACCCTTCCATTATTTGCCCAAAAAAGCACCCTGATTCATACAAGTTGCTTTAGCAGAAATAAAGACTCCCCAGGGAAGACTATCTTGAGTTTAACCATTTGTACACCATAAACGTCTATAGACACAAGCAGTGGACCTTTTTTAATTAAATTCAAAATATCATGGTGTATGAGGATGGTTTCCATTTTGGACACATGGCGGTTAACTGGTTAAATGCAAGCACTTGGGAATTTACGGAGCTATAACCCTCTTAGTTCCAGTTACTCACCATTAAGAAGTAATGATCCTCAGGTTCTGCTCGAAGATATTTAAAAATCACATGTTCCATGAACCTTTCCATAAGATCCCAGTCTTCGATTATTCCGTGTCTTATTGGCCACTAACCCAAGAGAAACCAAGTATGTTAAGCCTCAGTTCACATCGGTGAGAGCAACTCTAACGACAAGGCCCGGGGAGACTGAACAACTACAGAATCAAGGTGCCCTTTGCATGAAGTGAATGTTAGTCCCATAGAGAAAAGACAGACACTTTAACAGAAAGACTGTTATGTAATTGTTTATACTCTAACTCTACCCATTTCTAAGAACAAAGAATGTCTTAACAATGGAGTGGCAGGTGCAAAGTGCAGCTAATCCACCATACCATTGACTGGGAGGTTTTGTTTTTTGCTTTTTTTAGAACAAACATCTACTTAAATAATTTTAATGTTTCTCTATAATTAATCAATCTGCAACTTTCCATATTTGACAAGTCCTTTAATCAACCTGTGATTTTCCATCTCAGCAGGACCTGCCTTCACATGCAAGCCTGAGTCCAGATTGTGTCCCTGGGCTCTGAAAATCCACCCGCTTCCCCACATCCAAACAGCAAAACCTCTTTACAAACATAAGGATAAAAACACATTTAACTCACAAGCACACTTTCTAGATAATCTGCCATTCTGCATGGTTTGTTCTGCAGCTCATCCTGGCTACTCACTGAAGCCATTCCCGTCTGGGCTCACCTTGGTGGCGTATGTGGGTTTATCGATGGCTTCATCCCCAATGAAAAAGTCCAGGTCATCCACGCCCCTCAACACCTTCCTTTGTGCTTGGTCAACTACCTTTGCCGACTCTCTGACAGCAATACCTTAAAAAAAAAAAAAAGGAAAAATATTTCCATCACTATCCACATTTATCTCAATAATTAAGAAAGGGGTTCCAAATTTAGGGAGAGAACCAAGATGGTGTGGTAGGTAAACATTGGTACTTGTTGCCTCCCACAATCAAAATTACAACTAAAATACAGAACAACCATCATTCAGAACTACCTGAAATCTGGCTAGAGAAGTAAGGAAGAAAGCACACTGAGACTGGTAGGAGAGGCGGAGATGCAGAGCCGGTCTGGTCTGACTCCCCATTTTTTTTAATCGGGAGAGGTATCGTGGCTGCAGAGGCCTCCCATGAGGAGCAAGAGGTCCCAGCCCCATACCAGACCCCCCAGTCCAGGGTTCCAGAGCTGGGAAGAGAAATCCCCGTAACTTTAGGCTGTAAAAACCAGTGGGGATTATGGCTAAGGAGACACAGGTATTCCTATAAAGGCACACAGATTTACACAGTCCACTTTCTCTGAGCACTGGGCGGCGGCATTGAGGGAGCCAGGGAAATATGGGAAGGTACTAGACTCTCTGGCATTGGAGTAGGAACTCAGGGGGTGCCTTTCTCCCAGACAGGGGTGCTTGCAGGGGCACTGTCATTGTTCCTGTGCTGGTACCTCCCCCTTTCGCAGAGCTAACTGGCAACCATATCTGAGTTTCCATCAGCTTGGCTCATGCTGTTCGCCAGGCCCTGGTGATTCCCTGAGACCCCACCCCATCCAATTTGTAGCCCTACCCAAGATGCTTGCAGCGGCTTGTCGATATGAATGGGCTCTCCTGGCTCCGGCTTCAGACTTTCCTAAAATCCCTAAAACAAGCAGCAGCTGGTGTCAGCATGCCCCATACTACCAAAAAGGGGCCCAAGACGTCACACTAGCACCAGCCTGCCTTGCTTCACACCTGGACCTCACCTGGTCACTTCCAAGCCCAATACTAGTGGCAGCCATCTGCAGATCGTTCTGTAGCTCCTGCTGAGGGGCTCCAGGCAGTCACTGACTTTGCACCTCCCAGAGGCAGGGCACCCAGTGAACAGCTTCAGACCATACCAGATTACAACTCTACACATCCACAAGCAACACATTCAAGAGGCTGACTCAGTGAGCACCAAAGTCCCCACTGAAGCAAGTCCTTCTCCATAGGGGTGTCTCCTGCACAGCAGCTCTCCCACTATAATCGCAGCTGGTCCTCACAGCCAATTGGCCTGGAGTTCAATTCCTCCCAATGACACCAACAGCAATGAAGGGTCAACTAAAATAAGCCTGTGCACACAGTCCACACAGGGGCGCACCTAGAGTGCCCAGCTCAGGTGACTGGGAGGCTGAGCCACAGGGCCCTCCAGGACACCTACTACACAAGTCCACTCTATCAATTCCAGAAGACATAGCAGCTCTACACAATACATAGAAATAAACACAGGGAAGCAGCCAAAATGCAGAGACAAAGAAACATGTCACAAATTAAAAAACAGAAGAAATCTCAAAAAAGAACTAAATGAAATGGAAGCAAGCAAACTACTAGATACAGAGTTTAAAACCATGGTTATAAGGTTACTCAAGAATCTTAATTGCAACTAAGATTGAGAACTTTCTTGAGACTGTCAAGAACCTTAGTGAGAACATCAAAGACATGAAAAGGGACCAGTAAGAAATTAAGCATACACTACTTGAAATAAGAAATAATTTACAGAGGAGAAACCAAGATGGCGGCATAGGTAAACACCTAAACTGCTGCCTCGCACAACAATATCAAAACTACAACTAAAAGACAAAACGAACACCATCCAGAACCACAGGAAAGCTGGCTGAGTGGAAATTCTACAACTAGAAGGAAAGAGGAAAGCACATTGAGACTCAGAGGAGCTGCAAAAGGCTGAGGTAGGCAGACGCGCGCGTGCGAAGAGGACGGGCGGCTGACTGCACGGGCAGCTGAGTGCGCGGCTGGCTTTTTAAAGCGGGAGGGAGACGGAAGCTCCCGACTGTGCTGAACTCCAGTGCCGGGCAAGACTCTGGGAAACCAAACTCATTCGGGGGGGGAATCTGGACTGTCAGGAAAAGAGAAAGCACACGGAGACTCAGGGGAGCTGTGGAAGGCAGAGGTCCGGAGGCACGCGTGCACGGAGAGGATTGACTGCTGAGTGCACGGGCGGCTGAGTGCGCGGCTGGCTTTCTAAAGCGGGAGGGAGACAGAAGCTCCCAACTGAGCTGAACTCCAGTTCTGGGCGAGTTTCTGGGAAACCAGACTCATTCGGGGAGAAACTGGACTGTCTGGCAGTGGGTGAAACTCGAGGGCGGCTTTCTCTCAGAGGTGCTTGCAGCGATTACCGAGGGACACTGAGACCTAGGGGCCTTATAGGGCAGGGATGATGGGAAGCCATTGCTGTCTGCTCTGTCCTGAGACTCCGCCCCATCTAAGCTGAGCACAGAGGCTTTTGCAAGTCTTCTCCCATAAGGGTGTCTCCAGCACAGAAATTCTCCTAGCGTAGACACAGCTGATCCTCACAACCAATTGGCCTGGAGGTCAGTTCCTCCCAGTGATAGCAACAACAATCAAGACTTAACTACAACAAAGCTGTGCACACAGTCCACAAAGGGGTGCACCAAAAGTGTCCACCTCGGGTAACTGGGGGAGGCTGAGCCACTGGGCCCTATAGGACACCTAGCTACTCTACCAACTCAAGGAAGCAGTGAAAATGCGGAGACAAAGAAACAGATCACAAATGAAAGAAATGGAGGAAAGCAAACGATTGGATATAGAGTTCAAAACCACGGTTATAAGGTTTTTCAAGAATTTTCTAGAAAAGGCCGATAAATTTAGCCAGACCCTCGAGGATATGAAAAAGGACCAACTAGAAATTAAACATACACTGACTGAAATAAAAAATATTATACAGGGACATAACAGCAGACTAGAGGATCACAAGAATCAAGTCAAAGATTTGAAATACAAAAAAGCAAAAAACACTCAACCGGAAAAGCAAAAAAAAAAAAAAGAATCCAAAAATTTGAAGATAGTGTAAGGAGCCTCTGGGACAACCTCAAGCGTACCAACATCCGAATTATGGGCGTGCCAGAAGAAGAGAGAGAGCAAGATACTGAAAACCTATTTGAAGAAATAATGACAGAAAACTTCCCCCACCTGGTGAAAGAAATAGACTTACAAGTCCAGGAAGCGCACAGAACCCCAAACAAAAGGAACCCAAAGAGGACCACACCAAGACACGTCATAATTAAAATGCCAAGAGCAAAAGACAAAGAGAGAATATTAAAAGCAGCAAGAGAAAAACAGTTAGTTACCTACAAGGGAGCACCCATACGATTGTCAGCTGATTTCTCAACAGAAACTATGCAGGCCAGACGGGAGTGACAAGAAATATTCAACGTGATGAATAGCAAGAACCTACAACCAAGATTACTCTACCCAGCCAAGCTGACATTCAGAATTGAAGGGCAGATAAAGAGCTTCACAGATAAGAAAAAGCTAAAGGAGTTCATCACCGCCAAACCAGTATTCTATGAAATGCTGAAAGGTATTCTTTAAGAAGAGGAAAAAGAAGAAAAAGGTAAAGATAAAAATTATGAACAACAAATACATGTCTATCAACAAGTGAATCTAAAAATCAAGTGAATAAAAAATCTGATGAACAGAATAATCTGGTGAATATAATAGAATCAGGGGCATAGAAAGGGAGTGGACTGACAATTCTTGGAGGGAAAGGGATGTGGGGGGTGCGGGAAGAGACTGGACAAAAATGGTACACCTATGGATGAGGACAGTGCGGGGAGGTAAGGGCAGAGGGTGGAGTGGGAACCGGGTGGAGGGGAGCTATGAGGGGGGAAAAGAGGAACAATTGTAATAATCTGAACAATAAAGATTTATTAAATTTAACAAAATAGCATAACAGCAACTCAAATTAGGCGTTTCCCTCTAAAGAGAGCAATGTAAAAAGAGGCTATCATTCAGAATTGAAGGTCAGATAAAGAGCTTCACAGACAAGAAAAAGCTAAAGGAGTTCATCATCACCAAACCTGTATTACATGAAATGTTAAAGGGTAGTCTTAAAGAAGAGAAAGAGAAGGAGGATGGGAAGGGCGAGGGGGTAGAGAATGGGAGGAAGAGGAGGAAGAAGAAGAGGAGGAGGAGGAAGAGAAGGAGAAGGAGGAGGAAGAGGAGGAGGAGGAGGGAGAAGAGAAGGAGGAAGAAAAAAATACGTATAATAAAATGGCAATAAATACATATCTATCAACAACTGAACCTAAAAATCAAAATAAACGAACAAGGAATCTAATGAACAAAATCAACTGATGAATAAATAGAACCAGAGGCATGGAAACATGGAACAGACTGATGAATCTCAGAGGGAAGGGGGCAGAAGAGATTAACTAAAGATCTTATATTCATACTAGAGGCCCGGTGCACAAAATTCATGCACAGCGGTGGGAGGGGTGTCCCTCAGCCCGGCCTGCACCCTCTCCAATCTGGGACACCCCTTGGGGGATGTCTGACTGCCGGTTTAGGCCTGATCCCGCACCAGCAGTCAGACATCCCTCTCACAATCTGGGAATGCTGGCTCCTAACCGCTTGCATGACTGCCTGCCTGATTGCCCCTAACTGCTTCTGCCTGCCAGCCTGATCGCCCCCTAATGGCTCCCCTGCTGGCCTGATTGATGCCTAACCACTCCCCTGCCAGCCTGGTTGCCCTCAACTGCCCTCACCTGCCGGCCATCCTGTGGCAGCCATCTTGTGGTGGCCATCTTGTGATGATGTGAGGGCGGCCATCTTGTGGCAGCCATCTGCGATGGCCATCTTGTGATGACGTGAGGGCATCACGCGAGGGCACAAAGACCACCTAGGCTTTTATTAGTATAGATATGCATTACCTATGGGCACAGGCAATAGGGTGGTAAAGACCTGGGGGGTGGCAGGAACCAGGTGAAGGGGGGCAAAAGGGGGATAAAGGGGAGACATCTGTAATACTCTCAACAATAAAGATTTTTTTAAATAAAAAAAATTTAAAAACATAAATAATTAAGAAAGAGTAGTAGAATCCCTACGTATATGCAAGTAAATATTTCATGTTAGGGATTTAGGGAGGCTAGAGGGTTTCCCAAAAAAGACACTACCAAAGAGCATGTAAAGCACTACAGGACCAGTTCTATGTTCTGGCATTGTTTTCGGTAGGGCAGAGGGAACTTAGCTGCTCTGCTTTTAGTGCTGACAAAAGCTACACTACTCCATTTCTCAGTTCCATCTGAAAAAAAAATCCCACAAGACAGTGAAATGCTCCTAAAGTATGTATCAATATGTTCCAAATTTTTAAAATACAAGATAGAAGGAGACAAAATTAAAAACATAATTTTATGTTTTTAACAAGAGAGGAGAATTAACTGGAAAAAAAAAAAAAGCCTGTATGCTCTTTTTTGGTTTTGTTAATCCTCACCCAATGATATTTTTCCATTACTTTTTTTTTTTTTCAGAGAGAACAAAAGGGAGGGGGAGAGACAGAGAGAGAAACATCTATATGAGAGAGACACACATCGATTGGATGCCTCCCGTAAGCTCAGGCCTCAAGCTCGAGCCTTGGCATACGTCCTTGACCTGAATCAAATCCCAAATCCAGGCCCTTCAGTCCAGAGGCCGACGCTCTACCCACTGAGCCAAATTGGCCAGGGCAGCCAGTATGCTATTTCACATTTTAATAAAACTCTGCATCAGATAAACTCAAAATATTTTTTTGTCTTGTTACAGAAGAAAAAGAATTGACTTCCCATTAAAAGAAAAACTAGGAGGATACCGGCTAATATCTATCACAAAAAGTACAGTAATCAAACTGCACTATATGAAAATGTTAAAGGCTTTTGATATACTATTTTAATAAGAGCTTCGCCTTGCCCCGTAGGTTGGCTCTGTGTTTGAGTGTCAACCAATGAACCAGGAGGTCACAGTTTGATTCCCGGTCAGGGCACATGCCTGGGTTGCAGATTCGGTCCCTAGTAGGGGCCATGCAGGAGGCAGCGGATGAATGATCCTCTTTCATCACTGATGTTTCTCTCTCACTCTCCCCCTCTCCCTTCCTCTCTCTAAAATCAATTTTAAAAAATTTTAAAGAGCTTAGCCTTGATATTTGGGAATACACTTAGTAGTAAATAATTATATCAAACTTCCCTCCAGAACTTAACATCTAATGAAATGTGAAAATCTTCGCAAAGATTCAATTTTCCACTCAGATTCTTAATCCCTGGTTACACTCTGAGGTAGAAGTTCTAGCCAGTGCAACAAGACCAAGGGAAAAAATAAAGTACTGGGGCTGGAAGAGACAAAATATCTATTATTTGCAGTTAATACAATATTCTGCACAGAAAACTAATAGAATCTGTGGGATATTGGAACAAACCAGACAGGTCAGAAAGGTTACTGGATTCAAAAACAACTTAAAAATCTCAGCAGCATTCCTCCTATGTGCTGGCAATAACTAACTAGAAAATTTAATTCTAACAAAATTCACAAAAACAGAAAGATACCTTACTAGTATTCAAAAATGCAAACTTATAAAATGAGACATCATCACTTTACATTCATTAGACTGGCAAAAATTTAAGTCCAACGGTATCAACTGTTGTCAAGGATGTGTAAAAACATACACTCGTCCACTGCCAATGGGAGTTTAGGTCAGTACAGCCCTCAGAAGAGCGATCTGACAGTACCTGACGTGGTGGAATAGGGCACACCTGGATGGTGAAACCACCCATTTCTCATTGTTTTCTCTTGGGAAACTAGCACACATGAATAAAGACGTATTTACTGCACCATTTTGTACAACAGAGAAAACTGGGAAATGCCTAAGTGAAAAAGCAAACTGTTGTAGATGCACGTGTTAGAATGCCAGCCTAGGTCCGTGTGCACCAACAATGATATACACCTTAGAATCAAAACTTTGAGGGGTTTTCAAAAGAGCAATACCGAAAGTTACTCGCAGTATGATACCATTTTGGAAATGTTTAGACTCACAAAACAATGCTACAGCCAAAACCGGTTTGGCTCAGTGGATAGAGCGTCGGCCTGCGGACTGAAGGGTCCCAGGTTCGATTCCGGTCAAGGGCATGTACATTGGTTGCGGGCACATCCCCGGTGGGAGGTGTGCAGGAGGCAGCTGGTCAATGTTTCTCTCTCATTGATGTTTCTAGCTCTCTATCCCTCTCCCTTCCTCTCTGTAAAAAATCAATAAAATATATTTAAAAAAAAAAAAAAACAATGCTACATTGTTCATGGACCCTGTGTCTGTCACCTAAGGACCACATCTGAACTGGCTACAGGAAACAGCCACCAGCGGAGGGACAGCAGGGACGGGGAAGGACAGGTGAACAAGTGGAGGCCGGCCCTCACACTGACGCATGCTTGTATCCAGGTGTTCACATTTATTCGTTCTGGGTGCTGGTTACATGGGTGGGGGTTTTTTGGTCAAAATAAAGACTTTAAAGACCTCTAATCTTTTAAAAAGAAAACCATCTCTGGACTCAGCCTCTGTCTCGAGTCCAGGCTTCCCACAGAGCACCTCACCTTTCCCTGTGCCTGCTGGACCTTTACACCCCAACTCTCCAGACACCAAATGTCCGAGCCGCACTTTCTTTCTCCCGCCCCGCCCTGCCACACACACCCATCCACGTGTCAGTGATTCCCAATATTCTCCGACAACTTAAGTTCTGCACAGAGGCTCAGCAAGTCAGACCTCGCAGAGCCAATTTGAAAATTCCTGGTACACAAATTAAAATTCCTTCAGAAGGCGGTTCGAAGTCCTTCATCACCTGAGCCCTCTCTGTGGTTCCACATCTGCCATAGTCCGCTCGGAGTTGTGATTTCCGAAACTATCGGAGTGCTGCCATCCCCCATACACCAGTGCCTCGCCTGTGCGCACCCCTGATCAGAAGCCTGGTCCCAGCACTTTCCACACACCTGCACACCCACTCCACCCTTCTCTCTGCGTGCGCTTCAGCACATGGTCTTGGCCTTGGCCTGTGAGTGGAGCCTCTGGAGGCAGAAGAACGGTTCAGCTCCAGCACTAACACAGCAGTGGGCCACGCCCACGTAAGCAAGGCCTCTACCTGCCCCAGCACCTTCACTGTCCCAACACCTACCTGCCTCCTATGCTGCTCTCTCTGGCAACAGTTCAGCCAACAGGAGAGCTCTTCTTCCACTCCCGTCCTTGACGTTTCAGTCTCTCTCCAGCTTCTGCCACTGCCAACGTCCTGCGGCACCAATCTGAGTCCCCACCTCCTGACAGTGAACAATATCCCGCTAACTACCGGATTCAGTTCCCCTCCCCTCCAATGATGACAGCTTACATGGCGCCCACAACAAAACACTGCACTTGGTTTAAAGGCCAAAGCTTTAGCACTGGCTGGTTTGGCTCAGTGGATAGAGCGTCAGCCTGCAGACTAAAGGGTCCCAGGTTCCATTCCCAACAAGGGCACGTGCCCAGGTTGTGGGCTCAATCCCCAGTAGAGGGCGTGCAGGAGGCAGCCAATCAATGATTCTCTCTCATCATTGATGTTTTTATCTTTCTCCCTCTCCCTTCCTCTCTGAAATCAATTTTTTAAAAAAATACGTTATAAAAAAATAAAATAAAGTCCAAAGCTTTAAAGCACAGGTGTGAGGTCAGCCTTTCAGAGCTGCTGTTCTTACCAAGGTTTAAATCTAATCTACTCTGAAAAGCCAAAAAGGCTAATTTATCAATCTGGCATGACATGGTCAAGTTCTGAGGCATTCACAGTAACAAAATTCACAAAAGATTGATGTATCCTGCACAATGCCAATTGCTATGACTGAACTGGTCCCCTCAAATGCTATATGCTGAAGCCCTGACCCCCAATGTGACAGCATTCGAAGATGAAGCCTATAAGGAGGTAACACAGTCACATGAGATCATGAGGTTGGGGCCCTGATCCAATAGGACCAGTGTCCTTATAAGAAGAGGAAGAGCCCAGCCGGTGTGGCTAAGTGACTGATCTTTGACCTATGAACCAGGAGGTCAGGGTTCGATTCCCGCTCAGGGCACATGCCTGGGTTGCAGGCTCAGTCCCCAGTAGGAGGCATGCAGAAGGCAGCTGAATGATGATTCTCTCTCATCATTGATGTTTCTACCTCTCTCTCCCTCTCCCTTCCTCTCTGAAATCAATACAAATATTTTTTAAAAGAAGAAGAGAGCCCTGGCCAGTGTGGCTCAGTTGGTTGGTGTGTCAACCCCACACTGAAAAGTCACAGATACAATTCCCAGTCAGGGTTCATACCCAGGTGCTGCTTCAATCCCCAGTCAGGGCAATCAATGTTCACTCTCACATCGATTTTTCTCTCTCTCTCCCCCTAGCCCTCTTTCTCTCTCTAACTACAATAAAAGCATGTCCTAAGTGCTGGCGAGGATGTGGTGAGAAGAGAACCCTAGTGCACTGCTGGTGGGAATGCAGCCTGGTGCAGCCATTATGGAAAACAGTATGGAGTTTCCTCAAAAAATTAAATATTGAACTGCCACTTGATCCAGTGATCCCACTTCTAGGAATATATCCTAAGAAACCTGAAATGCCAATCAGAAAGAATATATTCACCCCTATGTTCATAGCAGCACAATTTACAATAGCTAATATCTGGAAACAGCCCAAGTGCCCATCAGTAGACGAGTGGATAAAAAAGCTATGGTATCATGGAATACTCTGCAGGGGTAAAAAGAAGGCTCTCTTACCCTTTGAGACAGCATGGAGGGACCCAGAGAGTATTACGCTGAATGAATAAGCCAGTCAGAGAAAGACAAGTATCACCTGATCTCACTCACATGTGGAATCTAATGAACAAAATGCACTGATGAATGGAGTGGATCCAGAGGCATGGAAGCATGGAACAGAGTGAGGAATCTTGGAGGGAAGGTGGGGGAGGGTGGGTGGGTGGGAGGTGATCAACCAAAGAACTTGTATACATATATGAATAACCCATGGACACAGACAATAGGGTGCAGAAGGCCTGGGTGGGAGGCGGGGGTGGAAGGGCAGACTGGAGGGGAGAAAAGGGGACACACGTAATATTTTCAACAATAAAGATTTAAATAAATAAAAATAATAATGATTAAAAATAAAAAATAAAAGCATGTCCTCGGATGAGGATTAAAAAAAAAAAAAGAGGAAGAGACACCAGAGCTCTGTCGGCCATGGAGAGAGAAAAGGTCAGGCAAGAACACAACGAGAAGACACCTCACCAGAAACCATCCCTGATGGCACCTGACCTTGGACTTGGAGACCCCATTCTGTGATACAAACTATACATCAAATTATGGATTTAAAATGAGAGCACAGCAGACCAATCACGCCTATTGTCCAGGGCATGCCGTCATGGAATGGGGTGAAGAAAATGCTCTCAAGGGCTCTGGAGTATGCTTTCTAGTGATGTGAATACCCATGTCCACCAGAACGTCTTTGGTCTTCCCTTGAGTAAACACTCAGCCCGCTCCTTCTCCCGCCTCCCCGGCTGTCCATGCCCCACACGGCTCAGGAGAGCCTGTCATCACCATGTCACCGGCCCCAGAGCAGCTCGGATTCTAAGGCCACAACTTAACATGCCAGAGCCACATTTAGGAGGTGGAGTTTCACTTAACTGATAAACCTCACTCTTGTTTTGTTTTTTTTTTAACCTATTTTTATTGATTTCAGAGAGTGCTGGGGAGCATAAGACATTTTGGGGGCTAGCAATCTGAATTAGTCCCACTAACCTGCTTTCTACTGCACTCTCTTGCTAGCGGATAATTAACTCCATTTGTGAAAGAATGTAGGAGGCTAGCAGGGACTCTGTACCTAAGTTAATCAATGTCTAATGCACATTCCTGTTAGCCTATTGTCTAGTCACTGCCCCTTCCTTAATTTCTGGTCCTGCAAGAGCTATTTACCTAAATACTTCCATCCTACAAGGATGTAACAGCTTAGCTAGAGGGAGGTCACCGGCGCCCTCCAGGATGGACATTAGATACAGTCAGTTAACCATCTAATTGATTCTCGAGGGGGAGAGGGGCGGTGAGAGTCCACCACGGAAGAAACAAAGAAACTCAGGAATATAGAGAGAGGAAATCTCACTGTCCAGGTTGTTCAGGATCTCGATCTCAGGGCCCCTGAACCAGCAGCGCTGCTTTGAATAAAGGCTTTCCTGAACCTCAGAGTCCAACTGTCTCTTCCGTGCCAATTCCATAAATTCAATATTCCATAACAAGAGGAAGGGTGAGGGAGAGAGGTAGGAACATCAACGATGAGAGAGAACCACAGATCGGCCGCCTCCTGCACACCCCTCACTGGGGATGGAGCCCGCAGCCCGAGCATGTGCCCTAACGGGAATCGAACCATGACCTACTGGTTCATAGGTTGGCGCTCAACCACTGAGCCACACCAGCTGGGCTACACGTCACTCTTTGGTAAACTATCTCCAGAATTTAAATCGTTTCGGAGACTAATTCTACCCTCTCAACAACCAACCTAACCCTGGAGCTCCCATGGGAAACAGAGGGGGTGGGAGGCACTGCTACCAAGCTGTGAGAGCATGCCTCTTTGTAGTCTACCATTCTCTACTGACTAAAATGTAAACAAAAGAAGAACACTTCTGCACACAGTAAAACAGTCATCAGGCCTCTCATTTCAAAAAAAAAGTCTTTCAATAGAGTGAACAGTGGCTAAGTTAATAAAACTGCGCTGACTTAAAAATTACAAATTAGTCTTAAAGAGACACATACACGTCTAAATAATTCAGACATTTAGAATTGCACGGCGCCTACCAACCAATCTGGCTGAAACTTCAATGACAGTGACAAAGGACTGTCAGAAAGTTGGGGGTGTCCTGGCCGGTTTGGCTCAGTGGATGGAGCATCGGCCTGCAGACTGAGGGGTCCCGGGTTCGATTCCGGTCAAGGGCATGTGCCTTCATTGAGGGCACATCCCCAGTCGGGGGTGTGCAGGAGGCAGCTGATCGATGTTTCTCTCTCATCGATGTTTCTAACTCTCTATCCCTCTCCCTTCCTCTCTGTAAAAAAAATCAATGAAATATATATTAAAAAAAGAAGAAAGTTGGGGGTCGGGGAGGGACGGGGGGGTGTTAGGTCACAGCTGCAGCCAATAGCAATATTCAGGAACTAGGTGTCAAAATAAATAACCCTCCCCGGAACCAGGACAAACTTCTACATGAAGATGGCGGGTATACCTTGAAAAGCAGAATTAGAATGCTTAGAACAATTCTGAGAAACAATCCGTCATAAACGCGAGGGAGGAGCTTTACTTACATGAAGGAACAATGAACTGGGGCTCAGTGTTGCCTGCGTAGCCAAGCTTGGTATACCTAAAAGCACAAAGTCATCGACACGTTTAGAGAACGACACTCTCCTCTACATCCCTTTTACTATAAGCTCTCCAAGTCCTAGAAACGTGCCTCAAAATATTCCCTTGAAATTAAAAAAAAAATTTATAATGACTGAGAATCAAACACTAATTTTGGATAAGCAAGCAGTTACAAAAATGTAAAATAGTATGCTTGTTTCTGTTGGAAAGATTCTGTACAAATAAATTACATTTGTGTGTCCCTAATAACTTTAATCTGCTTTTACCCTTTCAGTCTTTACAAAAAACCCTGTAAAGAAAGTAAATATTATCACTATTTTGCAGACGAGAAAACTGAGGCACTAATGAGTTCATTAAGCTGCCCAAAGCCCAACAGCCAGTGAGCAGGAAAATACCCAAATCTCAGTGTGCAGCCTCCGCTCCCAGGGCTGCCCTGGACGAAGTGTGAACTTCCGGGGGCTGGAGAGGGATTGCATGATGCTCTTCAAATGCCACGCACATGTCAGAAGCTGCTCCTGCCGCTCCTGAGGATATGTGACAGAGCATCTTCTTATCATCCCGTTTCAGAATGAGCCCATTTTCTGCAAAGGTACGTGTGACAGATTCCAAAAGTCTCATCTGAGATGAGTGCCAAATCACTACTATCTGTTCCAAAAGCACTGGCTAATCTCCTCCATTATTTTTTTAAAGGTGGGGTACAGGGGACCACCACTCAGAGCCATCTGCTAGAAATGAAAAGCTGAACGGACACACTGGCTCTCCCGTCCTGATAGGCTGCTGCAATGAGTCAGGTCTGAACAGTGACCCCCATTCCCGTACTGATCAGGCTGCTGTATGAACAGTGAGGTCTGGGCAGTGACCCCCATTCTGTAGTGATGCATATAATGAGTAAAACACTTGCTGGCAGTGCTGAAAGTGACTTTATTAATTCATTCTATTTTACAAATTCTTTCAAGATACTTAATACTAATTTTTTATGTAGTAATACATTCCAAATTCTAATACCGTATTTTCCGGCGTATAAGACGACTTTTTAACCCAGGAAAATCTTCTCAAAAGTCGGGGTCCTCTTATACGCCGGGTGTCGTCTTATAGGGCGGGTGCTGAAACTTCCAAGCCGGACTGCGGTCACCGCATACGGTGAGGGGAGCTCAAAAAAGGCTGCACTCCATTCGTTTCAATGGAGCCGGACGGAGACCGCAAGTGTCTCTGGTCGGCTCCTTTTTGTGCCGCATACGGTCTCCGTCCGGCTCCACTGAAATGAATGGAGTGCGGCCGGGAGCTTGCTGCATACGGCGGGGATGCGGCCGCGGCCGTTTTTGAGCTCTCCCCCATCGTATGCGGCGACCGTATGAAAGCAGCAAGGGCGGCGCTGTACAAGTACGATAGAAGAAAATCCACTCACCAGGATTTATGGAAAGAAGTGACTTAACGCGGTCCCAATGACAAGGTGAGGGGGCGCCTCACTAGGAAGGTGTAAGTGAAGGGCAGAGCAAGCTGCAGGCATCCGGGACACCCGGGGTATGGAAAAAAGAGATAGAGAGGCACTGTGCCCTGAAAAACACGCCTCTTTCACCTGTCTGGCCCGCCCTGGTATCCTATTACCGTACCTCCTTCTCTGCCTCTCAGATCTCGCTCCTGAGGACTGACCAGGGACTTGCCCGGCACTTGCTCTCTCTCTTGTTTGTTATCTTCCTCTTATCATCATCAATTCCAGTTTGGTTGACAGCTTAGAAAACAAACAGCTTGGCAGCTCCCACGGGTTTATTGTCTTATCCTTCCTTTCAGCTTTAGAGTGAATTAGGAAAAGTTTAATCCACTTGCACTGTTTTATGTTTACATGTTTGATGACAAACAGCCTTATGTTTATAAGTGACAGTTTTCCTGCTAAGTACCTGCATGTCATAAGCATTTGAATTAAAATTACCATATTGAAATCAAATCTGATATTTTTTTTAATTTTTATTTGGTGTGCGTTGGAAGAGGGGTAGGTAGTCTTATACGGCAAGTATATCCCAAACTCTATATTTTAACTGGAAAAGTTGGGGGTTATCTTATACGCCCAGTCGTCTTATACACGGAAAATACGGTAAATTAATTTAATGATTTTTAAATATATTTTTAACATATGCTATGTGGACAAAAGGGGCCACATGCTAACCTGACAAGCTCAGGGAAGGCCTGCAGGCAGTCTGCAAACTCAGAGATCTTAACAAAGGATGGTCTGAAATTAAACTTTAAAAGTTGTTATGGTGGGTAGTTACGTCCTAGGCCAGTATCTTCACTAGCAAGGTCAACCTTTACCTTAACTGAGCCTATTGTCTTTTTGCATCTATAACAACACTAGAGGCCCGATGCACAAAAATTCGTGCAAGAGTAGGCCTTCCTTCCCCCGGCTGCCGGCACGGGCACTGGCTTCCCTCCAGCACCCGGGACCAGGGCTTCTCTCCTCCAGCCACAGGCAGGCACCAGGGACCCAGGCTGCTTCCTTCCAGCTGCCCACAGGCACCCGGGACCCGGGCTGGCTTCCCTCTGGCCCCGGCTTCATCAGAAGGACGTCTGGAATGAACCCACCAGTTCCTCAACCCACAGGGTGGGTTCAAAGCCAACCCAGAGCCAAGGGCTTTCCAGAAGGAAGTCAACACATACTGAACTGAAACAATTCTAGACCACCCCCAATTCAGCCATCTCACCGGAGTTTACTGCAGACAAGAAATATAAATAAACTACATTACTGACGCAGGGCTAAAGAAGCCTACAGGATCTAACAAGCTGGCCAGCAAACACTAAAATCAGCACTTCCACGTCTGTTTTGAATAACCCCTTGCACTAAAGTAAGCCCACATCCCCATGCGGTTAAGACTCTGACTTGCATCATGACCAAAACAGGGCCTTCTTGACTGTGTCTCCACCCTGCACAGTGCCTGGCCTGTGGCAGATACTCCAAAATGCCTGCTGATGAGTGCCTGCCAGACAGAAGGAAAGGTAATCACGTCAAACTGCTGAGGGAGGGCCG
This sequence comes from Cnephaeus nilssonii, assembly GCF_951640355.1. Classification (NCBI taxonomy): domain Eukaryota; kingdom Metazoa; phylum Chordata; class Mammalia; order Chiroptera; family Vespertilionidae; genus Cnephaeus; species Cnephaeus nilssonii. The sequence goes on along the minus strand of NC_137083.1, from coordinate 78,391,019 downwards.
GGGTTGCAAAGGGCAATGCTGATAAGCAATGTGATGGGTCCAGAAAAGACCAAAGACAGTGTCTAATACAATCTCTCAAGGACGAGAAAACACTTGTCTTTTTGCAATGGGGTTTTTTAACTGAAACAAATATAGTAAAATGATAACATTTGTTAAAATTAGGTGCTAGCTCTGACCGGTTTGGCTCAGTGGGTAGAGCGTCGGCCTGCAGACTGAGGGGTCCCAGGTTCGATTCCGGTCAAGGGCAGGTACCTTGGTTGTGGGTACATCCCCAGTAGTAGGTGTGCAGGAGGCAGCTGATCGATGTTTCTCTCTCATCGATGTTTCTGACTCTCTATTCCTCTCCCTTCCTCTCTGTAAAAAATCAATAAAATATATTAAATAAATAAATAAAATTAGGTGCTAAATATCATCCATGTATATGATAATACTTTTTGTATTTCTGAAAGGCAGCAGAGTGTATTGTATTAGTTAAGACCATGCACTCTGGCACCAGACTGCCTAGGTTCAAATTCCAGCTGTGATTTGCCAAAAATGTAACTTCAGGCAAGTTACTTTACCTATCTATATCTCAGTTTCTTCGTCTGTAAAATAAGTATAATACAATCTATCTGCTGGAATTAGTGAGTTAATATATAAAAATACATAGAGGGAGAGAAAAAGCACTCAAACAGTGCTATCTATATGTTGTTGTCATTTTTACTATTATTTTTCTGTACGTGTGAAATATTCCATTTAAATTTGGGGGGAGAGGAGTCATTTTAAGTTTGTTCTGTGTCCCGAGTCACACACCACTCTGCAAACCACTCTACACCAGACACGCCAATGTGTGTGGTGGTAGAAATTCAATGGACACGTGGTGAACCAAGTGGTGTGACACCAATGTCCTTCCACAGCTGGGTCTCATCTCCATCCCAAAGTCTTGTGCCCGGAAACCATCAGCAAAGGGTCAAACTGCAGCAGTGGGCCAGAGCACCTTTAGGCCCACAACTCTCACATTCACCTAACTCCTGCCAATGCCACTCAGCAGCACTTTGCTAGAAGGTACAATACAACCTTCAAAGGAGGCTTTCTATCACAGTCACACCGTACCTTGGCAGCAAAAACATTAAGCATACAATGATGTTCCTGGCTGAGGCAAATTAACATGAAAACGTTAATATTCTTACCTATTAACAACGTCCTATGAGGTCTTCCCTCACCATCCTGGTGAAACTGAGACCATTAAATGCTGGAGGCTAATTCCAGCATGTCATAAATGCAAGAAGTTTCATCAAAAGGTTGATGGAGCCGAAACCGGTTTGGCTCAGTGGATAGAGCATCGGCCTGCGGACTCAAGGGTCTCAGGTTCGATTCCGGTCAAGGGCATGTACCTTGGTTGTGGGCACGTCCCCAGTGGGGGGTGTGCAGGAGGCAGCTGATCGATGTTTCTCTCTCATCGGTGTTTCTAACTCTCTATCCCTCTCTCTTCCTCTCTGTAAAAAATCAATAAAATATATTTAAAAAAAAAAAAAAGGTTGATGGAACCTTGAGCCTTCAGCAAGGGTTGAAGATACATATTATTGCCTACTGGAACGGCTGAAGGCATTTCGCCAAATTTACATAATTGATTGCTTGCTGCCAGACAGCTGAGGGCATTTTAATCTACATGTTATTGCCTCCTGCTGGCCAAACACCTGAACAGCCGAAGGTAGTTTCCCCAAAACTGACAATGCCTACTGTATACTAAACCTTACCTTTGATATGTATAATCTACTTTGCTATAGGGCAAAATGTGGGAATAAAAAGAACCCTGGGTCCGGAGGTAGGGAGAACTTAGCTACTACAGCTAAACTTCCTCTGGCTCCCCCATGGATTACAAATTCATATTTCTTCTCTAGCCTCTTTATTAATTTACACGCAGCGCCTTCTCCAGATTCCTGTACCCTTCTAGATGCTGGATATCACCCCAGCATTAATTAAAAACACTGGCAGAGCAAACTCTTCAGATGACTCTATGGTAATTCAATATATCTTTACATTTTCCTGTGCTATTCCTTATATGGCATCAAATACACTTGACATTTTGTTACTTTGAATAATCACAGCATAATGAACATTTAATAAGATTTCTTAAAGAGACATTCAAGTTTAAAATTTTAATAAAATCTTCATCAGCACAGGCTCATCTCAAACTTCGATGAGAAGCTATTAACTAGAACACTGCAAACATAACCTGACAAGTGTGCATTCTAATAACGCTCCTAGGAGGGCAGCCCAATATGAGCCTGGCACGCCCAGCAGGGATGACCTGACAACAAAGCGGCTCAGCTATATACAGAACAGGATGCAAAATGATAAGAAAAACACAACTCAAACGCGGAGTGTGTTCAAGACACCATTTATGGAAACAAAATACCATTTATTGCAACCATTAGTAGTAAAAAAATTAAAATAAAAAAAACAGACTTAAATCATAGTGAAAAACTAGAGTCATCCCTATTAAAGTCAGAATTAAGCCAAGGAGACCCACTATCATTGCTCTCATTTAACACTGTTTTGGGGGAAGTAGATAATACAAATCAGAAACTAAATAAAAGAAATAATATTGGGAAGGAGACAAAACTTATTTGTAAATCATAATTATAGACCTGGAATATATAAGGAAATTAAATTAAAAAACTAAAAACATTAGGAACTCAGTAAGATGACCGGGTACTTAATGAAGGGACAAAAGTCCGCAGCTTTCCTACCTAAGCCAACAGATAAGAATACACACTGGCGCCCTAACCGGTTTGGCTCAGTGGATAGAGCGTCAGCCTGGGGACTCAAGGGTCCCAGGTTCGATTCCGGTCAAGGGCATGTACCTTGGTTGCGGGCAGCTGATCGATGTTTCTAACTCTCTAACCCTCTCCCTTCCTCTCTGTAGAAAATCAATAAAATATATATTTTTTTAAAAGAATACACACTGGCGTACACCACACACAAAAATAAACTCAAAATGGATAAAGTACTTAAACATAAGACGGGAAACCATAAAAATACTAGAGGAATCTACAGGCAGCAAAATCTCAGACATATGCTGAAGCAATTTCTTCACTGATACTCCTTCTAGGGCAATGGAAACTAAAGAGAAAATAAACAAATGGGACTACATCAAAACGAAAAGCTTTTGCACAGCAAAAGAAACCATCAACACAACAACAAGAAAGCCCACTGCATGGGAGAACATATTTGCCAATGTTATCACTGATAAAGGTTTAATCTCCAACATGTACAGGGAACTCATACAACTTAACAAAAGGAAGATAAACAACCCAATCAAAAAATGGGCAATGGACCTAATAGATACTTTTCGAAAGAAGACAGAAGGCCAAGAGACATATGAAATCATGCTCAAAGTCACTAATCAGCCGAGAGATGCAAATCAAAATGACAATGCGGTGCCATCTCAGACCTGTCAGAATGGCTATCATCAACAAATCAACAAACGACAAGTGCTGGCGAGGATGTGGAGAAAAAGGAACCCTCGTGCACTGCTGGTGGGAATGCAGACTGGTGCAGCCACTGGAGAACAGTATGGAGTTTCCTCAAAAAAGTTAAAATGGAACTCCAATTTGACCCAGTGATCCCACTTATAGGAATATATCCCAAGAAACTAGAAACACGAATCAGAAAGGATATATGCACCCCTATGTTCATAGCAGCACAATTCACCATAGCTAAGATTTGGAAACAGCCTAAGTGCCCATCAGCAGATGAGTGGATTAAAAAACTGTGGTACATCTACCCAATGGAATACTACGCTGCAGTAAAAAAGGAGTTCTTACCATTTGCAACAGCATGGATGGAACTGGAGAGCATTATGCTAAGTGAAATAAGCCAGTCAGAGAAAGATAAATATCACATGATCTCACTCATTTATGGAATACAATGAACAACATAAACTGATGAATAAAAACAGATCCAGAGATAGAGAAATATCGATCAGACCATCAAACCTCAGAGGGAAGGTAGGGGAGGGTGGGGTTAAGGGAGAGAGATCAATCAAAGGACTTGTATGCATGTATATAAGACTAACCAATGGACACAGACAACAGGGGAGTAAGGGCATGAGTGGGGGGGATGGAAGGGGTAATGGGGGGATAAGGACACATATGTAACACCTTAATCAATAAAGAAATTTAAAAAAAAGAATACACACTGGGTCAAAATCCCATTCACAATGGAAACACAGAATAACACTGTCCTTACGAATAAACTGTATAGTGTGTGTGAAGAACTCACCATATACATGCAGGCAAGTAAGTGGAGACATATCTTAAATAGGAAGAGTCAATAGTGTTTTTTTTTTAACTGTTTTTTTCATATATTTTTATTATTGATTTTAGAGAGGAAGGGAGAGGGAGAAAGAGATAGAAAGAAACATCTATATATATAAAAGACTCACGCATGCGCAATACATATAAAGCTCTCACTGGCGTCAATCGCACACGTGTGTTTCGATCTGTCATTGTTGATTGTGAATTTGGTTGACACTTCTATTATAAAGAGCGAATAGCAATATTAAAATATTTCTTCTAATTAATTTCCTTTCAATGTGCACAAATCCGTGCACTGGGACACTAGTCAATGATAAGAGAGAATCACTGATTGGCTGCCTCCTGCACACCCCACACTGGGGATTGAGCACACAAACTGGGCATGTGCCCTGACCAGGAATCAAACCCTGACCTCCTGGTTCATAGGCTGACACTCAACCACTGTGCCACACCAGCCAAGCAAGAGTCAATAGTTTTAAAAGAAACATCAAATATCACTAAATACACCTATCACTAAGTTTAATGCAAAACCATTCTGAAGAAGACAGTAGTCATTTATACCTGGGCATAGTAAAGGTTGAAGAGTCATTATAAAGGGAAACTTCACTCTACCTGTCAAAATTTTAAATGCAAATAGTTTATAATCCAAATAGTTTATATGCATACTAGAGGCCTGGTGCACGAGTTTTGTACACTACAGGGGGTCCCTCAGCCCAGTCTGCACCCTCTCGCAATCCGGGAGCCCTCGGGGGATGGGGGATTTCGCTTCCCGGCTTGGGAGCAGGCCTAAGCCGTCAGTCGAACATCCTTAGCGCTGCTGCGGAGGCGAGAGAGGCTCCTGCCACCGCCACTGCACTCGCCAGCCTTGAGCTGGCTTCTGGCTGAGCAGCGCTGAGCGCACTGACCACCAGGGAGCAGCTCCTGCGTTAAGCGTCTACCCCCTGGTGGTCAGTGCACATCATAGTGACTGGTCATTCCACCGTCCGGTCAATTTGCATATTACCCTTTTATTTTATAGGATGTCCTACGTCCAAATAGCATGTTTCTTGGAATTTACCTCACAGAAGCACTTTTACATGTGTACAGAGATGTGCACAAGAATGGTCACTATAGTATTACAATAGCAAAAGAACAAAAAAACTGGAAGCACTCAAATGCCATCAAATAGAGGACATCCTATATCATAAAAGCCTAATATGCAAATTTCCCCCTCAACCAAGAGTTCAAACAGAAGTTCGACTGCTCACTATGACGTACTGACCACCAGGAGGCGGTGTGGAACATGGCAGGCATAGGTGATGAGGCACTGGCAGTGGGCAGCAGTGGAAGCACTGCCGGCCCCAATGGGCTTCCGGGTGAGCCGGGCTGCAGCCGCCAGGACCACAGGGGCTGGTCGGGCTCCCCGTGGGTTCACGCAGGAGCTGGTCTGCGAGGCCGGCTGGGAGAGAGCATGCTGCCTGCCTGGCTTCCATGCAGTGCCGCTAGGCGGCCCAGAGGCCCACGCTGCACCCCGGTCCATGGCTTGGCTAGCCGCGCTCACCACATCTCTGCATGGGGACTCAGGCACCGTGACTCAGATGGAGCAGGGCACGTGGAGGTCCGGGGCCCAGGTGCTGCCCAGGGCCCAGAGGTCAGCTGGGACCTGCCCTTCCACGCCAGATGCTCGCGCTTCGATCGCCGGCCAGGCCTAGGGACCGCGCTCGTGCACGAACTTCATGCACTGGGCTTCTAGTATTAAATAAATACAATCATTCACTAAAATGTTACATAATCATCAAAAATGAAGCAGATTGATGTTACTGCCATATACAGATGTATAATATGGTTTGAAAGTAGTTGCAAAACAGTATACATATTGCTGGTGTCTCCACCAGCACACTACTGAGTGGGATTTGATAATGTCAGGCAAAATTACATTATGCATTTACTCTTTGACCCAGAAATCCCACTTCTGAAAGCATAACCCAGAGATACTCCAGCAAAAAATACAAGATATATGCATTGCACAGGCAATCACGGCAGTCTTTTGATAAAAGCGAAATGCTCAAAATACATATATATATATATGGACATGTCTATAAAAAACTAGAAACAGGTTGGCTGGGTCTCTGTTGGCCAAATCTGAAACAATTTAAGCATCAAAAAATAATGGCATCAACAGATGATAATCCACTGAATATAGTAAGAATTACAGAATGGATTACAACCCTATGAATAAAATAATAAGCCATGCGGATGATAAATTAATAAAGGAGGTGCCCGGACAGTGTGGCTCAGCGGTTGAGCATCGACGTAGGAACCAAGAGGTCACCGGTTTGATTCCCAGTCAGGCCACATGCTCGGATTGCGGACTGGATCCCCAGTAGGGGTGCGTGCCGGAGGCAGCTGATCAATAATCCTGTTTCATTGATATTTCTATCTTTCCCTCTCCCTTCCTCTATCTAATAATCAATAAAATCATATTTTTAAAAATAAAAAATGGGGGCTATGAAGTGCTTCCTTATAGTAAAATGTTAACTAATAAATGTAGGTAATACTAGAGTTTTTTTGTGTGTGTGTTTTTGTAATCACAATTTTGCAACCATCACTGTAATAATCACTTAGGGCAAGAATCACCAATGGATATTAAAACTAGTGGGTGAAAGTTTAAGGAAGAACCAAGGTATCTCTCCACAAATGACATTAATAACAAAGGGGAAAACAGTAACCAGACAGTGAAGAAATCCAGTGGACATCACCGTACCCAAATAATCCAAGTGAACCTATCAAGAACAAGGCAAATCACTATGTTTAAGCCTTCTGATTAGACCAATGAGTTCTGGGAATCTAATGGACAGCATAGTGATTATAGTTAATGGCACTGTCTTACATGAAAGTTGCTAAGAAAGTAAATCTTAAATGCTCTCATCACAGAAAACAAATGGTAATTATGTGTCATGATGGAGGTGTTAGCTAACACTATGGTGATAACCACGTTGCAAATATATTTACAATATCAAATCAACACATTGTACACCTTAAACTTACACAACGTTTTGTGTCAATTACATCTCAATAAAACGGAGGGGAGAAAAAGCCTTCTGATGGGCTACACTAAGAACTGGGCACCAAAAATGTCAATGTCTTGAAAGACAGAAAAAGGCTAAGCAACTGGTCCAGTTAAACCAGACTAAAAAGACAAGAGACTAAAAAGTCAAGATGATAACCGAACAGAATGTATGATGCTAGACGAAGGAGAGGTGAGACTCCATAAAACATACATGGAGCCATGCACGTGAACCCAGACTGCCTATTAGGTAACAATTAGATAATGTTAAATTTTCTGATTTTGACCATTAGTCTATGATAATATAATTTCCTTGTTCTCAGAAAGTATACCTTGAAGCATTTTGGTATAAAACCACGGGGTTATCTGTACCTTACACTCAATAGTTCAGAAAAATAATAATATAGATAGAAATACAGAGAATGAAAAGCAACTGTTAATAGTTGGTACAATTGGATGAAGAATACGCAGGGTTTTTTACATACTTTTTGCAGCTTTTCATTAGATTAGAAATTTTTTCAAAATAGGTTTTAAAAATACAAAAATCTTCATTAAAAAAGTCTGGTTATGAGAACTGAGACTATTATTTGTGGATATGCTCTGAAAACTTTGCCTCCTCGTAATTCCTTTAAATCAGGGGTTGGGAATGTTGGGCCAAAAAAATTGAAAGTGCTCAAACATAGAATCATTTGGTCTGGCCCTGCCAAGGCATTAGGCGTGAGTTAATTAAATGTTTGGCCAAATATAGCAGGCCAATTTTTAAGCTGATCATTTGTGTATGCCTGTGAATGACGTGATAAATATCCACATGGCCCTGGGCAGAAATAAGGTCCCCACCCCTGCTAAACGAAGCTGTATCTTTAGATGGAGCAGACCCCGAGGTCCGTACTATTCCTGGCCCCCAGTACACCTGTGCTCAGCAGGTATGTCTCAGGGTTTACTAGAAGATTCTAAGCTACCTGTGTGAAATTTATTTGCTATAAAAACACTATGTAGGACACTGCCCACTAAATCATTGGTGTCTACCATGTATAGTTCAATGTGAATTCTTCTTTTAGAATTTAGCACTAGAAAAAGCTTTCACTGAGAAGCAGCTATTTCTCTTCCTTCCTGGTGACGGGAATTACATAATGACGATGACTCTTACCATTATGTCAGACAGGAAGAGGAAGGCTCGACTACAGCAACCACAGGCCTACACCTTAGGGTGACTCCTGAGGCCCAATCTTTTCTTAATTTTTAAAATATATTTTTACTGATTTCAGAGAGGAAAGGAGAGACAGATAGAAACATCAATGATGAGAATTATCGGCTGCCTCCTGCACGCCCCCTCCTGGGGAATCAAACCTGAAACCTGGGCATATGCCCTGACCGGAATCCTGGTTCTTAGGTCGACCACTGAAACATACTGGCTGGGCACCAAGCCCATTCTTTTCCTTGGTCCTGGTTTATTTTTTCCTCTGCATTTACCTCGTTTTATCCCATTTTGAGGTAAAAAGCAATCCAAAAACCATTTTAGCTCTCTGGAAAATATAAGAACTACTAATATGGTTTAAGTAAATGTAGGCTCTTCCGGGCTGCTCCTTCTGGCCATACCCTGGCCACTGGGCATTTGTGAGTGACCACACTCACTTCCATGACTGACTACATGAGACCCACTGGGAAGAGTCCCTGCCACTGTTTCTAAGTCTCGACACCAAAGCCTATGTCAGCCTGAAGACAATGACATGACGTTGGGCCATTTATATATATAAAAAGCCAGTGTCCATGACGACCAAACGACTGGTCACCATGAGGTGCATTGAGCACCTCTCGGTCCCTCCCCGCCAGCCCGCGAGCGAGGCGGGGTGGGACTGGGGACTGGCGAGCGGCCTGAACGGCTGACCTCTTGGTCCCTGCCCCCCCGGCCCACGGGCTCTGATGGATCAGTGATGGTGAACGGGGGAATCGGGGTGGGTGGCAGGAGGACCAGGCTGGCTGCCAGGCCATTGGGATCACCAGCTCATCCCCGGCTGCTCGGGGCTCAGGCCTGCGGGAAAGCAGGTGCCGGAGACTTCACCTCCATGTGCGTGTGCCAGGCCGGCCGCTGATGGAATGCGCTGCCCGCTCGGGGCCGCTCACGTGGGTGGCAGCGCTGCTGCCGCTGTTGCTGCTGCTGCTGCTGCTGCTGCGGCGGCTGGAGGCGCTGACAGAAGCTGTGGGGCGCACCTGTGACCTACCCGCCCCTGCGTGAGTGGCCCGAGCAGGTAGTGTGTTCCATCAGCGGCCGGCCTGGCGCATGCACATGGAGGTGAAGTCGCCGGCACCCGTTTTCCCGCAGGCCTGAGCCCCCGAGCAGCCGGGGATGAGCTGGTGATCCCAACGGCCTGACAGCCCAGCAGCGGAGGCAGCGTTTGGCCTGCGGACTGGCGAAGGGGCAGAAGATGGCCCCGATCACAGGAGGCTAGGCCCTAGGGACCCTACCTGCACGATTCCGTGCGCTGGGCCTCTAGTAAAATAATACTATCCTGAAGTTATAGCTCCAAGGGGCCAAGTTCCACTGACCACTTACCTCAGAAGGTCAACACTGAACACACATTTTAGGTATTTCGAGTAAGAATGATGAGTACAGTCCCCAGTTTACTAATAGTAAAGGTGACAAGCCCTGTGAGCATTATTTGTATTGCCAAGAAATGCTCTGGATTTCAACAGTTTGATAAGATCAAAAGTACAAAAGCAAAAATCACACATGCAAATGTGGGAATGAAAAATATTTTTACCTGCTGCCTTCCCTCTTGACACCACCAGGCCTCAGGTGGGCATGAGGTGAACACTGGGTGGCGGGAGGAGGGAATGCTGGTGAGAGGAGCAGATGCCTCAAGGAGCAACAGTTGAGGGGGTGTTAATACCAATATTGACTTTGGCCTGTGTTTTGGGCAGTAAAATGACCTCTAAAATAAAGGGCCATAATACTTCTGGTACAATGTGTATTTCAAAAAGAATTAGTACAGCGCTAGCTGGTTTTGCTCAGTGGATAGAGCATTGGCCTGCGGATTGAAAGATCACAGGTTCGATTCTGGTCAAGGACACATGCCTGGGTTGCAGCTCGATCCCCAGAAAAGGGCGTGCAGCAGGCAGCCAATCAATGATTCTCTCTCATCATTGATGTTTTTATGTCTCTCTCCCTCTCCATTCCTCTCTGAAATCAATAAAAGGATACATATTTTTTTTTTTAGAAAAAGAATTAGTACAGGCAAAAAGGCAGTTTTTTTCCAGACAGCTGGTGCCGTTAGCAGCAGAAGGGGGGGGGGGGGGGGGGGGAAGATCAGTAGATGGACTGCAGCAAATTAAAGACACCCCCACAAGGTTGTCATGGAAACTAAATTGGTACAGAAAAGTGCATTTTTCTACAGAAAAGAAATCAAGGCTAAGGTGAACATGCCATGGGCTATTTCATGACAAAAAAAAATTATTAAAATCCTGTCTTGAAATACTTTAAGAGACTACATTTCCTTCCAGGTCATTTTAATAAGTACTTCATCTATAAAGCAAGCAGGCAACCTTGAAATTCTAAACTACCAGCTGGCCGTATTCACTAGCACCTTCTTAACATCAGCGAAGCCTGGGCCACTGAGGGAGCTCAGGAAATTTCCGAGAAGACTCTTTTGCATAGCTTAACATCAAAAGAAGCAATCCCACCCAAAAAGTAAAGGAGGAAAAGAAAAGACCTATACCACAAACCGGCTTTCCCAAATCTAGACTTCCTATTTTTCAAAATGGAGCCTTTTTCTTTTCATTTTTAAGCGAAAAGGCAAGCCTACGCCAAATACAGCAAGAGCTTATTAGCCTGAGGGAGGGAGCCACTCGATACGGGGGGGGGGGGGGGGGGGGCAAAGTAAGGCGCCCGGTGGGCGGATGGGAGTAACAGCCTCCAGGGTGGAGGCAAAGGTTCAGCAAAGGCTCGGACCGGGGCCAACGAGGGTCAGGTTAGGGCGTCAGGGGGTCAGGGCACCGTTAGGTGGGTGGGAGCCAGGAACGCCGCGGGCCCGCAGCCACCCGCCGGGAAGCTGGCATTCCGGGGAGGCTGGGAGCCAGGAGACACCCGCCGGGCAGGAGGGCGCGCTGGGCCGGCTTCAGCCCCGCAGCCCTCCGGGTCCAGGTGAGCGGGCTCCGCGCGGGGCGCTTCCCGGCCTGGGGAGCGGGGCGAGCCGCCGCCGCCGCCGCCTGCAGGGGGTGGGCGGGACCGGGACCCAGGACCCGGGACCGGGACCCGGGCGCAGGTGGAGCGGGCGGACGCGGGCGGCGCCGGCGGCTCTTACCCGGTGCCGCAGTCCACCACGCAGGGAGGCAGGGAGCCCGCCATGCTCGGCAGCGCGCCGCTCGGCCCACGCGGGAGGCCCCGAGGACCCGCCGGCCTCCTCGCCCCGCGCCTCCGCTCCGCGAGCCTCCGCAGCGCCGCCTCGGGAGCCCAGATGGTCGGTGCGGCCCGCGTGACGCCGCTCCGGCCAGCCAATCACGGCGCGGGCACGCCCCCTCCGCGCCACGCCCACCTGCCATCTCCAGTGCTGGCGGCGAGGCCTCCTTGACCACACCTGCAACTTCCGGCTCTGGAGATTGGGGGCTTTTTTTATTTTTTTATTTTTTTTAATATATTTTATTGATTTTCCACAGAGAGGAAGGGAGAGAGATAGTCAGAAACATCGATCAGCTGCCTCCTGCACACCCCCTACTGGGGATGTACCCGCAACCAAGGTACATGCCCTTGACCCAAATCGAACCTGGGACCCTAGATGTCCTCAGACCTACGCTCTATCCACTGAGCCAACCGGTTTCGGCGATTGGGGGCTTTTTTAGCTAATTTAACGGGGAATGTGACCTGGTTTCCCTGGTCTGGCTCCTGCTCAACCTGTAAATCTCCGCTCCAATGTCACCTTCTCAAAGAACTTGTCCCCTCCCCGCACCTTAATCTCTACCTCAACAATCTATTGCTTTCATTCACAACACTTGGAGCAAGTTTTTATATACATTTATTTGTAGTCTGTTCCCCCCACTCAGATAGGGATCCTGTTTTACCCTTTATTGCATGCGTGAGCACAGAACTTGCTACACCCATGATAGGACCCAAATGTCTGCTGGGTGAATGAATAACCTTCACCATAAAGTGTTATGCCCAGAGTTCAGGGTCCCCAATAATCAACCACCAGGGAGCCTTTTCTCCGATGCAAAAGCAAAGAGTCTTTATTCAAACCCGGGTTTGGCTCCCAGCCTCCTCCTGACGCAGCAGTGGGGCAAGAGAGAGAACCCCGGGGGAGGGGTAGTTTATAAAGGGTTGGTCATTTGGGTGGGCTTAGGGAAGTGACGTGGGTTACAGAGATTGCTTAATTTGGACTGAGTCTACTTCTCTACACTCCTATTGGCAGGTTTATGCAACTGTTACATTCTCGCGGTTTTCTAAGAAAAAGGAGTCATATACATAGTTACACAGGATGGAGGGTACAGTACATTTTGTGCTGGCCTGCTCTGCCCTTTCATTCACCCCTTGTCTTGGGACACCCGGCTCAATCATGAGACGGTTTGCATTTTTATTTTGTCTCTTATTTCTAGCTAAGGTCTCTAGTACTACAGTCCGCAAAAGTACTGTCCACAGTGAATTCCAGTTCTTCTCCTGCAGGTGTCGAGTTTCCTCCTGGCCTTCGTGGAGCCCAGGCTAGGGATCTCACGGGTGGTTGCCAGGATCCAGGCCGTTTCCTGGTGCAGGAGCTGGGAGTGGTGTAGCCAGGTCTGGACGCCGTCTACTTTAATAGCCATGGGCGTGCTTAGGATAACAGTGTAGTGTCCCTTTCAGGTTGGGGTGAGTCCTTGGGCAGTGAACTTCTTTACCCACATCGAGTCCCTGGGCTGGAAGGGATGTACAGGGTCCGCGGTGGGCACTGGCAGAGCATCACGAACAAGCTTATGGGTGGCTCTCTGGGTATACTGCAGAGCCTGTAAGGACTTGAGTAAGGGAATGGTTATGAATTCCAGCTTTCAGTTTCTCCCTGACCCTGGGAAGGATGGGGGAAGGTCTACTATACATGATTACAAACGAAGGGGGAACCCCTTCTGGTAGGGGGTACACCTGGCCCATAAGATAGCTAAGGGCAGGAGGTTGGTCCAGTTTTCACCGGTTTCTAGGATAAATTTAGTTAAATTCTTTTTCTGAGTCTTGCTCATGCCTGTCCTAAGGCTTGAGCTATATTTTGAGATATCTTGGCTACAAAGGCGGGGCTGTTATCTGATCCTATGACTACTGGCAGCCTGAATCTAGGTATAATCTCCTAGCAACTATAGAGGTAGTTTCTGTCCTAGTGGGGTATGCTTCAACCCAACCCGAGAAGGTGTCTATGAGAACTAGCAGGTACTTGTACTCTGATGCTGGTGGCTTAATTTCTGTGAAATCTACCTCCCAATGCTCTCCTGGGGAATTTCCGTGGGTCCCGAAATCTCAGGGGGACCCTCTTACCTTGCTTAGCATTTACCTGTGCACAGACACTACTTCTAGTGACTATGCCTTTAATTACTTTATCTAAGCTTGGTAGTACCTGCCTCGCAGAAGTTTAGAAGTCTTGGTGATGCCAAGTGGGTAGCCTGGTGTAACTGGGCAACTCACGTCCGACCTAGAGCCTCTGGGACCAACAGTCTGTCATCTGGTAGGATCCACCAACCATCTGGTCCTTTGATGGCTTGCTTCTGTTCTGCCAATTCCTCCTCTTGTTTGGTGTAAGAGGGGGTCTGCGTAGGTCCACGTACAGCAGGGTTACTAAAACTTGTAAAGGCCCCACTGGTTTTTGGGCGGCTTCCGTGGCAGTTTGGTCTGCGGCTCTATTTCCTCTGGCTGCAATTGTCTCTCCTTTCTGATGTCCTTTGCAGTGCACTATTGCAACTGCCCTTGGGAGCCAGATGACTTCTAATAAGGCTAAAATCTCTTTTTTACTTTTAATGTCCTTTCCCGCTGCAGTTGGTAACCCTCTTTCCCGGTGGATGGCACTGTGTCCCCATCGGAGGGCCTGGAGTAAGGCCAAAAGCTCGACTTTCTGTGCCATGGTTCCCCTATTCAGGGACTGCACCCAAATGGTGCGGTCCAGGGTGACTACCGCTGCTCTGCATATCGGATGCCATCCTGAACATAATTGCTCCCAACCGTGAACAGTACCTTGTCTGGTGATGACAGCGGGACATCTGTCAGGTCTGGGCGAGCTGTTCGTACTGCGTCTGTTACTCCTGTGCAGTCATGAATGGGTTCCTCTGGATTATTATCTGGAAGCAGGCTGGCAGGGTTGATGGCCAGTGTCTTATGGAACCGGACACAGGGCTGGTCTAGGAGAAGAGCTTGGCACTGGGTGATCCTGGTGTTTGACATCTATCTCTTTGGAGCACCTCGAAGGAGGGCCTCTACACCATGGGGTGTTGTCAGGGCTAGTTCCTGGCCCAGAGTCTATTTATCTGCCTCCTTCACCAGCAATGCTGTGGTGGCCACTGCCCGGAGGCACGCTGGCCACCCTGCTACCACGGGGTCTAGTCTCTTAGACAGATAGGCAACAGGTCTCTTCCAGGGACCTAGAGTCTGAATGAGAACCCCTTTGGTAATGCCTCTTACCTCACTCACGTGGAGGTGGAAGGGCTTCGTGACGTCTGGTAAGGCTAGGGCAGGTGCTGAGATGAGAGCCTTCTTTAGCTCCTCAAAGGCCTATTGTTCTACTTCGGTCTAGTTCAGCAGCTGTATTCCCCCAGTACTTGAGTCTAGAGGTTTAGCAATCTCTGTGAGCCCCGGTATCCACAGGTTGTAGTGTCCAACTGCCTCTAAGAATTCCTGCTCCGTCCCCCTCAAAGGATATGGTGGCAGTCTAAATAGTTTCTGTAGGAGGTCACATCTACACAGGGGGTACGGGCATTCTGGCATGACCAGAAATGAATGCGTTACCATGTCCTTCCGAGGTCTACAGTCCTTTTTGATGTCTAAGGAAAACAGGCAATTTGTCCGGTGGCTCCCTGGACTGATGTCTTCTTAGAGGTCACGGGTCCCATCGGCTCTGTCAAGACTGAATAGGCTGCCCCAGTGTCCACCAGGAAACTAACAGGTTTGCCTCCCACTTGTAAGGTTACCCTGGGCTCCTGGGGGCTCAATGGAAAGGAGCCCCAGTCCTGTCAGTTCTCTTCCTCTAAGTTAAAGACCCCTGGAGTCTGAGTCTCCCCTTTTGCTTCTCTAGGTAACCTGCCAGGACATTCTCTCTTGCAGTGCCCCCGCTTCCTACAGTAGGCATACTAATTCCTTCCTATTTGCTGCTGGTTTTTTCTTCCTTTTAACATTTCTCTGTTCTCCTTTTTACTATATATATAAACCTTTACAAATTTCATAATTTTAAATTAGCCTTTAAACCTTCTTCTATGTCCTTCAAAAATGTATAACTATGCCTCAAATTTTCTATTATTTTAAAATATTTAGAGAAAGGCAGAGGGAGGAGGGAGCAGGCCCATTACCCTGTTCCCAGGCCTCCAGCCGCTTGAAATCCAAAAATGCTACATTTTTCCTACAGATAAGGATCTCAGATTCTGATAAGCCTGAAAAGGGGAATTACTAGCTGTGCCTTCTTTAAGCCCCCTAACAGAACATGCCTTTAAGCCCCCTAACAGAACACGGTGAAAAGTGTCCAAGGAGTCGTCAGGGGTTCTTGGGTCTCATTGGGGCGCAGGGGGTCACAAGGGAATTTCTCTTTTTCATCGCTGCCTCCAGCAGCTACTCAAAACAACCCCTGGAGGGGATGGACACCGGGTGGGCGGAGGCAGGGAGCGCGGCGAGGGTCCCAGGTGGTGAAGGAAGGCTCCCACCGGGGCGTTTTCATCTGGCAGTCCACTCTCTGTTCCCACTGAGAAAAGCGCTTGTCTCCTGCCAATGAAGGTGGCATGGCGGGGGGGACCAGTGACCCTTACACTGCAATCAGACTCCCTGACCTTTCTGAAAAGCCCCTCTGTTTGAGTGTGTTTCTATTAAAATTACTGATTTTAAAACTATAACTTAAGAGTTGATATAAACACACAATGACCCACAAAATATTTTCCTTTTCTTCTTAAAGATTTTACAATGTGCTGTAATCATTAATCACATCAAAGTTAAATGGCTAATTGAGACAAACACTTCTGAGACTGTTACTCCACCACTGATTAGGACTGGGTGGTGGCAGGTGTCAGAAATAAGATTTACTTAGGTTTTGAGCTTGCTGGGCAGACTTGGTGACTTTGCCAGCTCCAGCTTCCTTCTTATAGTTAATTTTAGAATGTGGTCCCTGCTTTAAATCTCTTTGGACTACAATTGTTATAATTTTATATCTTTAAATTAATAAATATAGACAGAAATGTTGTTAGGCAGGCCGATTCCCCCTCTGACGGAGAGAAAACACCCCTGGGAAAAAAGAATCCCAGTGGCCACTCGGCGGGGTTGCTACCCGTCAGAGCACTCAGCCTTAAACAAATTAAATGTTTCTTATTTCTTTTCACAGACTTCTATATATAAACAAATAATTATAACCAGGCAGACAACAAAATATCAAACAAACATCTGTCCTTATATCATTTCAGTAAATAAGTATTCTTACATTCTTGGGATCTAAGCAGATAACAGGAATACTGCCTCTAAGTCCCCTGATGGTGGCCTCCCTTTCCTACCGTTGCTTTTTCTGGCTTCTGCCATAGGCCAGTGGGCAGGACCAGTGTGTTGAAGGAAAAGTCATCCTGCAGTCCAGCTCGGGGAGGGACAGGTTACACATAGAGCGTTATTTCAGGAGAGGCAAAACCTTGATAAAAGCTCAGTAATCCAATTACACAGTCAAAGGTTAAACAGGAAGGGAAGAACCACTCAATGTCCTCTGAGAGGATTTTAACAAACTGATAACAAACTGACAAAACCTTGACAAATCAAAATTCAACAAATAATATATACATATAGGGCCCAATTATTTCAGAAAATATAAGACAAAAAGACAAAACAAACAGTCCTGATACCAACATGACAAAACACAAAACAAACACCTGTTGAGAGGGAGAGCCTCCAGCCCCCCTTCTGGGGGGTCCCTCTCTCCTCTCGCAGGAGATTTCTTGTGAGCTGAAAGCCTGGATGGCCTCCTGAAAGAAAATATTTTTAATCCAGTTACAGATGCTATTAGAATCAGAATGAGAGAGGAAGGGAAAGATCAGGTTGTGTCCTCTATGAGGATCCTAATAACTGAAAACAGCAAGTTAAACAAATGGTTAACGGGGTCTATAAAGAGTTAATAGTAACTTCAGCCTTAGTTTCACGTTGGACTATGATGTCACAGGCAGGGACAGGACCTTGAAAATCTCTTCGCCCTGTGAAGCTGTTAGCTGGGAGTCTCCCAGCACCAAAAGAGATAAGGAAGCTGTAAATAAAAGTTCTTTTGTTCTTTGAAATGTTATAAATGGATACTTTTAAATCAACCTTAGGACTTTAAAATTCAATTTAATACAGTAAATTCACAAATCAGAGCAAACTGAAACCTTCATTTATACAGAGGAATTTTTATCATCTAAGTGGGCTGATTCCTTCTCTGACTGAGAACAAAGGACTCTGAGAAAAAGGTGTCTCAGCAGCTGCTAAAGACCTTTGTATTCCGCCACAGCAGGTCCGCCCCATCTTTAAATAAATTAAACAACAGAAAGAGATAACAAATACTTTCACATTTATATTTATATACTAAACAGTCTGAGTTTTTGACTCCTATTAGATATTTACCAGAGTTTAAACAGTCACCTGATTAATTTGCCTGAGGAAGCTCTATGGCCTTCAGGGGGGGTGGGGGGCGGGAATTAAGCTCCCCTTTCCACTCACTTGGAGTGGACTGAGTCTATCCCATAACGTCCGTCCAGTAATTCCACAGAAGTCCACAGAAAGACACAGAAAACAAACAGACAAAGACACCCGGGAACAGCTGGACGATGGCCCTGCGCCAACCAGCGGGAGCAACCCGCTTCGTCCCAGAGGTTTGCGGGGAAGCCACTCCCCTCCAGACGGGGGTTTTTACGCCCCTCCAGATGGAGAATCAGAGCGTCCTCTGACCCTCCTACCCAAGATCCACCTGTGCGTCCACTTAGACCATTTTTGGGCACTTCAGACTTGGCTTCAGAAGCGAGCTCGCACAGAACAGACAATACAGACACTTACCGCGGTCAGTCAGCAGTCAGACTCTTCGGATCGGGTCCCTCGTGGGTATTGGGGAATCCCGGGCGAGCCCCCAAATGTTATGCCCAGAGTTCAGGGTCCCCAATAATCAACCACCAGGGAGCCTTTTCTCCGATGCAAAAGCAAAGAGTCTTTATTCAAACCCGGGTTTGGCTCCCAGCCTCCTCCTGACACAGCAGTGGGGCAAGAGAGAGAACCCCGGGGGAGGGGTAGTTTATAAAGGGTTGGTCATTTGGGTGGGCTTAGGGAAGTGACGTGGGTTACAGAGATTGCTTAATTTGGACTGAGTCTACTTCTCTACACTCCTATTGGCAGGTTTATGCAACTGTTACATTCTCGCGGTTTTCTAAGAAAAAGGAGTCATATACATAGTTACACAGGATGGAGGGTACAGTACATTTTGTGCTGGCCTGCTCTGCCCTTTCAAAAGAATATGTCCTATCTAATAAAAGAGTAATATGCAAATTGAACATCACTCCAACACACAAGATGGCTGCCCCCATGTGGTCAAAGATGGCTGCCCCCACGTGGACACAAGATGGCCGCCACAAGATGGCCAGCAGAGGAGGGCAGTTGAGAGGGACCAGGCGTTCAAGGGAGGGCAGTTGTGGGTGATCAGGCCAGCAGGGGAGGGCAGTTGGGAGGGACAAGGCCTGCAAGGGAGGGCAGTTAGGGGTGACCAGACCTGCAGGGGAGGGCAGTTAGAGGTGACCAGGCCTGCAGGGGAGGGCAGTTAGGCATCAATCATGCTGGCAGGGGAGTGGTTAGGGGGTGGTCAGGCTGGCAGGCAGAAGCAGTTAGGGGCAATCAGGAAGGCCGGCAGGCGGGCAGTTGGGAGCCAGCAGTCCTGGATTGTGAGAGGGATGTCCAACTGCCCTCGAGAGGTCCCAGATTGGAGAGGGTGCAGGCTGGGTTGAGGGACCACCCCCCGTGCACGAATTTTGTGCACCAGGCCTCTAGTATGTATATATAGACTTATGATACCTAGCAGAACACTGCACAATTTCTTCTCTAGAAGAAAAATATGCAAAACAAACGCATGGCCAGCCTTAAGGAACGAATGACCTTAGATTGAGTTAACACCACACCCAGATTATTACAGGAAAATGTTTTCAAGTATCAAAGATGTAATCATCCAAAAGTTCTCACGGAAACCAAAGACCAAACAGGCAAGCTCCTACCACATTTTATTATAAAGGTACTGAAGGTCCCACTGGCTTTCTGCTTCCTGCCCTGTTACAAACTCTTGACATTAATTTGTGTGAGCTACATGGAGACATAGTTCCATGTAGCTTAGCTATTATTTAAAGCATTATGTTTTCCCCTAGAGAAAATAATAGATTAGTTGGTCATTCTAATCTATTATTAGATCATTACCTTTTTTTTTTTAATTTGCCTGTTAGGGTCAAATAAGGCTCAGATGGACTGCAGCAAATTAAAGACACCCCCACAAGGTTGTCATGGAAACTAAATTTGTACAGAAAAGTGCATTTTTCTACAGAAAAGAAATCAAGGCTAAGGTGAACATGCCATGGGCTATTTCATGACAAAAAAAAAAATTATTAAAATCCTGTCTTGAAACACTTTAAGAGACTACATTTCCTTCCAGAGCTAGAAAACCCATTCCCAGAAGTACCTAGCTGCTTTCCCTCAATTTCATTAACCAGCTCCATTAGTGTCCTGGGGCTGCCATAACAAAGCACCTCATACTGGGCAGCTTAAAACAACAGACATTTTTGTCTCACAGTTCCGGAGGTTAGAGGCAAAAATCAAGGTCTGAAGGGTGGAGGGCAGGAACTGTTCCGTGCCTTTTTCCCAGCTCCTGGTGTTGCCCTCAGTCCTGGTGTCCCTTGGCTTGTAGGTGTATCACTCCTGTCTCTGCCTCCACTGCCATATGGTGTTCTCCGTGTGTGTCTGCATTTCACATGGCATTCCTTCTCTTTTTTAATGTTCTTATTGATTGATTTTTTGAGAGAGAGAACCATCAATTTGTTGTTCCACTTATGTATGCATTCATTGTTTGCTTCTTGTATGTGCCCTCACTGGGGCTAAAACCTGAAACATTGGCGTATCAGGCTGATGCTCTAACCTGGCCAGGGTGGCATTCTCTTCTTATAAGGATACTAGTCATGCTGGATTAAGGTCCACCTTAATGACCTCATCTTAACTTGATTACTGCAAAGGCCTTGTTTCCAGAGAAGATCACATTCCCTGTACCAGGAGTTAGGACTTCAACGTGTCTTTTTAGGGGACATGGCCTGTGCCAAAGCAGCCACCCATGAGGGGTAGTAATGTACAGTGATTGGCTTAGACCCGGGTGGGAACGTGAAATAAGGCCCGAGAAATCATTGGGTCTGGCCCTGCCAAGGCATTAGGAGTGAATTAATTAAATGTTTGACCAAATGCAGCAGGTTAATTTTTAAGTTGATAATTTTGTATGGCCCTCAAATGTTGTTATAAATATCCAAATGGCCCTTCGTAGTAACAAAGGTTCTCCACCCCTGGCTTAGACTATTGAGGATGACCCTCTTGGGCTGGAGAGGAGCCTCGTGTCCTCGGAAACATACAGCTGCCAATACCTGACTGGAGTTGGGTTTGATGAGCAAGAAGGAGAATGACAACAAATAGTTTCTGCCTCACTGGTAATTTTCCTCATTAAACTGTTTTTTCTCACTCATTATATGCCCTTTCACTCCTCTAGCCTCTGCTTGAAACTCTCAGTAGGTTGGAGTGTTCTCCCATGCACCAAAAGGTTGGTAGTTTGATTCCCTGTCAGGGCACATATCCATCCCCAGTTGGGACATATACGGGAGGCACCCCACCCACCCACACCCAATATGCAGAAACATGGAAACCGGAACACTTCCTGTGTAGAATTCAGCATCTCCTCCATGATGGATAATGTGACTGTTTCATAACTACTATCCTGACTGTTGCACAACCCAGGTCCACCCTCAGATGAACTTTTTTTTTTATTTTCTTCTTTTTTTTACAGAGAGAAAGGGAAAGGAATAGAGAGGGAATAGAAAGTTAGAAACATTGATGAGAGAGAAACACAAGGTACATGCCCTTGACTGGAATCGAACCCGGGACCTTTCAGTCCGCAGGCTGACGCTCTATCCACTGAGCCAGACCAGTTAGGGCCTCAGATGAACTTTTAATAAACACCTTTTGATGCATTTTTATGCCACTGAAGACAACTTTAAAAAATAACCAGTGCTTAGAGGTTGTCAATCTAGTGGGATTTAGTCAGTGAGCACTGGGACAATGTGATCTTAATTTCCTGCATTTAACTAGTCATGCTGGGCCAAGAAGGAAAAAGAACACAAAACCTACAGGCTGTCTTCAGAAACTGACCACCGGCAGCTCTGCGAACCTTCAATGGCAGAGCGGTAAGCAGGAACGATCTGTGTGTTCTCTGTTGCCATGAGGATGCAAATAGAGAAAGGAGGACCAAAAAATTAGTGCCCTGTTCCTTTGAAAGTAGCTGGCATTCTCCTTTAAGAGGAAGGGCCTGTCATCGCACTCAATGGACCTCCCAGAGTTCTTGGCAACAGTGGAGGAGAATGGTCCAAGTTGGATTTGATTGGCCTGAGTGTGTTGGCTGTGCCAGAGTTGATAACAGACCCAAAAACACAAGACTGCTAAGGAAGGACTGGTTAGTCGATCTGACCCTATTCTGATCAACTCTGCTATGTTTCTGCCTCCTCCTATGGCGCTTACTGGTTCTGGACTCCCCCTCCCTCCACTACCTCTCAGCTGCCAAATCCTGTTCATTCAATCCCACCACTTATGTCCCTTGTGTCTGCAGCCTAGCTTTTTATCTCACTGTCACTCTTGCTGACCTGCTCAATAGCTTCCCTCTAGCCACCCTGTCTCCATTGTCTGCCTGTCCAAGACATCTCTTGGGCAAACAATACTGCTCTGAGAGGCATCGTGCCAAAATACAGAACGTTTGTACATCATGTCAACCTCCCTTCCCCCAAACCTTCGGCGACTCCCTATACTATGGAATTTTATCCAAACACTTATTATGACATTCAAGGTCCTCTATGAGCTGCCCTCGGGTTATCTTTCAAATCTCATCTCACGTTATGCCCCTTGACACATCTGGGCACAGAGGCTTAACCCCCTGTGTTGTCAGGTCTTCATGCAGGCCCTCAATCTAGAACAGCGGTCGCCAACCTTTCGGACCTCACGGACTACCAGTTGGCGACCACTGATTCTAGAACATTCTTCTTCACCTACCCTGTCCTCTTCATCCTTTAAGACTCGGTTCAAAGCTCACTCATCCTTCCAATTTCAATTCAAATTCACTTCATTTATTCCTTCAACAAAACAGAGCGAGGAATTCTTTGTGCCTCTAATCAAAATCAATCACTAACTCTGTGTATGAGTCAGGATCTATTGATTTGAGAGAGAAACATTGGTTTGTTGTTCCTCTTATTTATGCATTCATTGATTGATTCCTGTATGTATCCTAACAGGGATTGAACCTGAAACCATGGTGAATCAGGACGACACTCTAACCAACTGAGCTACCTGGCCAAGGCTTTTTAATTATTATTACTGAAAAGATGTGCATTTTAATAAGGTCTTCTGTTCTACCAAACAGAATTGTGATTTTCTTATGGAGAACTGGGTTACAGTATCAGAGTTTACAAAGCATTTCAGTACATCATCACATTTAACCTTAATAGAAAACCCATAGGTAGATATTATAAATACCTCTCTTTATCAAATAAGAAAACTGAGGCTCACACTTTTCAAATTAGGACATATTAAAATTTAATTTTGCTCTGGGCACCTTCTTTAGGGTCTATGGAGGAAACAGGAAAACACTAACGTGCTGCAAACCCAGCACCTGGTAAGCAGAGGTTTGATGGATGTTGGAGCCAGAAAGAGTCTCAGCAATCTATCGTCCTTCCAACTAGCCCGGCCCTTTGATCATTTCAGATGCACTTGGAAAATTTTGAGCTCTTCACCTTGAATGGTTTCTATTTCCAGTAACCAATACCCACAAGCTCCCATTAGGCAGTCACTGTATGTTCTAGAGACTGAGTAGTAGCCAGTAAAATCTAATTCTTTTGCCAACGGGCATGAAACTGCTGAGTATTATAATCGGATGCCAAGCAATCTGGACAGAGCGTACTGCCAAGAGCGAAGCCCCAATGTTTCTTGCCATTGTGAAATCTCACAAGCAACAGGTTTTGAAGGAGTTGGCTTCCCAGGAGCCTCTCTGTTCCTTACTGACGTTCATTCTAGAACATTTTTCAGAAGTGCCCAGCATAATTATAGTAGAACGAATTAATCAAAGCCATGCCATTTCAAACTATCTTCCCAGATATTGACTTGGTCCGTTTGGATGTGAAAAATTGGGCAGAGAAACTCAAACAGGTCATAGTGAACAGTGATGGGGGTGGGGAGGTTGAGAGGATTGGGGGGGTACCCCTGCCTGCTTAATTTGTCTTTTCATCCAAATGAAACTCTGGCTGCAAGAATGTGTATCTGAAAACTAGACATAGAATTGCAATGCTTCCATGTCTTATCTCACTATATCTTGTGCTTGCTTACTTATCTTGGTATAAGATGATTCTAAGCAGGAATAGTTTTCAGAAAAACAAAGAGTCACTGTGTTCCAGATTATTGTAATGATAATAAATAGCTGTCAGTTAAGGCAAAAAGCATGTTGCCTTCTTAATCCAGACATTTGTCATTGTATCAGTTCATACCAATAAAAAATGTGGGTGGGTCGAGTGGGGTGGGGTGGGGGCTGGGTGGAGGGAGGCAAGGCATGGATAATGGGGGACATCTCTAATACTGTCAGTAATAGTTTTATTTTTTTATTTTTTTAATATATTTTATTGATTTTTTACAGAGAGGAAGGGAGAGAGATAGTTAGAAACATCGATGAGAGAGAAACATCGGTCAGCTGCCTCCCGCATGCCCCTACTGGGGATGTGCCTGCAACCAAGGTACGTGCCCTTGACCAGAATCGAACCTGGGACCCTTCAGTCCACAGGCAGACGCTCTATCCACTGAGCCAAACCAGTTTCGGCAGTAATAGTTTTTTAAAAAAATAAATAAGTAAATAGTTAATTTGCCCTAGCTGGTTTGGCTCAGTGGATAGAGCGTCGGCCTGCAGACCAGAGGGTCCCAGGTTTGATTCCAGTCAAGGGCACATGCCCAGGTTGCAGGCTCAATCCCCAGTAGGAGGCATGCAGGAGGCAGCCAATCAATGATTCTCTCTCATCATTGATGTTTCTATCTCTCTCTCCCTCTCCCTTCCTCTCTGAAATCGATAAAAATATATATATTTTTAAAAAGTTAATTTTACTTGTTGATTAGAGTACGGAAAGAGCTCAAATTTTTCAGCCTTTCAGAACTGTGTCAAAATCCCACCTCAAAAACTTGAATATGTTTATGCATGAGTTATCTAATATCTCTGAGTTTTACTTTCCTTATGTAAGGGAGGATTTTTCCAAGGTTTTTTTTCCTCCTGCACTTGGCTTTAATCTCTTGATGTAAGGATTTTTATTTTTTAATCCGCACCCAAGGACATGCTTAGAGAGAGCAAGAGAGAGAGAGAGAAACATCAATGTGAGAGAGAAACATGTATTGGTTGCCTTCCATATATTCTCTGATTGCAGATCAAACCGAAACCCAGGTATGTGCCCTGACCAGGAATCAAACCTGCAATCTCCTGGTGCACGAGACAAGGCTCAGCCAACTGAGCCACTCCGACTGGGCCCTTCCTCTCTCTCTAAAATCAATAAACCTATCTTTGGTGAGGGTTTTAAAAGAAGAAGGAGGAGGAGGAGGAGGAAGCGGAGGGGGAGAGGGGAGGAGGAGGAGGAGGAGGAGGAGGAGGAGGAGGAGTTGGGAGTGTTGGTCTGGAGCTGAGCCAAGGGCACAGAGCCCCTTCTCTGTTCGGTTTGAAGAGGCGGGGAGCCCTGGGTCCTTCATCTTGGTCTCTGTCTGTGACGCAGGGATAGAGATGTCAGCCCTCCTCCCGAGGCCGTGCGAGCCTCTCCTGCAGGCGCCCTGCCCAGCTCTCAGCTGTCGGGCCTTCGGCCCACATCCCAGCGTGGGTTATTTGGTCCCATTGTCCCCGGAAGTGTATTTGTGCTTTTCTGTATCCCGATTTTTGGCTTGGACCACACAAGACCTTAGTCAGCAGTTATCCATAGCCCACACCTTCTGTCCCCGGCCGGCTTGTACTTCTGTGTCCCACAAATACATGGACAGACAGCCTCTGACTTAGTCTCTGCACAAGCACTTACCCCTTCAAGGGTCCCACTTCCTACCCGAGTCCCGCTCCCTTGGGAAAAATCCAGGGGCTCTCAGGGAACTGGTTTAAGGAATGGAAGAAGGAAAGAGGTGAGGAAGAAAACGGAACCAGCGTGAATCCCAGGTGGCACTTCCAGGGGTGGCTGCTCTGCCTCAGGGTGCCCTCAGCGTGCGCTCCACCCCCAACAGCGCTGACTGGCCCAGGCCCAGGCCCAGGCCCCCGTCTTTAACAATGTCAGCAGCTCTGCAAAGGGGAAGGGTCCGGACATCCACGTGTCATCCCAAATGAGCGGCGCCTTCCGGGCCGCTGCTGGGGGAAGGGATGCGGATCTGGTGCGGGCTCAGAGGGAGAGGGAGGTGGGGAGGAGGGGGTGGTCTTTTTAAGGTTGGGACAGTGCCAGAGGCACTGAGTATTTCATGACTACTGCGGAAAGAGAGGAACGCTGAACCCGAAAGCTCAGGGTACAGGCGCGAAGGGCAGCTGAGGGCTCTTGGCCTGGGAACCCCAATAAGAACAACCCGGGGGCAGTGGGTTGTGCTCCATCCCTGCCCCATCCTGCCGCGCCCCCAGCTCCAGGATGCAAATCCAGGCCCCTACTCAGCCACCCGGGATGAAGGGACTCCCCCTCATTTTTGGATGTTCTTTTTTTCTCATTAACTCGGGGATTGGGCTGGACCAAACTAAAAGGCTCCGGATGGACAGGCTGTTGGTAGGTGGCGACTTGCAATTACAACTCACGGAGATCGTCATTATCAGCTTCAAAATAGGGGACGTAGGCAAAGCACATGGTCTCCCCAGATCTCAGCTACCTCGTTTGTAAAGTGGAGGAGTTAGAGCAGGTGACCCTTCTAAAAAAAATCCTTTCCTTCCACGAATTAAAGAGGTGGACAATGCAACACATTCCCTCCTGGCGCAAGCGGGGGCGGGGGGAGGGAGGGTGGGGGGGAGGGTGGTGCTGGGAGGCCTTTTCCCAAGTTCCCAGTCCCACTGACTGGCCTGCAGGTCTCTCCTGGCAGCCGGGTCTGGAAAGCAGAGTAGGAGCTGCAGCAGGAGTCAGGGCAAGACCTGCTGACCTAGTATTAGTCAAAGGGAGCGCTGCTGAAAAAAGGAGACATTATGCTTCCAGAAAAACCTCAAGGAAAGTATTGCAAGTAACAGTAGTAGCTGTTGGAAAGGGTGGGGAGATTCAGCCAGTAGCAGCAAAGTTGGGGATAAAAGTTCTCCTTCAGAATATGGAGGTGCCAAAGCAGTTCTAGGAGACAAGGACTATTTCTTATTTAGAGATGGCGACATTCTTGGAAAGTAGGTAGACTGAAATAAATCACTATGAAAATGGCATCGCAGCCGGTGGCTCAATGGTTAGAGCACTGGCCCACGCACCGAAGCATCTCAGGTCGATTCCTGGTCAAGGGCACATACCCAGGTTGCAGGTTTTATCCCTGGCACTGGTCGGGGGCACACAGCAGGCAACCAGTTGGTGTGTGTCTCTCACAGTGATGTTTCTCTCTCTCCCTCTCTCTCTCTCCCTCTCTCTCTCTGTTTCTCCCTCCCTCCCTTTCACCCTCTCTAAAAATCAATGGGGAACGCGCCCCTGGGTCCGGGTGAGGCCACGCGCCCCTGGGTTCAGGGGAAGCTAGGTCCCGGGTCCGGGTGAGGCCGTGTGCCCCTGGATCCGGGTGAGGCTGGGTCCCGGGCCCGGGAGAGGCCACGCGCCCCTGGGTCCGGGTGAGGCCATGAGCCCCTGGGTCCGGGTGAAGCTGAATCCTGGGTCTGGGAGAGGCCGTGTGCCCCTGGATCCGGGTGAGGCTGGGTCCCGGGTCCGGGTGAGGCCGTGGGCCCCTGGATCCGGGTGAGGCCACGCGACCCTGGGTCTGGGAGAGGCCACGCGCCCCTGGGTCCGGGTGAAGCTGGATCCCGGGTCCAGGTGAGGCCATGTGCCCCTGGATCCGGGTGAGGCTGGATCCCGGGTCCAGGTGCGGCCACGCACCCCCTGGGTCCGGGTGAGGTCATGCGCACCTGGGTCCGGGTGAGGCCACGTGCCCCTGGGTCCGGATGAAGCCGTGCCCCTGGGTCCGGCCGAGACCCAACCAGAGGGAGTCGGACCTGCATTACCACCATTTGTCCACAATCCAGAGCTGAGGGGTCAGTGCCGACATGTACACATAAGGAACTGGTGGACATTGATATTGGGTCTCAAAAGAACTGTTGGTCCAGAAAGAAACTCACTACAGACTGATTCATTTGCCTGTCAGCATAACTATTATTGCTCATCTCACATTCAGTTCATATAAGTATATCTCTAGTGACACATGATCTCGCTCATCTAGGGGAAATGATGAACAACATAGACTGATGAACAAGAACAGAACCAGAAACAAGGAGGCATCGATCGGACTATCGGGCCTCAGAGGGAGGATAGGGGAGGGTGGGGGGAGGGGGGAGAGATCAACCAAAGGACTTGTGTGCATGCATATGAGCCTAACCAATGGTTAAGTTCAACAGGGGGTTGGGGCATCCGTGGGGAGGGGTGTGGGATGGGAATGGGGGGATGAGGACAAATATGTGACACCTTAATTAATAAAGAAATTTAAAAAAAATAAAAATAAAAATAAAAAAAATAAAAATCAATGGGAAAAATCTCAGGTGAGGATTAACAAAAAAAATAAATAAAAAGGTCCCTACTGCCCGGAGTATGTCCACGCGTGTGTAGTTCACTTTCATTTTCAACATGAGATGAGGGAGAAACATGTATTTGACCATTTATGACAACCATCTGTTCTCAGAAGTATTCCAAAGCAGCTAGATGAACGAGGTGAACTTTCAGTTACTTTTGCTGTGTTCTCCTCAGCTCACCTTCAAGGAGAAGCCCTAGTGATTCTAATCTCTCACCCCACTGGCTCTCAAGAAGAAAATAAATGAGAAACCCAAGTCAGCCTCAAAATCAAGATGTGCCACTATCAAGGGACAATTAACCACCCTCCCTCACTTTATGACATCTAGAAAAAGATATGTACCCAGAGGTGTTTAATTTATTTTTAACTTGTACCTGCTGTGTGGCTCAGTGATTGAGCGTTGACCCATGCACCAGGAGGTGGCCTGTTTGAGTCCCAGTCAGAGCACATGCCCAGGTTTAGGTCACGATCCCTGGTTGGGGGTGGGGAGTGCAGGAAGCAGCTGATCAATGTTTCTCTCTCATGGATGTTTCTATCTCCCTCTCCCTTCCTCTCTCTCTCTAAAATCAATGAAAACATAGTTTTTAAAAACTATTTAAAATTTATACCTGCTGCTATTATTCAAAATATGAAACATACATGCTTCATGAAAATCAAAATACTGTCTGTCTTTTGCTCCACTATTTCTAGCAATCAAAATAGTCACTCCACGGGAGAAGAAAATCCAAAGGGATGACAAGCCTCTTCTCATTAATTGTGCTTGATAATTAATGGATTGATTGCTGTCAGCCACTGGTAGCACTATGCTGTCCGTCAATGTCTTAGAACAATGGAAAATTAGAAGATTTGATTAGTTAATGTGACCACTTGCAAGGATGTAAGATTCAACTGAAATAGTACAATATTTTCTTCATCACAAGGAGCACCATCAATTTATAACAGCTTTTTGAGGGGAGAAAAACTGCTTTAAATAAAGTGTTTAGAAAATGCAATGAGTGAGGAAAGTGAGACCTTCTCATTGGAGAAACACTGAAAGCGCATGTTCCTGTAAAGCTTCAAATGTTTATCACAGCGCCTTACACTCAGTACAATCACTGATGAAGAGACAGGGCACAGTCCCCGGCTGGGCCCCAGCTGGGCTCCGCCCCTGTGTGGCGGTGAAAGGACATGCTGCCTACCTTTTGACCCTACCTCCAAGTTTTGGATAAATGTTTAAATAGCCTCCCCGCTTGTGAACACACATAATATCTGAGGATTATTTTGCTGACAAGCAGAGGCTGGTCTCCTTATGTTTGGTCTGATTATTACAGAGTTGCAGCAAGAGTGTTATCTTAATTTGTCGAGTGCAATTCTCAGGATATCTTTGGATTTGAAGTAATTAATTGCTCTGCTGCTTCATTTGATTTAAAAATTACTTGGAAGACATTCCCTCTCAGCATATGAAGCTTGAGCAGCACTCCAGTTTTCAGATTGAAAAATTTGCAAATAGCAGTTTTATCCTGTGCGCGTGCGCACGTGTGTGTGTGGGGGGGGGGGGGAGGGGGGCGAGGGGGCGGAGGGACCACATACCTGCAGAGAGCACTCTAACACCTCTGCTACATTTCCTCACTCCCTAAGCTCTTTCCTATCTCCATTAGGAAGTTCAGCACATATTTGCCTCTGGATCTCCCAAGGGCACTTCAACTTCAAGCACATAAAAAGAGGTAAATTACTATCTTTGCCAACAAATTAGATCTGTCTAAGGGAAGTCATCATTCCCTGTATTGTCACTAAAGCCAGATACTTGGAGTCATGCATACATGCTACTAAAGTGTAAGCTTGAAAGTGATGAAGTCATGATTCTTGTGTAAACATAAAATGAACACTTGTCCAACATTTTATTCACCTTGATAATGCGGGAAATGGTCAAGTGTGAAGACTAGTTTGAAGACCAAAAGAGAAGGTAGGTACTTATAACCAAGTTAATGAAGAACTATTAGGATAAGATTAATGGTTTGGATTTAAAAACTGGTGAATATCCTAGAGGGCAATGGGACGTGACCTTGGGGTTGTTCCTTCCCCCACCCCACCCCACTGGAAAGAAATTCTTTGCATCTCCACTAGTCAAAAATCTACAAGTTAGCATGTAACTTCTCTAAATGTGGGAACTTTAGTCCCTGGATAACCATGAGTTGAATTAAGTATATTACCTTGATAATCCTTGGGTGGATGTTTGCCCTTGAACAAGATCATTGAAGAGCTGTACGCCTACCTTTTTACCTTGTTCCAAGTTTGGGGTAATTTTTGTCAACATCTCCTTACTCTCCCCAGCCCCCATATCCAACACCTATTAGCTTTCCCTCCGTGGTATCCCTTGTATATATTCTCTCTATCCATAATGCTAGCCTTAGTTTGTATTCTCGGTCTCTTGACTTGGTTTTTGTAATTGTTCTTCCTAAATAACCTCCCCAATTCCTTGCTGTTGCCAGGGGAAACTCAAGTCTGATCCTGTTAATTACACATGCGCCACTTAAAAGACTCCCCATTACCTATACCAGTGGTCGGCAAACTCATTAGTCAACAGAGCCAAATATCAACAGTACAACAATTGAAATTTCTTTTGAGAGCCAAGTTTTTCAAACTTAAACTTCTTCTAACGCCACTTCTTCAAAATAGACTCGCCCAGGCCGTGGTATTTTGTGGAAGAGCCACACTCAAGGGGCCAAAGAGCCACATGTGGCTCGAGAGCCGTAGTCTATACAACTGAGTACTAGGCCCTCCTTGATCTGCTAGCATCTCTAGCCTCACCTCTTACAATCTAGAACCTCCTTACAATCCCCACCACTTTCATTTCTTATCTCTGCTCACCCATCTTGAAATTCTCTCCTTGCTAACATCACTCCGCCTCTGGCCCATGCAATTCCCTGCCTTAATCCAAAACTCACCTACTTATTTGCCTACTTATTTCAAAACTCAGCTCATGGATCATGTCCTGCCTCTTCATCTTGCCCTAGGTGGGTAGAACGGACCACAACCCACTTTGTAACCCTACATGCACTTTTTTTAAAGTATATTTTTATTGATTTCAGAGAGGAAGGGAGAGGGAGAGGGAGATGGAAACATCAATGATGAAAGAGAATAATTGATAGGCTTCCCCCTACACGCCCCACACTAGGGATCAAGCCCGAAACCTGGCATGTGCCCTGACCGGGAATCGAACCATGACCTCCTGGTTCATAGGTAGATGCTCAACCACTGAGCCACCCCGGCCAGACCGTCATGCATCTTTATACATTCATAGCACCACCTGGACCCCTCTTTTTGCACTTATTTGTTAACCTTTCTGTCCAAAAACAAGGACCCAGAGGCCAGTAGTCTATGTTGGAAGTGCAGGAAACACCTGTAGGGGGATGCAAAGCAAAGTAGGCAAGGAAAAGCTGCCACTAGCAGATGCCTCATCAAACCAGTGCCTCTATGTGCAGTGGGACTTATTCTCATGGGGAAGTTCAAGTTGTCCCACTTGAGGGGCAATGTAGCTGGGAAACTTGGTGCTTTGTGCCTAGGTCTTCATTTGTAAAGGTGATTGAGTTCTGATATGAAGAGGTCGGTGCTATTGAGAGAAAAGTGTGGTGTGCCTCCCAGTTCCCCTAGAAACAAGAGGCGCGCCATCCTATGCAGCTCCGGGTTTGGTCAGGAGGCAGAAAGGAGTGAGGGCAAGGCATAGGCCACAGCCTTTGCAGGAGTTGCTGCAGGAAGGGCCAGGCAGGGCAGAATGAACAATTTAGGACTGGCTAGTTTGGTTTTTTGGTTTGTTTGTTTATTTGTTTTTAAACTTCATTGTTGAAAGTATTACATAGTCTCCTTTTGTCCCCCATCAACCCTCTCCAGTACACCCCTGCCCTCCACCCCAGGCCCTCACCATCCCACTGTCTATCTCCATGGGCCATGCACATGTGCATGCAAGGTCTTTGGTTGATTACCTCCCACCCGCCCACCCTCCCTCACCTTCCTTCTGAGATTCCGTACTCTGTTCCATGTTTCCATGTCTCTGGGTCTATTTTGTTCATCAGTTAATTTTGTTCATTAGATTTCACATATGAGTGAGATCATGTGATACTTGTCTTTCTCTGACTGGCTTATTTCACTTAGCATGATACTCTCCAGGTGCCTCCATGCTGACTCAAAGGGTAAGAGTTCTTTCTTTTTTACTGCTGCATAGTATTCCATGGTGTAAATGTACCACAGCTTTTTTATCCACTCGTCTACTGATGGGCACGTGGGCTGTTTCCAGATCTTAGCTGTTGTAAATTGTGCTGCTATGAACATAGGGGTGCATACATTCTTTCTGATTGGTGCTTCGGGTTTCTTAGGATATATTCCTAGAAGTGGGATGGTTAGAAATGCTCTCAACGATGTCACAGGAATGAGATGAACACTGGATCGGCAAAGCAAATTTACTTCTGCGCAGAAGGGTGTCTCTGCCAGCTGGAAATCATGGGCAAAAGCACACCGAACGGAAAGTCCGTTGGGGTTTTATTTTCTGACACGGGTCTGCCCTGCCTCTCACTCTGAACTCTGACTTGATTGGTCAGGGCTCAGAGCTCAGGTTCCCATTATTGGCGATGGGCCAATTCAGAGGAAGGGGGGGGGGGTAAGATGGAGCCTAACATGGCGGTCCCCTGAGAGTCTGAAGGTCATATCAAAATGGCAGAACCTAGGATGGCGGCCAGCTCCTTTCTTTGACAGAAAAGATCGCTGGTTCACTCTCACAGGATCACTGGGTCAAATGGGAGTTCCATTTTTAGTTTTTTGAGGAAACTCCATACTGTTCTCCACAGTGGCTGCACCAGTCTGCATTCCCACCAGCAGTGCACGGGTGTTCCTTTTTTCTCTGCATCCTCGCCAGCACTTGTCATTTGTTGATTTGTTGATGATAGCCATTCTGATAGGTGTGAGATGGTACCTCATTGTCATTTTGATTTGCATCTCTCAGATGATTAGTGACTTTGAGTATGTTTTCATATGTATCTTGGCTTTCTGTATGTCCACTTTGGAGGAGTGTCTATTTAGGTCCTTTGAGGACTGGCTAGTTTAAATAATTCTGATGGGTTTGGGGTTAGAGGCGCTGTCCCTAGTTGTTTGGTACCTTCTCAGGGTTTGGCAAAAGGATTTAAGAGTCAACCTAGAGAGGTCCCCAGTGGCCAGAGATGGGACAATTTGAGTTTCAATAAAAATAAGGATTACAATGCATTTTATGCTCAAATCCATGAGTTCATAATAATATCTAAGTAACAAATTAATTACCTTCTGAAAATGACAGGAAACCAATTCATTATGTGAAAATTTAGTAAATAAAAAGGAAATAGCCCTGGCCGGTATGGCTCAGTTGGTTGAGTGTTGTCCCATGCACCGAAAGGTTGCTGGCTGGATTTCTGGTCACATGCCCAGGTTGTGGGCTTGATTCCCCAGTAGGGAGCATGCAGGAGGCTCTCACATCAATGTTTCTTTCTCCCTCTCCCTTCCTTTCTCTCTGAAGAAAAAAAATTCAATAAACATTTTTTAAAAAACAAAAGGAAATAAAGTAATCAAGCATTTATCTTGACTTTCCTGTCTAAGATAGTAGTTGAGGGAGTAGCTTTTTCTTATAAAATTATTTCAGCTTATAACTTAAAATGAAAGATAGAATTAGAAAATCACCATTTTGTAACCCCCAATGAAAGACATTGCATATCAATGGCTGTTCACGTGAAAAAAGAGTGAAACCGTCCTGATGAATGAGTACATCACCTCTACAGGAGCTTCAGATCAAGCCCCTGCATGCAGTCTGTGCAGCTGTGGGACAACTAGGAGTCTCATGTGTTGCTGGTAGAGTGAAAACTGGTACAGCCACTTATAAAACTGTCTTACCGCCCTGGTGAAGTTTAACATGTGTTCTCCTGTGACCCAATAAGTCCATTCCCAAGTATATACCCAAGATTAGTAGTGCCCACAACCTCTAAAAGACACGAACAAACATGCTCATGGTGCCTTTGTTATAACAACCAAGAATTCTACGTCCCCTATGGACCTGACAGGATTATTGGAAAGTCAAATGAGATAATAAATGTAAAAGTGCTTTGAGGAAGAGGTCTACAAGTGTCAGGTGTTATTAGTTATAACTCATAAAGGAAACACTGACTAATATTCTCCAAGGAGAGTAAATTGGCTCTTGAATTGAGATTTTCTAAATTCTATTAAGTTTTACTAGAAGATGACTTACTAAAAACTGAAAATGTTTTTTGGATGTAAGACACTAAAAATTAAAGATGTCATATGTCAACAGAGACAATGAACTTGAGGCTAACGCCATTGTACAACATTCAAAACAAATTAAAAGGCTTTTAAAAATCTCCTCTGGAGAAGCCTTTGGGAAGGTGCTGATTGCTGTGGGGAGTCATAGGCACTTAGCAGGATCTGATGACATCAGTCTGAGTCATGCTAGGATGTAAAGCTACTATGAGGTCATTTTAAGCTAATCAAATGGGTGGTGGGAGAAAGGTGCCACTCACTATTTATTACCTCAACTAGCAACAAAAGGCTGGAGTTAGTTCATGGAAACCAAGGGCTTAATGAATCAGACTAAATAATGAGAGTGGTGATAATTGTGTCATTAGGGCCCTAATACTGGGAGTCTGTCTACTTCTATTGGCCCTAAGCCAACCTTCACAAAGGTGAATCTATGCTCATTAAAACACTTTCTGCCTTCAACAGCTGAGCTGTTCTTATTGCAGTCCTGAAACGTTTTCTGGGTTACTGGGAGTTTGTTCTGGGTCACTGGCAATGTTCGTTATCGGTCTACAGAAATGCTGGTAATGACCATCAATTTCTCTTCCAGTGGCAGATGACTGACCAGCCCGTTGATGTGACTATATTAAAAACCAAACTAAACAAACAAAAAAAAACCCTCACTAGATCTGATTTTATTGATTGGTTTCTGGAAACCGGTCTCATTTTCTTCCTCTGCCATCACATCAGACAAGCACATATATTATTATAATTCAGGGAAGGTGCCATAAAGGAAGTAGAGCTGTGAGGGAGGGGCAGACCAAAGAAGTGACATTTTTTTCTTATTTTGAAATTTTATTTATTATTAGAGAGAAAGGAAAGGCGAGGGGGAGAGAGAGAAACATTGATCTGTTGCATCCTGCATACCCTCCCACCAGGGATCGAGCCAGCAACCTGGGCACATGTCCTGACTGGGAATTGAACCAGCAACCTTTTGAAACCAGACAACCAATGGGTCCAGGCTGCCTGTCACTACTTGAGTCAATTCAGCAGAGACCAGGCTGAATCATAGATGAGCATTTATTTCAAAACTGCTGGCTGTATGGGAGAGCAGCATAAAAATCTGCTCTGCACGCCCCCATAAGCCAGCTGCTGGTATAGGGTCGGGCAAAGAGTACGTGGGGAAGTAGGGATTACAGGCATGGGGAAGTGGGCAATGAGGGCTGGGGTGGGACTCCATTGTTTGGCAACAAGGTTGTTAACCTTTCCACGAGAGTAGGCAGGTCCTGAATGAGAATGGACCGCATTCCAAGGTTGACTCCCAGCCGGATTAGAATGTCCTTTCTTTAACCAGAACAAGGCAATCACAGTTAACAGCATGATTAGTATTTCCCATAACCATAGCTAGTCCCCAATATTCTATTTTTGCCCCTAATAGGTTCAGCAACCTCGGTACTTGGGTTCTGGCAAGGAAAGAATTCAGAGCCAAGACCCAAACTGTGAGAGAACATTTATTTGGTAAAACACAGAGGTGGAAGTAATTCCTAGAAGAAATGGGCTTAGGAAGTGAGTTATGGAGGTAAAGAGAAGGCCCTTGGAGAGTGAGTGCAGGTCCTCCGTCCTAAGGGTTTTACCTGTTTTTGTTTTTGTTTTTAATCCTCACCCCAGGATATTTTTCCATTGATTTTTAGAGAGTGGAAGAGACGGGGAAAGACAGAGAGAAATATCAATGTGAGAAAAACACATCAACTGGTTGCCTCCTACACACAACAACCTGACCAGGGCCAGGGCCTGGGCCAGGGAGGAGCCTGCAACCAAGGTATGACTGGAATCAAACCTGGGAGCCTTCAGTTCAAAGGCTGACGCTCTATCCACTGAGCCAAACTGGCTAGGGCCATCCTAAGGGTTTTAAGGGTGGAGATTTTAGGGGTGGTCCCAGGGAAATACTTTTTAAATTTGAATTCTTCATTGTTTAAAGTCTCCTTTTCCCCCCATTGACCTCTCCCCTTCCACTCCCAACCCCTGCACATGCCCTCACCCCCTACTGTTTTCCAGGTGTGTCCTTTCAGGGTTGTGGTCTCCACTGATTGATTGGCCACACTGGGCGTGGTCATTATTTAATGCAGCTGGTCCTGAGGGCAGTGGTGGCTGTTTTTGTTGTTTATCTGGGCTTGAAGCTGAAGTACAACTGAAATCTAGATGTTATCTCTAGGGAGGAAAGGTCAGGGGGTCCAAATCCCAAGACCAGCTATGTGTGGGGAAGGGAAAGTCACCCTGGGAGCGAAGTCCCACCCTACAATTAATTGTCCATTTTTAGGCACCTGGGGCTTTCCACCCAGGTGACCTTCTGCACCTGACCCATCGTCCTTGCTCTGTTCTTGTCTAACTGCCTACAACAAAGAAACCAATGAATGCATAAATAAGTGAAACAACAAATCAATGTTTCTCTCTCTCTTTCTCTGTTTCCCTTCCTCTCTCTCTCTAAAACAAACAAACAAAAAAAACACCAATCAACCAATAATTAAACAAATCAATCAATCAATCATTCAATAAAAAGACACATAGTCTAGTCCCAGATGCTGGGGTTGGGAGGCGGCAGAGATGGCTCCAGACTACCGTGGCCAAGACGCTTGTCCTCTTCCCGGCAAGCTGTAGGGCACAAGATGGCACCAAGAATGTTGTAGTAAAATATAGAAATGTTTAAAAATGCTTAAAGAATGTTAGAAAAGTTTTAAAATGTTTGAGTTAACTTTCCTTAAAACTTAAAGTGTAATATTAAAGACACATTCCCCACTGCCTTGAAGCATGTGTACCCCAGAGATAAGGATTTGAACTGACGCAGAGTGACTTGTGTCAAGATAAACACTTGCCTGAGTGACATACTCTTCCTAGCCCCCTCGCCTTGTTTGAGATTAACATATGTGCATTGACGTAAATCACTGATAGCCACCTGAGCTGCTACGGGTACAAACAAGCTTTAAATATGGACCCTGGCCAGCTAACGACGCTCGCCTGTCAAGACAGCTACAAAGGCCCGTCCCTTTGTCGGTCTGACAAGCAACGTCGCTCCACGCTCCTCTCCCTGCCAGACGACAGAAGAACGGCTAACAACCCCCGATCAAGACTTGACCGAGCTCTCGGGTGAGGAACGCCGGCCCCCTGCACCCGGACCAGACCAGCCTAGCTGCCAGACCCCAGAGGACAGCACCACCGGGATCCCTAACTAAGCTTGTACCCGCAGCTCAGGAATTTGTGTGAGTAATAAAAAGCTGTGTGATTTGCAACTGCATACGTTTCATGTGGTGTAATTCCTCCGGCAGTTAATTGAATTATTTTGCGTATGCTTAAAATTTAAATTAAAGCTTCTGGTCCCTCTGGTCCTAAGCCTGCCACTTGGTCCTGCTTGTGTAAAGTAGTCTCTTCAAGTAGCAACTACTTGAATGTCCCTCACCTGCACAGTTAAAGTTTATCTCAAGGGACACCTTACATCAGTGGTCGGCAAACCGCGGCTCGAGGCCACATGTGGCTCTTTGGCCCCTTGAGTGTTCTAACGCCACCTCTTCAAAATAGACTCGCCCAGGCCGAAAACCGACTTCTGCGCATGGGCCACGAAGTTTCAATCGCACTGTACGTGTGTGCCCGCACGTGGTATTTTGTGGAAGAGCCACACTCAAGGGGCCAAAGAGCCGCATGTGGCTCACGAGCCGCGGTTTGCTGACCACTGCCTTAGATAAACACCCCAGATCCTTTCCCAGGATCTACTTGGGATAAAGAGCATGGAGCGTACACAGAAAATAGGGAGAAAAGAAGCAAATGTAACAAAATCTATGAGATGCTTGGCTGGCTCCGGTGACATTCTAGAAAGTGAGGAAAGCCAGTGCCTTTGTAAGTATCTTGGCCACAGCTTCGTGGTCTCACACCTGCCTCCTGGCTCAGGAAAGCATGAGTTTTGTAGACTTGGAATCATGGGCATGAAAAGCTCAAAGTTCCTTGTTTGGGATCATTTTGTGATTAAGCTTTTACATCCATAAGATGTATGCTGTCCAGTAAATACACACTCTTGCCTACTCTAAAGCCTCCTCTGCGACCCACTGGCTTCATGTCCGTGCTCATTAGACAGTGTCTACGTTAGACAGCAGGAGGCAGTGTTGTCTGACTGTCAGGCTACTATCAAGGAATGGTTTTGTTTCTGCCTGTTATGTTTGTTAAAGGACTTTGAACCCCGATCCTAGAGAGGCCTTCGCTCTTAATTGTGTACCTCACAGCAATTTAATGTCAGCTTTATGAAGGTACTGCAAAGGTAGTTTTCATTTCAGGGTGTCATTATGAACTTGATGTCATAATCCACTCAAGCGAAAACCACAGGGTCAAATTCTGGTTTCAAGACAGCGTGAAAGAGATTCCAGTGGATAATTGCCCAGGAACTATAGGAGGGCTCAGATTTTTAAAAATTTTTTCCAGGTAAATTTGCAGTGCAGTGGGACATGGCACTGGCTTTGACTGGAAGGAAGTTTCTACTACATTCCTATGGCCTGAGGAGTAACAGCTTCCCTTTGTTGATAAAACAAAGTAGATACAGAAGATCTGGTAATTAATAGTCTAGCTCCCAAGGCCACTCACCTGAGCCTCAAGCAGACCTCCTAGCAATTCCTCCCCACCCCCCCACTCCCGGGGCTCCAAATGCCACCTCCCACTTCTGCAAAAAGCCAGCTGTAGAAACAGCTGTGTGTTATCTGTCTTCTTACAGCATATCGAAGGAGATAATTTTCGTACACAAATAACTGTCCATGATGGGGTACCTAAGGAAATCGTATGAGTTGCGCAGTACATGCCTTACCATTTCCAGATGAGGAGGGAGGGATCCCTTCAGACTGGAATAACCTGGCTTCTCAAAAGGGTAGCACCCGAGACTGACCCTGGGGTCAGAGGCAGGAACAGAAGTAGACAGATCACAGCTCAGAGGAACGGCCGGCCGTGGGTGAGTAAATCTCGGTGAAACACGTGTAGAAAGATGAATTGGAGCATATTGTAAAAGGCATGGAATGCCAGGTGAGAAAAGGTGGGGTTTCACATGTGCAAACAAAGAGCCAGTCAGGTTTTTGGGGAAAGAAGTATCTGAGTGTCTTGCAGGAAAAAACTATAGAATAGAATGAAGGAAATTCAAGAAAGCGCTGTAAAAAAATGCCCCCCAGCCCTAACCGATTTGGCTCAGTGAGTAGAGCATCCGCCTTCGGACTGAAGGGTCCTGGTTCAATTCCGGTCAAGGGCATGTACCTTGGCTGTAGGCTGGATCCCCCGTCCTGGTCGGGTCACATGTGGGAGTCAACCAATCAATGTGTCTCTCTCACATTGATGTTTCCCCCTCCCTTCCACTCTAAGAACCAATGGAAAACTATCCTAGGGTGATGATTAATTTTTTTTAAATGACCCTGGGGCGGGGGATGGGGGGGAATGGGACATCTGTAATACTTTCAACAATAAAGATAAACTTTTAAAAAATTTACCCCCCGCCGAAACCGGTTTGGCTCAGTGGATGGAGTGTCCTCAGGGTCCTCAGGTTCGATTCTGGTCAGGGGCATGTACCTTGGTTGCAGGCACATCCCCGGTGGGGGGTGTGCAGGAGGCCGCTGATCGATGTTTCTCTCTCATCGGTGTTTCTAACTCTCTATCCCTCTCCCTTCCTCTCTGTAAAATATCAATAAAATATATTTAAAAAATAAATTTACCCCCAAATTCAGCTGTCAGCTGAGTTGGGGGAGGGAGGACTCAGCTGTTTGCTGTGGATTCCAACACCCCACTTGTGGCTGTGAGGACATGGGCAGGCTCAGGAAAGCCTTTGAGCCTGTTGCTCACCAGTAACACAGGGTCAATAAGATCATGACCCTCATTGTTGATTACATAGATCATCTGTGTAAGGCACTTGCATAGGAAATAGCCACTAAATTCTAGTTTTTTTGTTTGTTTTTTCGTCCTCACCTGAGAACAGAGAGAGGAAAGAAGGGAGAAATACCTATCGGTTTTCCTTCCATACGTGCCCCAACCGGGGATCCAACCCAAAACCCAGGCATGTGCCCTGACGGGGAACTGAACTCACAACCTTTTAGTGCATAGAATGATACCCAATCAACTAAGCCACTCCTCAGGCTGGGCTAAATTCTAGTTATTAATGATGATGATGATGAAGATGATGGCCTTGTGAGGAAACTGCAGCTCAAACAGATAAACAACTAACAAGAGTAAGGTGACCAGATTTTAACATTGGTAAAGCGGGACACCATTGATGGGGGGGGGGGGGGTTCTATTTTTTTAAAAATATATTTTATTGATTTTTTACAGAGAGGAAGAGAGAGGGATAGAGAGTTAGAAACATCGATGAGAGAGAAACATCGATCAGCTGCCTCTTGCACACCCCCTACTGGGGATGTGCCCGCAACCAAGGTACATGCCCTTGACCGGAATCGAACCTGGGACCCTTGAGTCCGCAGACCGACGCTCTATCCACTGAGCCAAACCGGTTTCGGCCCGGGGGGGGGGGGGGGGGGGGGGTTCTTGATTAAAAATTTGGTCTATATTGTAATCGCTTTTGGTTTTTTTAATAAAAGGAAATTCACTTCTTAGATCATCGTTGAATTTGCATCCTCTTTTCTTACTCATTATGTTAAAAATCTAAAAAAAATAATTTAAAATTATATTATAAATTATTATATACATATTGCTTAAAAGCACAGTAAGTAGGTACATAATTACATGAACATATTTTATTGTTAGTTTATAAATTAAATTAATTTGATTGTTATAAAGTAACTATATTTTAAAAATTATTTTAATCCTCTATTTCTTTCTAAATAATAACAATACTAACTTGTATTATTTTTCCTCTGAATTTGCCGTAACGTAAGCCGTAAGTGTCACTTTCAAGGCCGGCGCTAGACTTTTTGCTGCCACTATAAAATATAAATAATACGAGTACTGTCTGCTAAATTCAAGAAAATGTATGTATTTATGAAATAAATAAATAAATTACTTACCTAAATTATCTGAATAGCTGGTTTGTAATGACATCACTTGTTTAACTAGCTTACTAGCATGCAGTACGATGTGTGTCATCTGAGAGACAGTTACAAAATGTTTTCGTCGTTGCCAATCCCAAAAAATGCCATTGTTCATTAAGTCCAAACAATGGTGGTCGAATTCTAACAACTGATCAACAATGCGAACTTTGATAAGCAGTTCTCCATAATCAGTTCTCAACAATTATTTGTTATTATTAAAGTTTAACATTATAAAATTAACAAAAATAATATAAAACTCATATCCTGGTAAATAGCCACATGGCCGCCGGAAACTGTATATTCCCTTCCCGTTCTCCCGCCGTTCCCTAGCTTGTCGTGCATTCTTTCCAAAAATCGGGACTTTTTTAAAACGCCGCGGGTCGCGGGACAAATTGTTAAAAATCGGGACTGTCCCGCCAAAAGCGGGACATCTGGTCATCTTAAACAAGAGGCAAATCTTGTTAAATATCTCCTGCAATCCTGTGTTTTGACCTTTATGTCGAAGCACAAAATCTTTCATAAATTTAGATCCTTGGGTGCCTCCATTTTTGTAATTCTGAGGAAGGAAGCCCAATTATTATCACTAACTGATTTCTGGTTACTGGAGATTTAAATAGCTGGGGATTTTAATTGCCTTTCAGTTGAATCTATTTCTTTTTATAAAATAAACTCTTCACTTGTTTTTGTTGTTAATCTCACCTGAGGATTTCATCATTTGGTTGCCTCCTTCACGCACTCCTACTGGGGCTGGGGAAAGAACCTGCAAACCAGGCACATGCCCTTAACCGGGAATCAAACCCGCAACCTTTCGGTGTGAGGTCCGACACTATACCACTGAACCACACCGGCCAGGGCAACATTTTTAATATGCCTCAGTTTATCTTTTTCATTTTTTTAATATGTTTTTATTGATTTTTAGAGAGAGGGATAGAGAGATAGAAACATCGATGAGAGAGAAACATCATTGATCAACTGCCTTCTGCAACACCTTCTACTGGGGATCAAGCCTGCAACCCAGCCATGTGCCCTGACCAGTAATTGAACCAGTGACCTCTTGGTTCATGGGTCAGCAATCAACCACTGAGCCACACCTGCTGGGCTATCTTTTTTTTTAAGTATATATGCATTTGTTTGTTTGCTTGTTTTTTATATTTTTTTATTAATTTCATAGAGGAAGAGAGAGGGAGAGAGAGATAGAAACATCAATGATGAAAATCATCAAT
The DNA here is from genome assembly GCF_951640355.1 of Cnephaeus nilssonii. NCBI lineage: Eukaryota > Metazoa > Chordata > Mammalia > Chiroptera > Vespertilionidae > Cnephaeus > Cnephaeus nilssonii. The sequence continues at coordinate 78,347,982 of NC_137083.1, read as the reverse complement.
CCACTGCCTCCTACACGACCCCTACTGAGGATCAAGCCTGCAACTGGGGCATGTGCCCTGGCCAGGAATCAAACTGGGACCTCCTGGTTCATAGGTTGATGCTCAATCACTGAGCCACACTGGCTGGACCAGTTTATCTTTTTTAAAATTTTTATTTTATTTTTTAAATAAATCTTTATTGTTCAGATTACAGATGTTCCTCTTCCCCCGCCATAGCTCCCCTCCACCTGATTCATGCCCCCCCCCAACCCCATGCCCTTACCCCTCTGCCACTGTCCTCATCCATAGGTGTACGATTTTTGTCCAATCTCTTCCCTCACCCCTCACACCCCTTTCCCCCCAAGAATTGACAGTCCACTCCCTTTCTATGCCCCTGATTCTATTATATTCACCAGTTTATTCTGCTCATCAGATTTTTATTCACTTGATTTTTAGATTCACTTGTTGATAGATATGTATTTGTTGTCACTTTGTTGTTCATAATTTTATCTTTACCTTTTTCTTCTTCTTCCTTTCTTAAAGAATACCCGTCAGCATTTCATATAATCCTGGTTTGCTGGTGATGAACTCCTTTAGCTTTTTCTTGTCTGTGAAGCTCTTTATCTGACCTTCAATTCTAAATGATAGCTTTGCTGGGTAGCGTAATCTTGGTTGTAGGTTCTTGCTATTCATCACTTTGAATATTTCTTGCCACTCCCTTCTGGCCTGCATAGTTTCTGTTGAGAAATCAGTTGACAGTCATATGGATACTCCCTTGTAGGTAACCAACTGTTTTTCTCTTGCTGCTTTCAAGATTCTCTCTTTGTCTTTTGCCCTTGGCATTTTAATTATGATGTGTCTTGGTGTGGTCCTCTTTGGATTCCTCTTGTTTGGGGTTCTCTGCGCTTCCTGGACTTGTAAGTCTATTTCTTTCACCAGATAGGGAAAGTTTTCCATCATTATTTCTTCTAATAGGTTTTCAATATTTTGTTCTCTCTCTTCTTCTGGCACCCCCATAATTCAGATGTTGGTACGTTTGAAGTTGTCCCAGAGGCTCTTTACACTATCTTCATATTTTTGGATTCTTTTTTCTTTTTGTTTTTCTGGTTGGGTGTTTTTTGCTTCCTATTTCAAATCTTTGGTTTGATTCTTGGGGTCCTCTGGACTACTGTTGAATTTCTGCATATTATTCTTTATTTCAGACAGCATATGCTTAATTTCTGACTGGTCCTTTTCCATTTTTTTTTTTTTTTTTTGCATTCTCATTAAGATCCTTGAAGGTCTCACTAAGTTTCTCGAAGGTTTCTAGAAGATTCTTGAGTAACCTTATAACTGTGGTTTTGAACTCTATATCCAGTAGTTTGCTTTCCTCTATTTCTTTCATTCATGACATGTTTCTTTGTCTCTGCATTTTGGCTGCTTCCCTGTGTTGATGAAGTGGCTTTGTGTGGTAGGTGACCTATAGGGCCCAGTGGCTCAGCCTCCCCAATCACCTGAGGTGGACACTCTTGGTGCACCCCTTTGTGGGCTGGGTGCACAGTCTTGTTGTAGTTAAGCCTTGATTGCTGTTGGTACACTGAGAGGAATTCACCTCCAGGCCAATAGGCTGTGAGGACCCGCTGTGTCTATAATGGAAGAACTGCTGTGCTGGCGACACCTTATGGGTCAGGACTTGCTTCAGTGGGGCTTTGGTGCTCACTGAGTCTGCCTCTTGAGTGTGTCACTTATGGATGTGAGGAGTTGAAATCTGGTATCGTCTCACACTGACCACTAGGTACACTGGCTCCTGGATCTCCAAGGAAGTGCAAATCAGCTACTGCCTGAGACCACCCAGCAGGAGCTACAGGGAGATCTGCAGATTTCTCCTCTTTGTTTGGGGTTTGGAAGTTTTGGAGCTGTTTGACCCAGCTGCAGTTTGTTAGGTTAAGCTGCGAAAGGGCAGGCCATTCATATGCAAAAGCCGCTGTGCACAGTTTGGGTGGGTTTGTAAATTGTGTGGGGTAGGGTCTCAGGGAATCACCAGGGTATAGCAAACAGCGATGGCTGCCAGTCAGCCGTCTCTGTCTCCGCGTCCCGTGCCCCAGCGCAGTAAACAATGATTCCTGCGAGCACCTCTGCAAGAAAGCCACCCTCACTTTCTGACCTGATGCCAGACAGTCCAGCTTCTCCCCGTAGGAGTCTGGGTCCCCAGAGTCTCGCCGGAAACTGGAGTTCAGAGCAGTCAGGAGCTTGTATCTCCTTCCCGATTGAAAAAAACTGTGCACCCAGTCGCCAGCCCATTCGCGCGCCTCCGTACCTCTGCTTTTCTGCGCCTCTGCACATCCTACCTGGTCTCAATGTGCTTTTTTCTTTCCTTCTAGTTGTAGAACTTCTACTCAGCCAGCTTTCCCGTGGTTCTGGGTGATAGTCGTTTTGTCTTTTAGTTGTAGTTTTGTTGTGGTTGTGAGAGGCAGCACGTACAGGTGTATACCTTATGCCGCCATCTTCGTTTCTCCCCAAATGTTTATTTATTGATTTTAGTGAGAGAGGAAGGGGGAGAGAGAGAGAAACATCATGTTGTTGTTCCACTCATGGATTCATTCATTGGTGGTTTCTGTTAAGTGCCCTGATCGGGGATCAAACTTGCAACTTTGGGGTATTGGGAGAACGCTCTGACCAACTGAGCTAACAGGCCGGGCCTAATCCATTTATTTTTCATTTCACTAAGTAAATTTGATTGTATCTATAAACATGTTACACAATATAATGTATTTAAACATTTTTTTCCACTTTAAGAGACATACTCTACAAAATTTTTAAAAAGTTATCTGATTTTTAAAGTTTACATTTCCACCTGCAAAAAAAAAAATCACATGAGTATCTGATTTTCTAATTTATGCAAGTGAAATTCAGATAACTGACCTGGCCAGTGGTTCAGTGGTAGAGTGTCAGACCTCACACCAAAGGGTCGCTGGTTCAATTTCTGGTCAAGGACACGTACCTTGGTTGCAGGTTTGTTGCCTGGCCCTGGCCAAGGCACATGCGAGAGGCAGCAATTGATATGTCTCTCTCATTATGCTTCTCTCCCTCTCTCCCCCTCCTCTCTCTCTCCCCATTTCTCCCTTCCACTCTCTTTAAAAATCAATGGAAAAAATATCCTTGGGTGAGGATTAACAAGAACAAATTCAGACAACCAAGATAGTAGTCTTCAGAAGCTAACAGTCTATAACCCAATGCTGGAATAGCATCATGCATGCCATATAATGGCACGATAAGGCTCTAATAGCAAGAACAATCAAACACACCTCTCACCAAAAGTCATTAACTTGTTTTCTTTAACTCAAAGTAAGCTTATTACTCTTTTTAAAAAAATATTTTATTGATTTTTTTACAGAGAGGAAGGGAGGAGAGGGATAGAGAGTTAGAAACATCGATGAGAGAGAAACATCAATTCAGTTGCTTCCTGCACACTCCCTACTGGGGATGTGCCCATAACCAAGGTACATGCCCTTGACTGGAATCGAACCTGGGACCCTTCATTCCACAGGCCGACGCTCTATCCACTGAGCCAAACTGGTCAGGGCAAGCTTATTACTCTTAACATTTTTCTTTAGCAAGAAACATGTATAGCCCTAGCCAGTTTGGCTCAGTGGATAGAGCATTGGCCTGCGGACTGTAGGGTCCCAGGTTTGATTCTGGTCAAGGGCACATGCTTGGGTTGCGGGCTTGATCCCCCAGTCAGGGGGCGTGCAGGAGGTAGCCGATCAATGATTCTCTCTCATCACTGATGTTTCTATCCCTCTCTCCCTCTCCCTTCCTCTCTAAAATCAATAAAAATATATTTTTTAAAAAAGAAATATGTGTAATTATTTTAAATCTACAATGCCACATAAAGGAGCTCAAGACATTGTGGCCAGAAATGAATTGTGTGAAGGATGGGTAATGGGGGAGACAGAAGGCTGGGAAAACAAGTTGGGAAAGACACTTGTGAAATTCTTGCAGAACCATCATGGCACAGAAGAGTTGCCCTGGACGGTGAGGCTCATTCAGTGCACCAAAAGGTTGCCAGTTTGATTCCAGGCTGGGGCACATGCCCAGGTTGCTTGCTTAATCCTCAGTGGGTGTGGGGGTGCAGGAGGCAGTCAATCAATGTTTTGCTCTCACATCTATGTTTCTCTCTTTCCCTCTCCCTTCCTTTCTCTCACTAAAAAAAATGAAAATAAAATAAAATAAGAGTCCAACTCATTCTGTGATGTTCTAGAAGCCAAAACAAAGACTTAACCATTTGAAATCCACAGAAACTCCAGTTCAAATGCAGGTACTATTATCTGTCATAGGGAGTACTCAGAATGGAATTTAACATAGAATTATGCTGTCATTTGTAATTTAAACACACACACACACATTTGGTGCTGGTTGAAGGAAGACTGCTACACACATGTGAATACGTGTACAAAACCCTCTTAAAACAATACGTAGAGACTTAACAATGGTTGCCACGGGGGAGAGAGACAGGGATAGGATGGGGAATTACCCTGCTCACTATACACTTTTGTTCAGCCTGTGTTTTAACATTTAATAAAATGAAAGGGAGAGGGGTGCCCTAGCAATTTTTCTGACACCGATGGTGCTTAAGCACACTGTCAGGCAGTGCATAAGTGCTTTAAAAGGAATTCCTGCTTTGGGGAAGGACCTGATCATGATGGTATCACTCAGGTCCCTTTTAACTTAGAGCTGTGAAGGTAGATGAGACAGGAGAGCCAGGGAAAACGGCGGGGGGCGGGGGGGGGGGGCGAGCAGAGGGGAGGAGGTGGTACGTGAGGGGTCTTTATCCATCCCATTTCCTTCAGTGTTCCTAAAGAGAAGAGGCAGAGCCAGCAGTGCTAATCAGAAGCAGAGAGAAGCCTGAAACCCCGACTTGATGTTTTCCTATGCTTTTCTGAGTGTACATTTAATTCCTCTTTTATTTTCAAATCAGCACTGTGGCAGGTATTATCCACAACCATTATCCTTGTCCTGAGGTAGCTGTCAACCCATGGAGAGAAACAGGATCAACTCTGGCGAAATACCAGCCGGACTTTGTTTCTGGAGGCTGTAGTTGCCTCTGTCAGAAGTATAAAACTCCACTTCCCTTTCTGCCAGGAGAGACCAGTGTGACGTTCTCTTCCCCTGCATACCTCTGGGGACGAGGCAAGCAGACAGCTACAGTGTCTCACTGGATCCTTCCAGAGGTTGCTTCCCTATCCGAGTCAGCTGACCTAACCCCCAGGCACAGCGGCCTGCTGTCTGCCGATGCCGTCTTGCCTCCTTAGCTTGTGTCCACTTTTGACTTATGGCTCCGGCCCAGGCTTTGACTAATGTATTTAGCATTGATCCCTGACTTGGCAATAATCTTTTCCATGAGGTCACCTGCCTTGCTTGCACCTTCAACCTGGTACTGCCTGCACCCCTGGTTCGACATATGGTATGGACAAGCCCAGGTCACTGAGGAAGTAAAAACCAAGTTTGTCCTACCTGATGAAATACCTGATTACTTTATGCTTGCATAAAGAGAAATTTGCTTCAGGGAACATAAATGCTGAATATGGGATTGCCCTTTAAAAGGGAGAATATCTACTCAACCTCATTTGGGAAATGCTTCTTCTATCTCCATTGTTCAGGTTAACTATATAATGTGTGAATTAACTGGCTCTTTTCCTTTATCTTGTTTGGCTGTCTGCTTAGCTTCTCAGTTATATAGAAAGTGCTTAATAGCATCTTTACCAATGAATAAAGAAATAGAAAAATGACATTTAAAAAAATAAAAATGTGGGGGCCCTAACCAGTTTGGCTCAGTGGATAGAGCATCAGACTGCGGACCAAAAGGGTCCTGGGTTTGATTTTGGTCAAGGGCACGTACCTAGGTTGCAGGCTCCTCTGGTTGGGGCGCATGCAGGAGGCAACCAATTGATGTGTTTCTCTCACATTGATATTTCTCTCTGTCTCTCCCTCTCTCTTCCACTCTCTCTAAAAATCAATGGAAAAATATCCTCAGGTGAGAATTTAAAAAAAAAACCGGGGTTCTTTTTTTATTTTACTACTGGTTTATTTGGCAAAAATAAAATGTTAATAAGGATTGAATTAGATACCTTCTGAAAATGGCAGACTAGAGAATGGGGAACAACTCTTTCACTGAGAAATTTAGAAAAGCTGCACAAAACTATTAGAATGATTTTTGAGAAGGCATTGAAGAAACTAACAACATAGTAAAGAATTACAGGGCTGAAATCTACATGATTTCAAGCAGGTGCATCCGGTTCTCCAATGGCATCTGCCAATTCCTAAAAAAGCAACTGAAAGATTGAGAAGCTGAGTAGATACTTTAAACAGGGACCTACAATGAAGGAGAGCTCGGGGGAAAAAAATTCCACACTCTGGGCTGGGAACTCAAGGGTTAGACCCTAGGACAGTGATGGGCAACCTTTTGAGCTTGGTGTGTCAAACTTCGCCAAAAAACTGAGCATAACTCGGGTAGTGTGTCACTTTGAGGAAAAAACATTATTTCGCAAATGTTTCATCCTCAGGAGCAGCAAATGTTTCATCCTCCGCATGCGGCCACCTCAGCGGCCGCGTGTCATCAGAAATGGCTACACGTGTCAGTGCTGACACGCGTGTCATAGGTTCGCCGTCACTGCCCTAGGAATAAGGATGAACTGAAGCCCAGCTTCCAATTATCTCAAGCCCTATATTAGAGTAACCTTATCTGGAATTGCTAGTGTCCCTAACAGATACTGTTGTAATTAGCTAGTTGTTAATAACAATAATTAGCTAGTTATTAATAATAGTAAAGGAGCAAAAGGGAGGCCAGGCATTATAGGCATGTCATTTGGGCAGCTTCACCAGGAAGTTGCAATTTCACACCCCCCAGGCAACCACAGGCCTATTCCCTGCAGTTCACTGGGGGAAGGGGCCCAACAAAGGGGAGAGAGAAGCATTCGCAGTGAAGTTGGGGTGAAATGGGAAGGTGCTTGCTGTCAGTCAAACCTGAGATCAGAAATCATTGGCTGTAAGAGATGGAGCCAACAACGCAAGAGCATGGAAATTTGGGAATACATAATCCCCTAAACAAAAGAGCTGGCTCTCTTGGTGCTCTTGACCCTTGGCTCCTGGGGCTCTCTGGTTCCTGCTTCTTTGTACTTGCCCGTGTTTCCTCCATAGCCATGTGGCCCTGCAGACCCCACATACAATGGACTGATGGACTGCCACGAGGAACACAAACTAAGCCAGACTGATGCTAATTGTTCCAACATGGAATGAAAGCCCTGGGCACTGGCTCTGATTCCAGCTCTGATGAAACCAAAGCTATACGTCTTCCTTAGCGGGACAAGGGAAATAGGGCCTTGGAAACTCAGGGGTATAATTCCACAGAAATAAAGCTTTCAACAATACCTCATCCTCCCATGGGGGTCTCCAGGAATTCTTATTCCTGTGGTACCCCAAGAACCCCACTTCTCCAGATAACATAACCATCTACCAAAAACAAATGTAAATAAATCTTCTCTAGCAAAACACAGCATTGTTATATTCAAATTATTTCTGCAATAATTAATATACAATATCTTGCACACAAGCACCCGGCCAGTGTTGCTCGCTCAGTGGTTGAACAGTGACCCATGAACCAGGAGGTCATGGTTCAATTCCTGGTCAGGGCACATGCCCTGGTTTCGGGCTTGACCCCTGGTGGGGGCTTGCAGGAGGCAGCTGATTGATGATTCTCTCTCATCATTGCTGTTTCTATCTCTCTCTCCCTCTACCTTCCTCTCTCTAAAATCAACAAAAGCATATTTAAAAAATAAAACAAAATAAAATAAACAAGCTTATGAAAAGCCATCAGTTGAAACCCAGAGAAACAACAGAAAATAGAAATAGACCCATAAAGATCAAAATAATAGAGTTCTGGTGGGAGAGAGGCTCTTCCTTTCCGTCTGGCCGCAGCCATCAGGTAAACCAAGATGGGCGCTTACAAGTACATCCGGGAGCTCTGGAGGAAGACGCAGTCCGATGTAATGCGCTTCCTCCTCCGGGTGCGCTGCTGGCAGTACCGCCAGCTCTCTGCGCTCCACAGGGCCCCCCGCCCCACCCGGCCCGACAAAGCGCGCAGGCTGGGCTACAAGGCCAAGCAAGGTTATGTCATCTATCAGATTCGTGTGCGCCGTGGTGGCTGCAAACGCCCTGTTCCTAAGGGTGCGACCTACGGCAAGCCTGTCCATCACGGTGTGAACCAGCTGAAGTTTGCTCCAAGTCTTCAGTCTGTTGCCGAAGAGCGAGCTGGACGCCACTGTGGGGCTCTGAGAGTCCTGAATTCTTACTGGGTTGGTGAAGATTCCACGTACAAATTCTTTGAGGTTATCCTCATTGATCCATTCCATAAAGCTATCAGAAGAAATCCTGACACTCAATGGATCACCAAACCAGTCCACAAGCACAGGGAGATGCGAGGGCTGACATCTGCGGGCCGCAAGAGCCGTGGCCTTGGGAAGGTCCACAAGTTCCACCACACTATTGGTGGTTCTCGCCGTGCAGCTTGGAGAAGGCGCAATACTCTCCAGCTCCACCGTTACCGCTAATATAAGTAATGTTTGTAAAATTCTTACCGAATAAACAATTTAGAAAAAAAAAATAATAGAGTTCTCACTCAAAGGTGTAAAAATCACTGCTGAACATGTTTTAAGAGATTAAAGACTAGTATTGACTCAGCAAAGAATTGGAAACTATGAAATAGAACTAACTGCAAATTATAGGATTAAAATAACCAAAATGAAGAACTCATTTTTACCTCATATTAGTGACCTCTGCAGAGATAACTAATAAATCAGAAGATAGGTTAGAAAAAACTATCTAGCATGAAGTACTGAGACAAAAGGAAAGGAACCATAGGAGAGAAAGTAAGAAACAGATGTAGGTGGACTAAATTTTAGGTAAGTGGAATACCAAAGGCGAGGAAATAGAAAATGGAGATGAAGCAAATTTGAGGAGAAATGAGAATTTTCCAAAATTGGTGAAAGATATCGAGCTGCAGATACAAGCAGCTCTATGAGTCCCAAACAATATAAATACAAAGTGGGGGGGGGGGGGGGTGTTTAGATACAACACAATAGAAATTATAAAAGAAAAATATTATGTTCAGCCAGAGGAAAAAAAGACTTTTGAAAGAGCAACAGTAAGACAGACAGCAGAATTCTCAATCAAGATAATGAAATCCATGTTATTTGCAGATTTTTAATATTTCCTACAACTTTTGTAATATTATACTGTTAGTACAATTATTATATTTAAAATCATTTTTCCTGAAATATCAATGTTTAATGCATGTAAATAACTGATTATTTTGTATCTACATGTAATATTATATTTAAAATAGTTTTTCTTGAAATATTGTTTATTGCATGTAAATGGCTAATTATTTTGTACATACAATCTGGTAATAGATTCATTTTGTATATTGTAAAATAAATAAATAAATAGATATTTTTAAAATATATATTTTATTGATTTTTTTACAGAGAGGAAGGGAGAGGGATAGAGAGTTAGAAACATCAATGAGAGAGGGATAGAAAGTTAGAAACATCCATCAGCTGCCTCCTGCACACTCCCCACTGGGGATGTGCCTGCAACCAAGGTACATGCCCTTGACCGGAATCAAACCTGGGACCCTTCAGTCCGCAGGCTGATGCTCTATCCACTGAGCCAAACCGGTTAGGTCAAAATAAATATTTTTTTAAAAGAAGAAAAAAAAGATAATGGAATCCAGTAGATATATTGAAGTGTCCAAAAGAATGAACCAGAAACTACATGATAAAAATCAACCTTTACTGCCATGGCCAGTTAGCGTAGTTGATTAGAGCGTCATCCTGATACACGAAGGTTGTAGGTTCAATCCCCAGTTAGGGCACATACAAGAATCAACCAATGAATACACAAATAAGTGGAACATTAAGTCGATGTTTCTCTCTCTCTCCTCTCTCTCTCTCTCTCTCCTCTCTCCTCTCTCCTCTCTCTCTCCTCTCTCCTCTCTCCCCTCTCTCTCTCTGTCTCTCTCTCTCTCTCTCTCTCTCTCTCTCTCTCTCTTTCTCTCTCTCTCTGTCTCTCTCTCTCTGTCTCTCTCTCTCTCTCTTTCCCTCTCTCCCTCCCTCTCCCTCTCCCTCTCTCTCTCTCTCTCTCCCCTTTCTTCTCTCTCTCTAAAAGCAATAAAATAAGCCCTGGCTGGTATGGCTCAGTTGGTTGGAGCATCGTTTCATGCACTGAAAGGTGATGGGTTCAAGGGCACATCCCCAGTAGGGGGTGTGCAGGAGGCAGCTGACCGATGTTTCCCTCTCATCAATGTTTCTAACGCTCCCTTCCTCTCTGTAAAAAATCAATAAAATATATTTTAAAAAATTATTTTCTTTGGGAGGCAGCATAAGAGCGCAATCTCTGAAATCAGACTATGCCTCACAGTGCTGCTATGAAGTGAATATATGGGAAACATTTATAAATTGTACAGTGCTGGGCATTTTAAGTAACTGCTTAATAAATATTGGGTATTTAATTACAGGTGCCATAAACCAGCTTAATGTAAATTAAGGAAAAAGTGGGATTTTTAAAAAGACACAAGCATGTACCACAGACCTCAAGGACAATAATGCATCAATTCTAAGTCACAGAATAGGATCTAAACAGGATAAAAAAGCTTATTAAGAACCTACAAAGTACTGTTTCTCCCCTTTTTTTCTCTATATTCCTCATTTATTCTTCTCTCTCACACAGGGAACTGAGTGATAGCTTTACAGAAGCTATTTCTAAAATTCTTGGAATGATTAGTCTGAGGCAAGAGGTGAGGTCAGTAATACAAACACGATTGCTAAATCATCAACCCTATTACCTATGGGGGCAATTTCAGAGAAGGGATACGCTCAGTACCTCGGCATTCACCACGATGAGAAAAGTGCTGTGATAGAGATGGACTCAGAACGCTATGGGTGGCCCTGGAGGGCTTTCTTTCAGACTTCTCAAAACAGAGTACCTGCCTTTTCACCTGGGGATCCCATTTGATGTAATTGTACACCAAATCCTAAAAGTCCTGAAACACCAATCAGAAAGAATATATGCACCCTTATGTTCCTAGCAGTATTATATTTACAACTAGAGGCCCGGTGCACGAAATTCGTGCACGGAGGGGGGTTGTCCCTCAGCCCAGCCTGTACCCTCTCCAATATGGGACCCCTTGAGGGATGTCCGACTGCCCATTTAGGCCCAACCGGGATTGGGCCTAAACGGGCAGTCGGACATCCCTCTCACAATCCAGGACTGCTGGCTCCAACTGCTTGCCTGCCGGCCTTCCTGATTGCCCCTAACCGCTTCTGCCTGCCAGCCTGATCACCCCCTAACCACTCTGCTGCCAGCCTGGTTGATGCTTAACTGCTCCCCTGCCAGCCTGTTTGCCCCCAACTTCCCTCCTCTGCCAGCCTGGTCACCCCTAACTGCCCTCTCCTGCAGGGTTGATCACCTCCAACTGCTCTCCATTGCAAGCCTGGTCCCTCTCAACTGCCCTCCCTTGCAGGCCTGGTCCCTCTCAACTGCCCTCCCTTGCAGGTCGGGTGCCTCCCAACTGCCCTCTCCTGCTGGCCATCTTGTGGTGGCCATCTTGTGTCCACATGGGGGCAGCTATATTGTGTGTTGCAGTTCCTAGCAGCATTATATTTACAATAGTCAAGATCTGGAAATAGCCCAAGTGCCCATCAGTGATGAGTGGATAAAAAGCTGTGGTACATTTACACAATGGAATGCTACGCAGCTGTAAAAAAAAAATAATAATAAGGAATTCTTACCCTTTGTGACAGCATGGCTGGACCTGGAGATTATTATGCTAAGCAAAATAAACCAGAGAAAGACAAATACCATATGATCTCACTCATATGTGGAATCTAATGAACAAAATAAACTGATCAACAAAATGGCATGGATACATGGAACAGACTGACAGATGTCAGAGGTGAGTGAGTGGAGGTGGAGACTGGATAAAGGAAGGTGAAGGGATCAAATAAAGAATATATATGCACTAGAGGCCCGGTGCATGAAATTCGTGCACGGAGGGGGGTGTCCCTCTGCCCAGCCTGCACCCTCTCCAATCTGGGACCCCTCAAGGGATGTCCAACTGCCCGTTTAGGCCCGATCCTAACCCTCTCACAATCCAGGACTGCTGGCTGATGCTTAACTGCTCCCCTGCCAGCCTGTTTGCCCCCAACTTCCCTCCTCTGCCAGCCTGGTCACCCCTAACTGCCCTCTCCTGCAGGGTTGATCACCTCCAACTGCTCTCCATTGCAAGCCTGGTCCCTCTCAACTGCCCTCCCTTGCAGGCCTGGTCCCTCTCAACTGCCCTCCCTTGCAGGCCGTGTGCCTCCCAACTGCCCTCCTGATTGCCCCTAACCGCTTCTGCCTGCCAGCCTGATCACCCCCTAACCAATCCCATGCCAGCCTGATTGATGCCTAATTGCTCCCCTGCCAGCCGGTTTGCCCCCAACTTCCCTCCTCTGCCGGCCTGGTCACCCCTAACTGCCCTCCCCTGCAGGGTTGATTGCCTCCAACTGCCCTCCCTTGCAGGCGTGGTCCCTCTCAACTGCCCTCCCTTACAGACCTGGTCCCTCCCAACTGCCCTCCCCTCCTGGCCATCTTGTGGTGGCCATCTTGTGTCCACATGGGGGCAGGATCTTTGACCACATGGGGGCAGCCATATTGTGTGTTGGAGTGATGGTCAATCTGCACATTACTCTTTTATTAGATAGGATAGAGGCCTGGTGCACGGGTGGGGGGCAGCTGGTTTGCCCTGAAGGGTGTCCCGGATCAGGGTGGGGGTTCCCTTGGGGTGTGGGGTGGCCTGAGCGAGGGGCCTGTGGTGGTTTGCAGGCCAGCCATGCACCCTGGCCACCCAAGAGGAGGCCCTGGTATCTAGAATTTATTTACCTTCTACAATTGAAACTTTGTAGCCTGGAGCGGAGCCAAGCCTCCTGCTCACTCCGTAGCCAGCAGCCATTTCTTTTGGGGTTTATGTACCTTCTATAATTGAAACTTTGTGGCCTTAAGCGGAGGCCTAGGCCGGCCAGGGTATGCGAAAAGCTTTGCTTCTTCCATTGCCAGGGGAAACCCTTGCCTCCTGCTCTTTCCAGCTCCATAGCTGCCACCATTTCTGTTTGGATTTGTTTACCTTCTATAATTGAAACTTTGTAGCCTTGAGTGGAGGTCTAGGCCAGCAAGGGCAGGTGGAAAGCTTGACTTCCTCTGTTGCCTCCCTCCCGCTCTCTGTGGCTGTAGCCATCTTGGTTGGGTTTATTTGCATATTTGCTCCTGATTGGCTGGTGGCCGTGGCTTGTGGGTGTAGCAGAGTTAGGGTCAACTTGCATATTACTCTTTTATTAGGTAGGATAGCCCATGGACACAGATAATAGTGTAGGGTCAAGGGAGGGGGACAGGGGGCTAGGGGGAGGTGGGCAAGGTGAGGGGAATGGGGGACATCTGCAATAATGTCAACAATAAAAAAGTTAAATTACAAAAATCCCCAACAAGTGGCACTTAATATATTGATATATCACAATTATTCTTGATACTTTTGTCACCCCCTATGTTCTTAGTCGAGACAAGAATAAGAGTTCTCTTCAATATTCCTCCATATGCCTTCAATTAAAACCTGCATATGGTAAGCTGAGTATATATTTAGTGATTGATAAATGCATCTAAAAGATATGAGCTAGTCTATTCTTCCTCCACTAGTAGGACTTTGCTTTAGTAGTTCGTAACAGATCAAACTGAAATGCAGAGTATGGGGGATGGTCTCTGGGGGATTTCCCTAGATGCTCTATTTGCACGAATTGCTATGAACTTGGTCTGTTGGGCTGATAGGATAATATGGATGTCTGGGGAAAATGGGTGAAATGAGGGTGAAGAGAGAGGATGGCCAGGCACACATCCCAGCCACTGAAAAGGGGTGAGGCCCCAAAGTGGAAGAGATGTGTTCCCAAAAGACTCCAACTGGTAAAACTGGCTGAGAGCTGAGTGGCTCTGAGGCCAGGTGACAGACTGTAATGCAAAACTGGTGGGAGGTCCATCCTCCATGGTCTGCACATTTGGGCCTGCAAGGACTCAGTGTGGCCACCTGCAGAGGACAGCTGGACTTACTCAAGTTGTGTGCTCAAGGGCACTAGTAGCCAAAGCCAGGGCAAGATCCCTCAACAAGAAAGCTGGGCAAAACCTGAGTGAACCCACTTCTGAGGATATGACACAACCCTGGTGGATCCCAGAAATGCCTTGGGGAGTCGGGGGTGGAGGAATGAAAGAGGCTGTTACTTCATGAGCATATAGGAATAGAGGCTCATCCCACTTAAGGCATTCATTGTTATTTCAGTTATACCCAGAGTTGGGGCCTGGAATCTTTGGCACGGAGTTGAAAAAATTTTATAAATGAAAATTACTCAGGCCGAAACCGGTTTGGCTCAGTGGATAGAGCGTCGGCCTGCGGACTCAAGGGTCCCGGGTTCGATTCCGGTCAAGGGCATGTACCTTGGTTGCGGGCACATCCCCAGTAGGGGGTGTGCAAGAGGCAGCTGATCGATGTTTCTCTCTCATCCATGTTTCTAGCTCTCTATCCCTCTCTCTTCCTCTCTGTAAAAAATCAATAAAATATATTTTAAAAAAAATTACTCAGATTACTCTTTTGTAAATGTATACAAGCTCAAGTTTAAAATGTTTCCTTTTTTAGGTTATTAGGTTTTTGCTTTTGAGTCATATTTTATACTTTTATCCCTTATCTCATATATGGCTTGCAAATATTTTTTTCCATTCTATAAGCTGACATTTCATTTTATTGTGTGCTGTGCAGAAGTCTTTGTTTAATGTAGTCCCACTTGTCTATTTTTTTCTTTTGTCTGTGCTTTTGGTGTCATATCCAAGAATCATTGTCAAGACCAATGTGATAAAGCTTTAACAAATGGGCTAAAGACTTGAACAGACATCTCCAAAGAGGACCTACAAATGACCAACAGGTACATGAAAAGATGCTCCACTTCATGAATCATCAAGGAAAGGCATATCAAAACCACATTACCTCACACTGGTTAGAATGGCTATCATTAAAAAAATAACAAAAGGCAGGTTTTGGTGAGGATGTGGCAGCTCTTGTATAATGTTCATAGAAATGTAAAATGATGTAGCTATTATGGAAAACAGTATGTAGATTCCTCCAAAAATTAAAAATAGAACTATCTGATCCAGCAATCCTACTTCTGAGTATTTATCAAAAGTAATTAAAATCAGGATCTCAAAAAGGTATTAGGACTCCAGTGTTCATTGTAGCATTATTTACAACACCCAAAAAGTGGGAATAACATCAATGTCCACCAATGAAAAAATGGAGAAAGAAAATGTGGTATATACATGCAGTGAAATACTATTCAGCCTTTAAAAAAGGGAAATCCTGAATAAGGACAATTACTGCATGTTTCCACTTATATGAGGTACCTAAAATAGTCAACTCATAAAACCAAAAAGTAGAGTGGTGGTGGCCAGAGGCTGTGGGGACTGCTGACTTCTTGTTTTATTTCTTGTTCCACAACTCTAATCCATGTCGCCCCACTTCCCAATGCCAACTGACATCTTTATATGTACATTTTGGGTTGGTGCCTACAGACATTTATAGTAAAAAGTTTAGTACTGAGCATAAGCTATTCAGCTATCCCCAGAATTCCTGCATTCATCTATTATTTATACCTTACAAATGCTAAGATCAAAGATGAAGAAAATTTAGATATTTCAGCTTGACAGGAGGCTTGGGGAAACTACCAGGAACAAAATAATTTTGAGTCTCAAGTGGGGAAAAATGAGCTTCCTGATTGTGATATTTTATTTAAACAAGGCAAAGAATATTCCTTTGCCCCTCAGTAGTTAAAAACATATAAATTATGATGAACTTAAAATTTATATAGAATATTTTAGTCTTTTAATATGTTATTGGAATTTTTAAAAATAAAACTATATATTGAGGTATTTGCCACACTTCACCCCTCATTTTAAATATAAAAGGTGATAAATACACTAAATTATCAGTTTAAATAGCATCTTTTTATCCATGAACATCCTTACACACATACATTTTTTAATAGGCTTTATTTCTTAAAGTACTTTTACATTTACAGAAAATTTAAGATAGTACAGAGCTGTCATGTACCTGGCACCAGTTTCACCAATTACTAACATCCTACAGTGGTATGGTGTATTTGTTACATTTAATAAACCAATATTAATATTGTTATTAACTAAAATCTGTATTTGCATTTCAATTATAATTACATAAAGTCAAAACAAAACTCCTTATTTTGCTAGAAACCTACAAACTCAAATATATGTTGAAAATACATCAGAGTAATTGCCTATGCAGCTATGAGATAGGAAGTAAGAAATATGACTAAAAGGAAATAAACAAATAAATGAAATAAGAGCTTTTCAGGAGCAGATAGCTGGTTACAAACTGAAAAGTACAACGAACTAACTCAGATATATTAAAAAAGGAAGAGGTTGAAGTGAGAATGACTTTAGGGTAAAGGACTGTCATACTTATTTAGCTGTTAAGTCCCAGGAAAAGAGAATGAAATTTAGGTTATGAATTATTAGCATATTAGTGGGCATGTCCATTTCCCCCATCTTCCCCTCCCCCCGCCCCCATGCTGCATTATCTTCTAATGTCACGTCAGCTCATTTCACCAACTGTTTGGCCGCCAATCTCTTGTCTCTCTCTTCAGCAATGGTGAGACGAATACCCTTTCCACGGGGAAGGGAAATCCATGGTTTGTTGCCTTTGCCGATAACAAAAATGTTGGAGAGCCGGGTGGCAAAGCTATTGCCAGTGGTATCTTTGACGTGAACTACGTCAAAAGAACCAGGGTGTTTCTCTCTGTTGGTGATCACACCAATTCTTCCCAGGTTGGCACCTCCGGTGATCATACACAGGTTACCGGTGTCAAACTTGATGAAATCGGTAATTTTGCCAGATTCCAAATCAATCTGAATGGTGTCGTTCACCTTGATGAGGGGATCAGGGTAGCGGATGGTGCGAGCATCATGGGTCACCAGATGAGGGATTCCTTTTGTGCCCACAAAGATCTTCCTCACTTTGCACAGCTTGTACTTGGCCTCCTCAGGTGTTATACGATGAACAGCAAAGCGACCCTTGGTGTCATAGACCAGACGGAAATTCTCTCCTGTCTTATCAATGCTGATGACATCCATAAAACCAGCAGGGTAGGTCACGTCGGTTCGGACCTTGCCATCGATCTTAATGAACCGCTGCATGCAGATCTTCTTTACTTCATCTCCTGTTAGGGCATACTTAAGTCTGTTTCTTAGGAAAATGATGAGAGGGAGACATTCTCTCAGCTTGTGGGGACCGGTAGATGGACGAGGAGCAAACACACCGGTCAGTTTATCCAGCATCCAATGCTTTGGAGCTGCTACACGCTTCAGATGCTTCTTGGGACCACGAGCCATGGCTGTGCTAGGCACGAAAAGAGGACTCTCTTCTTGCTTAAAAGTAAAAAAAACCACAAGGGGTCAAATATATGGTAACAGAAGGAGACTAGACTTTGGGGGGTGAGCACACAACAGAACATACAGATGATGGATTATAAAATCGTACACCTAAAATATATATAATGTTATTAACCCATGTTATCCCAATACATTTAATTTTTAAAAAAGAGTAAAGAATCACAGAATCTAGAGTTGTAAAAGGCCTTAGATTTTTGCATCTTCTGGAAGCAAGTTAATGTGTTAGGAAGACTGAAGAATTTACAGTCAGGTAGGCCTGGGTACTTACTAGCTAGAGGACTGCATGATCACTAACCTCTCAGGTCCTCAAAGTACTCACCTATAAGAGGAGGGTAAATACCTTGCAGGGAAGGGTTGGAAATCATATACATAGAATGATAACGATAGTGTCTGGAATATATTTGACTCTCAATAAGCGGAAGCTATTATATATTCCAATTTCCCCACTTCATATAGAAAGAAATGGAGGCTACTATCTCATGGAAGTTAGAGGCACACCCAGGAACATATTTAAAACCCATTTAAATGGATTTCAAGTGCATATACCTAAGAGTGGAATTGGAGGCATGACTTTAAGATTAATTCCTAGAAGTAGGATTGATGTGTCAAAAAGTTAATAAATGTAAAATTTTGTTAGAGATTGACAAATTTCCCTTTCAAAATTACTGAACATGTTTGTATTTCTACCAGCAATTTATGAGTGCCTAATACATTCTTTTAAAAGAGAAGTGATGTCTCTAGAACATTAAAACTTTAAAAACCATGTTGAGGGGGGTGGGGGCATGTGTGGGGAGGGGTGTGGGCTGGGAATGGGGGGATGAGGACAAATATGTGATACCTTAATCAATAAAGAAATTAAAAAACAAAACAAAACCATGTTGAGCAAGATGGCCCATGAAAACAGGTGTGACTAAGGACTGGACTAGTTCCACCAACACACAATCTTCATTAGGAACAGGGTGAGGACCAAGAAACTCATTTAGTACTGAGCAGCTATTCAATTGTAAAGCCTTCTTTCTAAGAGATTGATTTTTTTATATGTGAAGAAAGATTTACTTTGTATGAAGTGCATGGCATGGAAGAGGAGGGTGACCTAGATATGTGGCTTTGCATATATGGATCCTCATTGTGGAGGGCATAATGAAGTAGAGGTTGCCTCCCCAGCATCTACCCCACTTCCCCCAACTACTCTTATTTTGTTGTTCTCACTGTCATTTACTGTTATCCACTCCTTTCCACAAAGCCTATAACCTTTGAAAAAACATACATCTACCCCTGGGCCTAAGGCTGAGAATGTGGCTCAGGCTTCAGCTAACCAGCCCAGTTATTCCCTGATTGCTTAAGGTTTCAAATATGGACACATAGTCCCATGAGGGCAAAGGTAAAAAATAAGCTGTCTAGAGAAAAAAGAAACTAGGCACCTGTGTAATTGATCCTCTCAATTAAACTAACCTTTAAGCTGTCTTACCTCTGAACCAATAAATTCAATTTATTATTTAAATCATAAGAGCTGGGTGTTTTGTGACTTGCAACCAAAAATACTCTAATTTGTATAATGAGCAATGTTAGCATTACCAAGACATATTTCATAAGCTCATGCTATTCCCTAGGCTTTTAAAAGAACAGATGGGTGAAAAATAGATTATCTCTACATAAAGCTTTTTCATTACAGAAAAGTTTGTTCTGCTAGTAATGGCCAATGTTACTAGTTTAAATTCTTACTTTTTAGAAACCCAGAAGGACATTATTGTTACCAGGTTTAAATTTCTAGCTCAAATAAAAAATTTAGATCCAAACCTTTATCAAGAAATTTTAACAAGGCATAAAAAGTTTTTAGATTAGAATGAGAGGCACGTACATCTATTTTGCCACAATTTTAAAATATAGTCTTCCTGTCTGTCTCAATTATAGTCAGGTCTATGCTTCTCGGAGCTTCTGCTTTGTTCACTCAAAATGTTTAATTTATCCTGTTACAGACTGTTTAGTGTGGGTTATCAAGAACTGTAAAGAGCCCGCAAGTGGACAAGCTAGCCTTACTCATAGCAATAGCAACATCCAGAACATCAGTATTTCCTTGCACGGGTTACTAGAGTCCCTGCAACCATAGGGCCATGGGAAAAGGGTAAGGGAACACTTGCAGGTGAAGTGGGTGGCATTACCGGAGGGGAAACTTCAGCTCAGGAAACCCAAATATTTTATAATGGGCAGTAGAGGCATGACTTTGCTTTGTTTAGTATACAAACTGACACCATGTGTTATAAACAAAGACAGACTTCGCTGTTCAAAGACAGGAAATCCAGGACCCTATCAAGTTCTAAAAGGATTTTAGATTAAGTCATCACCATCATCTATACCATCAGAATTGGATTAATATTTATGGACTTGCTTGGGGGAGCAAATAATACAATTTGGCACATTTTTAATATTTCTATGTTTTGTTTTGTGTGTTTTTTTTTAACAGATTCAGAATTCTGCTTCTATGTGTGGCAGTGGGTGGGGGGAAGGAAGAGGTGAGTGTTGATGGTGGGACTGTGCCAGCTTGTCCACTCTGCCTTCCACCACAATCCACTGACCTTTCCCCTCTTTCTAAGGGCCTTTCCTTCCTAACCATATACAGTCTTCTCCTTGGAATTGCAATAAAAAGTTTTTCCCCCATATTCTTAGAATATTTGAGTATGTAGAGAAGTTTTAGCACCCTTTATGGTTAGCCACCTGGATAACTACTTGATGGGTTCATCTCTTAATCTGGCCCTAATCACTACCATTATAGTGAGCAGGTGATATATACTGAGTATATATATGTTAAGTGATGATCTAAGAAATAAACTAAATTAGAAAGGGTATCTATATTTTGTGCTAGGTATTGTGCTAGCTGTTTTAAGTACATTATTTCATTTAGCCCATTACAGCACTTTGTGTTAACTAAGGTCCAGAGTGATAAGTAACAGGTACCATGGTGATAAGTAACAGAACCATGTTGAAAATTCTAGCTGCATTTGACATCAAAATCCAAGGTGAGTTCAGAAAATTCATTTTGGAATTCAAGAAGACTGTAACTTAGGAAAAAATAAAAGCTCTGTGCAATGAGAAAAAGAGTGCTAATATATGCCAAGTATTAAATGTGATTACAGATAATGAGTGCTGCAGGAAAATATCCTTAATTAAAATAATTACTGCCATACTCTATAGCTTTATGAAACCCACTGCTCCATGTACTAGAATGGATCAAGGACCATTTTTAGATGGGTAACATTAGTAGATTACTTGACTTTAACTTAAGTCTTGGATTACAACTACCTTGCTTTCTGAACCTCCTCCACTTTTCTGAGCTACCTACCCCAAAACTTAGCTGCATCTGCACCCATTCTTTCTTTTTCTTTTTTGTATAGTTTTATTGATTTCAGAGAGGAAGGAAGCGGGGGAGAGAGAGAAATGTCAATGATGAGAACCATTGATTGGCTGCCTCCTGCACACCCCACTGGGGATGAAGCCCACAACCCAGACATGTGCCCTTGACTGGAATTGAACCTGGGACTTTTCAGTCCGCAGGCAGACACTCTGTCCACTAAGCCAAACCAGCTAGGGCTGCAGCTATTCTTGACTCCTTGTCTCTGCTAGGGGTGGACAAGACACCCTCCCCTATCTAAAGCTGATTTTTATACCTACACCCTCCTTCCTCTTCAGATCCCACTCCAAGTATCCTGCTCAGATGGTGTTTGTTTAATATACTCTTACTGATTTCAGAGAGGAAGGGAAAGGGAGAGATAGAAATATCAATGATGAGATCATTGATTGGCTGCCTCCTGCACGCCCCCTACTGGGGTTCGGGCCTGCAACCCACGTATGTGCCCTAGACCAGAATCCAACCCGGGGCCCTTCAGTCTGCAGGCCAATGTTCTACCCACTGAGCCAAACTGGCTAAGGCCAGATGGTGTTTTTAACCCTTAAGTCTCTATGCCTATCAGCATTTAAACATGCCCCAGGCTTTGCCTTCTTAAAAGACTCTTCCTTCATCCTATATACAGAGCTGGGCAAAAATAGGGTTGCAGTTGTTCTAATGGGGAAGACATGCAGGTTAATAGCTTTATTAATAAATAAATAATAGCACAAGAATAAACTGTTTCATGGACTCACACTATAAACCTCCTTTTGCCAACCGGTGTTTTTCTAGATCTTATGTTACCTCCTTCCTTCATAACCAAGTTTTTTTCTTTTTGAGGAATTGTCCGTATTCATTTCACGTTAATGTGTTGACTCACTACAATCTGGTCAACAGAGTAATGTGGGCCAAAATTGCGCCTCCATTTCCTCCTTCACAAAACGGAGATAACAACAGTACTTGCCTCATAGGGCTGTGGGGGCTCAACGGGTTATTATATATAAAGTAGTTAGGACCTTGCCTGGCAGATACCAAGCACTGTAAGTGTTAACGAACAGTACCATTATAAACATTATTATTTTTTCTAATCCTTACCCGAGGATATTTTCCCATTGATTTTTAGAGCAAGTGGAAGAAAGAGGGAAAGACAGAAATATTGATATGAGAGAAATACACGGATGGTTGCCTCCGGCATGCGCACTGGCCAGGACCAGGCCGGGGAGGAGCCTGCAACCGAGGTACACGCCCTTGACCGGAATCCAATCCGGGACCTTTCAGTCCGCAGGCCGACGCTCCGTTGAGCCAAACCGGCTAGGGCCTAAACATTATTTTTTAATTACACACCGACAAATGTAAAGATAAGACAACAGATACAGCCCAAGTGGTAAAGTAAAAACACATTTCGGCAAATCAACCGGTTGTAAACTCCGTTCAGGCACGTCTCTTACTCTGTTGTATCCCCAGAACGTGGCGCAAGGCCTCACATGCAGTAAATAGGCCACATCCGTCTTTCTGTGTGTCTATCTCCTTAATGCCTATCTTAACGAATAAACATTTGATAACCAATAGTACTAAAATTATATCTCCAAAAGAACTGGATAAATATGCAGGCTCGGTATGTTTTTAAAATTACTTTAAATTTAGCGTCCTTTTTTCTCATAATTCACTACGAATCACATACGCAGGCAGCTAGAGGCTTTTAACCCAAGAATAGACCAAAAAATGCCTGCTTACTCGGTAAATGGCTTGTTAGTAGTAAAAATAATAAAAAGTACATGCTGTTAACTTTACCTAGTAAAAACGAAATGAAGTTTATGAAAAGAAAGTAGTCACCCGCCGTGCCTCCGTCTCCGACGCAATGTGGTGGCTCACGCAATAGAGTCTGACGCCCTCTGACCCCACGCCTACTTGAGTACGTACACCTCCACCTCCTGCGCATGCCCACTTCTGCGCACACCCGCCTTCTACGCATGCCCACTTCCTGCCGGCCGAGGGCGGGCGCAGCGCGCACGTTCGCGTCCGGGTCAACAGGTCAACGCTCCAGACTAGCGAACCCGCCGTCGCCCGCCGTAAATGGCGCTGCTGGCGGGAAAGTTGAGTGCCTGGTTCGCCGAGCATTCGGGGCGATGTGTAGTGACTTCCATAGGGCGGAGTCTGGGACGGAGGTGAGAGTCGTTTGGGTGGGAGCTAGAGGAAAAGTGGACAGGGAGGACTGGCGGATGAGGGAGGCCGAAAGTCGGGGAGGTCGGGAGTGCGGCTCGGGGCCGGGGACGCACCGAGCCTAGAGTCCCGCCGTCTGTGTACCCCACCCCACCTTTGCACCCGCCCACCTGTGCACCCCACCTTTGCACCCGCCCACCTGTGCACCCCACCTGTGCACCCGCCCACCTGTGCGCCCGCCCACCTGTGCATCTGCCTGCCTGTGCACCTGGAGCCGGCCCCGTGACGCGGAGTCTTCCAAACCCCGCGGTCTGAAGCGCCCGCTCGGAGCCTGAGGAAGTCACTCCCGCAGATACGAGACTTCCTGCGTGCACAGATGGGGGTAAAATTGGAGCTCTCCACTCTCTGGGATTATGGCTTAAATCTGCCACAATTTAACGAGGCCGTTTCTGGGTGGGAGAAACTCCGAAAAGGGAGGGGTCGCCAGTGGGAGCCGCTTCTCTAGAACTGGCGGTGTTTGAATCGTCCGTCTCCCTCGCTATCCCAGGTTACATTTCCAGCCTAAGTGACTCCAGAGCCACAAACGATTTGATGCCCTGCAAGAATTTGTTTAGGAATTGAACCAACAAGTGTCAGACATTTACTATATGTTACCCACTGGTTAAGGAGTAGGAGTCAGAAACAAAAGAAACAACTTGTGCCATTCAAGAACTGGGAAAGAGGTTGACTTAAAAATTACCATGTGTGTATAAGTCATGCGGTCCAGTAGAGGGGAGACTAGCTGGGAGGAGCAGATGCCTGAGCTGCTCTTCGAAGGACCATTTGGAGTTGGTTTGGCATTCAGAGCAGAGAGTAGCAAGCAGTTGTGTGGAACAAAGCCAGTGGTTGGCAACAGTATGGGAGGTAAGCTCTGAGAAAGGGGCAGAGATGGGTCAGGAAGGGTCTTTTATGTAGGTAAGGGAAGGAAGTGTTACTGGACCTAGAATGCCAGGTTCTCCAGTCTCAGTGTCATAGAAATGAGCAGGGAACTCAGTACAAGATCAAGCAGAGTTTATTGAAAAGAGCTTGTGCAGCCCTGGCCGGAGTATTCAGTGGTTAGAGCTTCAGCTGGCACACTGAAGGGTCTCGGGTTCGATTACCTGTCAAGGGCACGTACCTGGGTTGCAGGTTCGATTTCCGGCCCTGGTTGGGGCCCTTCTCTCTCCTCCCCCTCTCCTCCTTGCCTTCCACACTCTATAAAAACATCAATGGAAAACATCCTCAGGTGAAGATTAACAAAAGAAAAAAAAAAAAGACCCTGTGCACAAGGGAGTCAACCAGAAGAGGGAAGTCGAGCTCCCCAAGGGGTTCTTGTGGGTGTCTTGTAGAGGGGGCTTGGGCAGATGGAGTTCTTTTGGTCACAATGGAGTCCAGTATGACCCTCTACTGTTTCAGAAGTAATACTCTAAGGCCAGTTAGCAAAGAATGAGGATGTGGTTGGTTGTTCCACCATCGTCATCGGGCCATGGTTGATCCCAGGGTGGTCATAGGGCCTGTAAAATAATGCTTGCATAATTATTTCTGTTACCATTAAATGGACAAAACAACTCTAGCAGAACATGTTTCTGGAAAGGAGGTCATCATCATACATTCTTTCCTTTAAGAATGTGGTTAAGTTCCTTTAACTATGGAATTTTACTGAAAGCCCAAAGCCATAGTCAAGCCTCTAAGATGGAGTTCTTTTGGTCACAATGGAGTCCAGTATGACCCTATACTGTTTCAGAAGTAATACCCTAAGGCCAGTTAGCAAAGAGTAACATTTAGGCTTTGCAGGCCAAGCGGTTTCTGTCACAACTTATTTTCTATTTGGCCTGCTGGCCATGGGTTGCCAGCCCTTGCTCCTTAACAGCAGAGCCACTGGTTGATATAAGAACCACTACAGTTACAACCTTACTTGTTTAAATGATCATTTGACACCAGGTTAAACTGAGATGACTTTTGCAGTCAGAACAAGCCTCGCTAATCCAGAAAATGGGATCCCAGCACAGTCAAATCAGTGAACAAAGAATTTAGCATCATATCCGCTGCCTGCCTGGCCTGTGTGGAGAACCTAAGCCAGATTGCCTTGCTCATGTTACTTTGGAGTGGCGTGGAGGGGAGAAGGTGCGCCAGTGGCAGCTGGGCAGTGGGTGCTCCTCTGTTCTTTTTCCCTTTTGTTAAAACCAGTTAAGCAAGCTCTTTTCCCTGAAGTGCTTACTGTTTGGATGGTGTTTGCTTTCTGTGCACATTAGTCTATTTTAGGGATTCTACCTGGAGGCAAAGTCAGAAATTATCCCAAGGAACTGAAATAAGCAACTTTAAAATTTTAATCCACTAGAATTACCTCCTTAATAAGTGGCTAACCTTCCCCACATCTTGTGAGTAGTAGGGAAAAGACATGTCATGCAGGCTCTCCCAGGAAAACAAAGCTGCAAAGACTTTTCATAGATCCTAGGGATGCAATTTATGGTAGGCCAGATAGAGAGTAGAAAACCTTATAAAATAAGCCCTGGATATAAAGAAGACAAGCATTTGAATATGATTTACAATAGAATAATCCTTTACCTTGCTTTTGTGCCATAGCAATGGAATTTTTGCATTTATATCCTTCTGAGAGTATAGAAAAGATTCACAGCCCTGTGTGATGTAGCTCAGTGGACAGAGTGTCAGCCCACAGACCAAAAGGTCACAGGTTTGATTCCAGGTCAAGTGCATATACCTAGGTTGCAGGTTCGTTCCTCGGCCCCAGTCGGGGTACATGGGGAGGCAACCAATTACTGTATCTTTCACACATCAGTGTTTCTCTGTCTTTCCCCCTTCCATCCTCCCTCCCTCCCACTTTCTAAAAAAATCAATGGAAAAAATATCCTCCAATGAGGATTAACAAACAAAAAAGAAAGGAAAAGATTCACAGCGATTTTGGCCCTATTTTGGTATCATCCACCCAATGGCTTCATTTACACACAGATGTTAAATAGTGTTGTACATTACATTGTCAAATATGGTAACATGCCTTGTGTTTTAAAATAATTGATAATAGCCCTGGCTGGGTGGGTCAGTTGGTTGGAGCGGTGTTACACTGAAAGGTTGCTGGTAATCCCTGTCATGGTGCCTATGGGAGGCAACTGATCAACGTTACTCTCAAAAATCAAGCCTGGTTACAGTTCAGTTCCTCGTCAGGGCACATGTCCAGGTTGTGGGCTTGATCCCCAGTGTGGGGCATGCAGGAGGCAGCTGATTCTATCTCTCCCTCTCTGAAATCAATAAAAAATATATTTTTAAAAAATCAATATACATATCATCGGATGAGGATTAAAAAAAATAACTGATGATAAAAAGGTGAAGGTGTTCCATTTTGGTTGCCACACACAAAATTTTGTGTGCTTTCTTCTTTAATTAACTTTATTATAATTGTTCTATTATTATTTAAAAACATTTTTATTGATTTCAGAGAGGAGAGAGAGATAGAAACATCAATGATGAGAGAGAACCATTTATCAGCTTCCTCCTGCACACCTCACACTGGAGATCAAGCCCACAATCTGGGCATGTGCCCTGACTAGGAATTGAACCATGACCTCCAGGTTCATGGGTCAGTGCTTAACCACTGAGCCACACCAGTCAGGCTATATTTATTATTAAAGTAGTACATGCCTATGACAGAAAATTCCAGTTCTGAAGTGAAAAGTAGGAAACTTCCCCACTCCAAGTACCATCTCCCAAGGTGAATTTGTATAGTCTTCCAGAAATTTTCTAATGTACTTATTTTGGAGGCTGAGTGAGATAATGCTGGACTAGAGAGGTTCAGAGACCTAGGTTCTCATCTTGGCTCTGCCAGTGGACAAGCTTCATGATTTTGGATAAGTTGTTTTACCTTGGCTGCTACCTTTGTATGCTGAGGGAAGTGGGCAATGATTTCTCAGATCCCTTTTAATTCTGCCTCTGTTGTATCGTAAATCAGCGAGCTAGATACAAGATGCCTTAACAAGCCAGTTAATTAGGAGTCTGTTACACGAAGGCTCAGAGCAGAATATCTCTGTCAAATTCTCAGCAAACAACATGGAGGAAGCTTTCTTTATTTATATGCTTCCAGTTCTTTGTCTCCCAAATATGGTTTTTCCGGACCTTCTGTAGACTTTACAAAGAGCTTTGTGTAAGTTATTTTTGCAGACAGCTTGTAACCTTGGATACATAATGAATAAACACTTGGCATGAGAATATGGGAATATTATCAGTATTAGTCTATTACATTAGATGGCTAGCTTGCAAGGTCCAACAGTTAAGTTTATCTTCTCTATTATTTGAGCTAAAAAACAAAGTTATTTTATAGAATAAGAGACTGTCTAAAAATGACAGAGTTTACAATGAGAGAGTTTACAGAACAAGGGACTATCTAACAATAGCAGAGAATTTCAGACAGCAGTTTTTATACAAGATGGAGGTTACTATGCTTCACCTCTAGGAGGTGGGTTTTACTATTTGTATCCTTTCACCAGGCACAGTTTTCTCTGCATAGTAAACACTTGATAAATATTTGTTAATAATAATGACTGGTTGTTGCTATTTTTTTCTTAGAAAAGGTACAGGGAGGCCTTTCCCCCAGAAGCAAATATTAAAAAGACAAGTATTTAGTATTTATTAAATAATAATATTTTGGTTTTGTGTGATAGACTTTTAGAACATCTGTCCCCTTTTCTCTTTGCTTCCCTTATCTAGAATAGAGTCGGCGCTCCAACATTACCATGACTCCATTATAAACCCCATCACCTTCCCTGTCCACCCTAACCTACTTTCCTAACCAAGGTTAAACCCAGCTGTCAGCTTTCACTGTGTTTCTACTACCTCAGTTGAATATTGCTAGAGAAAATCACAACTGGGCCTACTGATTTCATTTTAAAGTTATAACCATCAACCTCAAATGGATACACAGTCCAACCATATTTCTGTAGTAATTAGTTCACTTTCACTTTCTCATTTCAAAATATCTGTCAACAAATACAACCTATTCCTGAATTCCAGACACATGTTCTATTTTCTTGATATATCCATATGGATGTCTAATAGTCGTCCCAAACTTACCATGCTCATGATTGAATCCTGGATCCAGGGAAAATACAGAGTATTAAAGAAGAGTATTGTATGTATCAATGCTAAATTTATCATTGTGATAATTATAATGTACTTGTGCAGGAGAAAATAATTTTTCTAAGGAGATATAGTATATTAAAGTATCTGAGGGCAAGTGGTTCAGCATTCCTGTTCTTTCTGCCCTCAGAAATTCACATGGCTCACTTCCTCACTCCTTCAGGCTTCTGCTCACCTGTCAACTGAGAAGCCTTTCCTGAGGGTCTAGGATAAGCAGTCCTTCCTGCTGCTGCTGCTGTTTATTCCTTTCCCGTGCTTATTCTTAGCACTTACCGCACCTGATGTTTTATACTGTTTACGTGTCTCCTCCCCATCTCCCAACCTGCCATTTAGGGACATGAGAGCAGA
Source organism: Cnephaeus nilssonii (assembly GCF_951640355.1). Classification (NCBI taxonomy): domain Eukaryota; kingdom Metazoa; phylum Chordata; class Mammalia; order Chiroptera; family Vespertilionidae; genus Cnephaeus; species Cnephaeus nilssonii. The sequence goes on along the minus strand of NC_137083.1, from coordinate 78,319,367 downwards.
CTGTTGTCTGGGTTTTCTCCTTTGGTCCCAGTGTCCAAAGTTTGCATATAGGTGCTCAATAATTGTTTAGTTGTTGGATTTCATGCCTTCCTCCTTTTCCCTCTGCCCTCTCTCTACCTCACCTCAGGTGTCATTGAGAAAACAAGAAATTTGACAGGCACATTGTTAGTTTTCCCTGTTGTTTCCATTTCAATCAGAGAACACACTCTTTATGATCTCAGTTGTTTTAAATGGGTTGAGATTTGTTTTCTGGCCCAGGATGTGATCTGTCCTGATGAATGTTCCATGGGCACTTGAAACAAATGGGCATTCTGCTATTGTTGGGTGAAATGTTCTAATGTGTATATGAATTAGATCCTCTTGGTTGTGCTGCTTAAATTTTTTATATCCTTGATGCTTTTCTGTCTAGTAAATCTGAGAGGTGGGTGTTGAATTTCCAACTACAATTGTAGATTTGCCTGTTTCTCCTTTCAGCCGGATTAGTTTTGCCTTACATGTTTCAAGGCTCTGTTTGATATATACACGTTTGGAATGGTATGTCTTGCTGGTGGATTGATTCTTTTACTAGTATTATTATGTAATGTCCCTTTTTGTCTCTGGTAATTTTCTTTGCCCAGAAGTCTACTTTCTTGGATATTAATAGAGCAATTTTTTCATCAAGTTTGTATTGATAATAATATATGTTAACATTATTATATATAACAATATATATGTCAAAATAGTACTCATTTTCTCTGAATTCCTTTCTGTAAAATAGAATAAGTATTTTTGCTCCTAAAAAAGGGGCAACTTCTGCCCTAAATGGTTTGACTCAGTGGATAGAGCATCAGCCTGCGGACTCAAGGGTCCCAGGTTCCATTCTGGTCAAGGGCATGTACCTTGGTTGCAGGCACATCCCCACTAGGAGGTGTGCAGGAGGCAGCTGATCGATGTTTCTCTCTCATCGATGTTTCTAACTCTATCCCTCTCCCTTCCTCTCTGTAAAAAATCAATAAAATATATATATATATATTTTTTTTTAAAAAAGGGCAACTTCTCTACCTGTGATATGGTTTCCATCCATCCTGTATACCCTCCTCAAGGACATTGCTCCTGCAGATATTTCTACTCCTAGGTCATTTCCCTCTGTCTTCTGCATCTTCAATCTTCTTTTCCACGAACCATTTCCATCAGTATCTAAAATAAAAACAAAACAAACAAAACATCTGCCTAGATCCTCCTCTGCTGACCTTTGCCATGCACAAATGAAAATGCTATACAAGAAATATGAATTTAGAAGGCATTGGGGGCCAGGTGGATCCTCTTTCTTGAATACACATTTGCTGTTTAGCAATGCATACAGGCATATCAAAGGTAAAGTTTGGTAAACAGTGAAAGGATTATCAGCTTAGGGAATTTGAGCAACCATTATCTCAACACAATCGGTGTTTAGAGTCAGCCCTGCTAATGCCCAAAGTCCATCAGCCTTCCAAGTTCCTTGGTGCACTCTCATGATAGTATCAGCAAGTGGTGGCTTCCCATGCTCCTCCAGCTCCATTCCTGTACTCTTCAGCACATCAAAGTGCTGTTTGTGCTTTCTGCCTGCACTCCCTTTTCTCCCACTCATTCTTTAGTCACTGTAATCTACCTCTGTCTTCACAGTCCCTTAGAAGTGCTCTTGTCAAGGTTGCCAAGACCTTTCTGTTTCCAAATACAGTGCTCGGCTTGTTTCCATGTCCTCCTCACAGTAGACCTCTCACAGTTGATGGATAGCACCTTAAAACGTTTGCATCCCTGGGGCCTCTAAGGATCTGCCTCTGTCAAACTTTGGGCGGAAGGAACATAGCAGAATATGTGTCCTGCAGGCAAGCTGTCAGGAGAGAGGAGCAGGCTGATCAGTGCACATCTAATTCCTGCTCCTAAAGGTACCCGTTAGAAAAACCTCTCCTCTCCTGGGAAGAGAGAATGAGAGGATGGAATCCACCTAAGTGTTTCTCCAGCAGAGCTCCTCACATTAAGGGAAGAATAAGCCTTCACCAACAATATACTCTTGCAATTTGGATTCTGTGCTTCACTGTCTCTTTCTTGGGTCTTGCATATAGTGATTTTTCTGTCTAGATGAAATTTTAAAGCACAGTCTGCTATAACTTCTTAATGAAATTTTAAGTATGCATTTAGTGGAATTACTAATCTGTGGAATGTCATAAGTTTAAAATTTAGTCCTTAAAATTTCTGCTAGACATTAATGCTGCCTAAGTAGTCAGGTATATGTAGTAATTTTTGCTTGATTATTTATATGTTTGTCTATTTTCCTTTTCCTCTTATAGCATGATTGCTTTAAAAATATTAATAATAAAAGCAGCAGCGTTTCAGGGGATTTCTTTTTTTTTTCAGGGAATATATTTAGAAACAATGGAATTTAACCATATACCAGGTGTACTGGTTAGTAATGCAGATTTTTTTCAATAGATGGAGTTACACATATGTTGATATATATACGATTTGATATGTATGCTGTTTTGTTGGATTGATAACAAGCTTCAAAACTTCATATGTCAAATTTGCTGAAGGTGTTAACATAGATATTTTTACACTAAAAATGTCGAATTTCGTGCCAAAAAAGAGCATTTCCGGGAAGTTTTTTTTTTAAATATTTTTATTGATTTCTTTACAGAGAGGAAGGGAGAGGAATAGAGAGTTAGAAACATCGATCAGCTGCCTCCTGCACACCCCCTACTGGGGATGTGCCCGCAACCAAGGTAAATGCCCTTGACTGGAATCGAACCTGGGACCCTTCAGTCCACAGGCGGACGCTCTATCCACTGAGCCAAACCAGTCAGGGCCATTTCCGGGAAGTTTTAATTCATTACTTTATTTTGAAGAAACATGCTGCTGAATACTCTGGGAAGCTTATGGTGAACATGTCCATCTCAAGATACTTGTGAACGCTGGTTTAAACACTTTTAAAGTGATGATTTCAATGTGAAACACAAAGAACGTCCAGATCAACTGAAAAAGATTGAAGACCAACAATTACAAGCATTATTGGATGAAGATGCGTGTCAAACTCAAAAACAACTTGCAGAAAGATTAAATGTTGCTCAGCAAACAATTTCCGATTGTTTACAAGCAATGGGAAAGATTTTAAAGGAAAATGGGTGCCACATCAACTGAACGAAAGACAAATGGAAAATTGAAAAGTCATCAGTAAAATGTTGCTTCAGTGGCACGAAAGAAAGTCTTTTTTGCATCGAATTGTGACTGGCGATGAAAAGTGGATTTATTTTGAGAATCCCAAACGCACAAAATCATGGGTTGATCCAGGGCAACCATCAACATCGACTGCAAGGCCAAATCACTTCGGACAGAAGACAATGCTCTGTGTTTGATGGGATCAGGTAGGTGTGGTATATTATGAGTTTCTAAAACCAGGTGAAACCATTAATATTGATCACTACTGATAACAAATAATCAATTTGAACTATGCTTTGATCGTGAAACGACCAGAATGTTCCAGAAGACACAGCAAAGTAATTTTGCTTCATGATGACGCACCATCACACACTTCAAAGCCAGTTAAAGACACGTTAGCCCTAACCAGTTTGGCTCAGTGGATAGAGCGTCAGCCTTCGGACTCAAGGGTCTCAGGTTCGATTCCCGTCAAGGGCATGTTGGGTTGCGGGCACATACCCAGTAGGGAGTGTGCAGGAGGCAGCTGATCGATGTTTCTCTCTCATCGATGTTTCGAACTCTCTATCCCTCTCCCTTCTCTGTAAAAAAATAAATAAAATATATATTTTTAAAAATAAATAAAGACACATTAAAAGATCTTGCCTGGGAAGTATTAACCCACCTGCTGTATTCATCAGACCTTGCTCCTTCAGATGACCACTTGTTCCGATCGATGGCACACACACTTTCTGAGCAGCACTTCAAAACGTACGAAGAAGTGGAAAATTGGGTCTCTGAATGGTTTGCCTCAAAACAAGAAAAGTTCTATTGGGACGGTATCCACAAATTATCTGTAAGATGGGGGAAATGTGTAGCTAGCAATGGACATTACTTTGAATAAAGCACTTTTGTTGTTTCTCTTGAAATTATCATGTTTTCTTTGATTACAAAATCAGAATTATTAACCAGTACACCTGGTTATATGAGTACCAGTTGTCTTTTACATATAATTTAGACAAACGCATTATTGAAGAGCTAGGCCTAGTACTATGCCCCCCAAAAATTATTTAATTTTCAAAATGTCAGAAGAGCCTAATTTTACTTGTGAAAAAGATTTCGTCCTCTAACTTATTTATTTTTTGAATTTATTGATTTGAGAGTGAGAAACATCAGTTTTGTTGTTATTGTTTTACTTATTTATGCATTCATTGGTTGATTCTTGTGTGTGCCCTGACCAGGGGTCAAACCTGCAACCTTGGCATATTGGGGTGATGCTCTAACCATGTGAGCTACCCAGCCAGGGCTAGACCTCTAATTTAAAGGATTACCAGGATAATGGTCAGATTTGCATTGGTCACATACATGTTAACATAGATGCTGCTTTCCCTTTCTTTCTACGCATTCTAGCTCCTCTTACTTTCCCTCTGTTAATTAGTTCACATTTTTGCCTGACATAGATTTCCTCCTTAAATCATTAGTAAAACTATTCAATTTGGTGTTTTTTGTGTGTGTTATATACTGTATTTTCCGGCATATAAGACGACTTTTTAACCCAGGAAAATCTATACGCCCCGTCGTCTTATACGCCGGAAAACACGGTATATTTTTGTTGATTTCAGAAAAGAAGGGAGAGGAAGAGAGATATAGAAACATCAATGATGAGAGAGAATCATTGATCAGCTGCCTCATGCATACCCCACACTGGGGGGTCAAGCCTGCAACCTGGGCATGGGCCCTGACCTGGAATTGAACCTTCACCTCCTGGTTCATAGGTCAATGCTCAACCTCTGAGCCACGCAGGCCGGGCAGAATTGCATTAAATTTGTAGGTCGAAGTCCAGTCCTATTGTAGGGTGGACGGGGTTAGGAATATGTGGTTAGAGTGTCTGCTTCTGTAGGGAGCTCTTATACTTGCTGAAGACCTGTTGCTGATATCTATCTTGCAAACAGTCTGAATCATAAAAGGTCAGGGAAAATGAGCCTTTATCCAAATAAGTCTTAGATACACATTTGCCTTCATGTCACTGATTTCTGGTTAATTCGATCTTTAAGCACTCCTTCCTGCTTGAGTGTAAGCGTTTCCATAACTAACTATGTTTGGAAACAACTATATGATATGTGTTCTGCTTCGCAGGCATTGAAGGTATATGATTGCCTCTAAAATGGACTTTGTTAGTGAGTATGAAGAACTTTGATGATAGCCATAAGAATATTCATGAACTTTTTAGTGGAAATTTGCACAAAGTATCCAAATATATGAAAACCTAAGTAGTTCCCCCACTTCTACCTACCTGTTTACCTTGGATTTACCAGGCAGCTACTGAGTTTCTGCATTTTGGAATTGGTGGCGAGCCAAGGTACAACCCTTCCCTTTTAAGCTTTACATCTAGATCAGGAAGACAGGCTGGTAATGTGCTCTTAAGTATAGTAATAGCTTCATGGAGGGAGGTGGCCTTGAAGAATGCGTAGAATTTTTGTTTGTTCATTAGTCTAGGCCTTAGGGAATTTAATTGAGAAACCAGGCATGGAAAGGACATTCCAGGAAGAACGAAGGAAAGCATTGTGTTATTACTGCTCGTTCTACATGTACCTGAAAGAACTATGTGTTCAATCTTTCATTCAGAATTAAAGGTATCTCTCACATAAGTTAGAATTGACCATCCCTCTTTGATACCTTCACACACCCCCATGTGTGTATCTGTTGTAGCACTTACCATACTTTATTGTACTTTTTTAACCTTTTGACTCTCCGCATTAAATTCCTTGAGGACAGGAACTCTGTCTGCTACCTCTCTGTGTCCCAGCACCTCAGTTCCCAGAACACATTTGGCTTCCAGAAGTGAGTCCCAGTGAATGTCTGTGTAACTGATTATGGTCCCTTTGCAGATGGCATGCTTGCTCAAGTGATGCTGCTGCGGTTGAAAACATTTGAGTCTGGCCCTGACCGGTTTGGCTCAGTGGATAGAGCGTCGGCCTGCGGACTCAAGGGTCCCGGGTTCGGTTCCGGTCAAGGGCACGTACCTTGTTTGCAGGCACATACCCAGTAGGGAGTGTGCAGGAGGCGGCTGATCGATGTTTCTCTCTCATCGATGTTTCTAACTCTATCCCTCTCCCTTCATCTCTGTAAAAAATCAATAAAATATATTTTTTTTTAAAAAGAAAAGAAAACATTTGAGTCTGCTTGGTGTTAGAGGGAGTACTAAGGGACATGACTCAGAGGCTGAATAATGGCCTTGATAGGACCTCAGATTGGTTTCAGCTCCAGTTAGTAGGTCCAAGTCTATTTTGTTCCTCAGATTTGATCAGACGTGATGATAATTGATTGACTCTGAGGCTGTGTAGCACAGAAGGAGAACTTTAGACTTTGAGAGCCAAGCGATCTCAGTTAAATCCTGGCTGTGTTGTCTGCTAGTTTTCTCATCTGAAAAACAGAATGATAATAAATAGAGTGAATGTGACAATTAAAAGGGAGAATGTGTATAAATTATGTACTGCTGATTCAACAGTAAGCACAAATAGTGTTTTAGATAGTTATTATGATAATAAAACCTAGGAGATACTGATTTGCAAACCAAATGCCAAACCTATTACTTCACAATATTTATAAAACCGCCAAATAGATGATGATTGTGTCCACAATAATTTGACCTCAGAAAGGTTGCTTACAGCAGTGGTCACCAACCGGTGGTTCTTGGACCACTGGTGGTCCGTTAGGTCCAAAAAGTTGGTGACCGCTGGCTTAGAGAATCAAGAGGAATAGTTGAATCTATTAATGGCTACCATCACCAAGCTCTGATTGCCTGATGTGTTCCATCTTCCCAAAAGGATTAACTGTCATGTCAGGCAGAACTTATTTGGGTTCCCTTTACCTTGATGCTTAACAAATTCCAGATTGACTAATTGCTTCTTTTTACTTATTCCTCAAGTCTGGAAAACATCATTAATTTTAATTTCTATAACAGTCATTCAGGTTTATGTCAGATTTTTAGGATATTTTTCTGCTTATATAAGTTGTCCCAAAACATGTATACACACTTTAACAGCTGATAGCCCAATTGATGTTTTGTTTTGTGGTTTTTTTTTAGCCAGGCTAAGCTTTGAACAAAGAAAATTCTTCCTAAAATGCTACTCTACTGTTTGAAAATGCAGTTGAAATACAAACACTGCCTTTATAATTATTTAAAATGTGTATACATTTTTGGGGTGACACCCTGTCCCAAAAAAAGTATACACACTTTAATAGCTGATAACTCACTTAATTTTTTACTCCTTTATACATTTAACTGATTTGAAATAATGGGTGAAGCCAGACTAAGCTTTGAACAAAGAAAATTAATCCACTAGACTTTTTAATGGAGATACATAAAAGATAAAGTTTACGGTACAAAACTGGGAACAGTTGAAGAATTGAGGGCGCACAAGTACCGAACTATTTTTGCTATTCCATTGCTTGGTGTTATCAGCAGTGCCTGGACCAGAATGGTCATCAGTTTGAAAACAGGCATTGACAAAAATCTTATTCATTTGTGTGGATTCTTTTAAATTTTGAAAATGAACTGTATATTCATAAACACAGACTTAATAGTCATTCAAAGTGTGTAAACTTTTGGGGGGATATACTATATTTGGAAGACATCTTGCTCATATTATCCCTTTTTTGTAAGGGTAAATTTGTTTCTAAGTTCTGGGAATTACTTTCACTCCCTCTGTACTCTCTGCTTTTGGCATTGTAAAACATTTTTTTGAATATTTTCAAAGGATGGAAAGTTTCCATCCTTTGAAAATAAATTTGGCCCTAGCTCGTTTGGCTCAGTGGATAGAGTGTCACCCTACAGACTAAAGGTCCCAGGTTCAATTCTGATTAAGACCCCATGCCTGGCGGGCTCAATACCCAGTAGGGGGCGTGCAGAAGGAAGCCCATCAACGATTTTCAACATTGATGTTTCTATCTCTCCCTCTCCCTTCATCTCTAAAATGACAAACACAGATACCTGTGTAACAAGTACAATAAGTATAGTGAGAAAGATAATTATAATGCACCAGGAAGGTAAATACTTTGCATTTAGCAGTTTGGTTCTGTATAACAGACTACACTATCAGCTCCTTTGAGGGCAGGAACTCATACCATTTGTACCGAGTATGTAAACAAAAAATGAAGTATTATCTGAACAAGTGAACACAACTTTTCTCCTAAATTATATTTCCTACTTCATAATTCTCTCCACATCCTTAAAATTATGAAAAGCCTTTTTTATAGTCTTTTGGAAAATTATATAAATGCAGATCTTCAAGATCACATTTTTAGGTAATGATTTTTCTTTCTCTTTTTTTTTTCCTTTTGAAGCTCCTTGCCCGGCTTGAAGGTAGACGGTCCTTGAAAGAAATAGAACCCTGTCTGTTTGTCGATGAAGATGAACCTGTGCATGGTAAAAACACAACTTCAAACCAAAATGGCATGTCACAAATTAAATTTTATAAATGAAAGTACTTTTTTCATATATATTCATGTACTCCTAGCAAGAGACTCTGTAGGTTCAACTGTAAAATTAAAATGACACAGATCATGACAGAATTAAAAAAAAAAAGCTCACCTGAGAATATTTTTATTTTCTTTTATTTTTTTAAGTTTCCGAACTTTTTGAATGTTGTTTATTTTATTTTATTTTTTAAAATCTTTATTGTTGAGCCTGGTTAGTGTGGCCCATGAACTAGGAGGCCATGGTTCGATTACCAGTCAGGGCACATGCCTGGGTTGTGTGCTCCATCCCCAGTGGGGACTGTGCATCTCTCTTATTGATGTTTCTATCTCGCTATCCCTCTCCCTTCCTTTCTCTAAAATCAATAAAAAAATATTTTTAAATCTTTATTTTTTGAGAGTATTACAGATATCCCTTTCCTTTATCCCCCAATTCCCCCCCCCCCCCACCCAGATCCCACCCATCCCAGGTCTTCCCCACACTATTGTCTGTGTCATGGGTAATGCATGTATGCATGTAAGTTTTTTGGTTGATCTCTTCCTTCCCCCACCCCCCTTCCCTCTGAGATTCGTCAGTCTGTGCCATGTTTCCATGCCTTTGGTTCTATTTTATGTATCAGTTTATTTTGTTCATTAGATTCCTTGTTAATTTTTTGATTTTTAGATTCAATTATTGATAGATATGTATTTCTTGCCATTTTATTGTTCATATTTTTTCTTCTTCAAGGAGACCCTTTAATATTTCATGTAATACTAGTTTGGTGGTGATGAACTTCTTTAGCTTTTTCTTGTCTGTGAAGCTCTTTTTAAAAAAATATGGTTTGTTTGTTTGTTTTTAATTTCAGAGGAAGGGAGAGGGAGAAATAGAAACATCAATAATGAGAGAGAATTATTGATTGGCTGCCTCCTGCACACCCCCTACTGGGGACTGAGCCTGCAACCTGGGCATGTGCCCTGACCAGGAATTGAACCATGACCTCCGGGTTCATAAGTCGATGTTCAACCACTGAGTGACACCAGCCAGGCTGTGAAGCTCTTTATCTGACCTTCAATTCTAAATGAGAGCTTTTCTGGGTAGAATAATCTTGGTTGTAGGTCCTTGCTTTTCATTACTTTGAATATTTCTTGCCACTTCCTTCTGGCCTGCAAAGTTTCTGTTGAGAAATCAGTTGACAGTCCTTTGGGTATTCCCCTGAAGGTAACTAACTGCTTTTCTCTGGCTGCTTTTAAGATTCTCTCTTTGTCTTTAACCTTTGGCATTTTAATTATGATATGTCTTTTTTTTTTTTTAATCCTCACCTGAGCATATTTTTTCATTGATTTTCAGAGAGAGTAGAAGAAAGAGTGAAAGACAGAGAGAAATACCGATGTGAGAGAAACACATCGATTGGTTGCCTCTTGCATGTGCCCTGACAAGGCCTGGGCCAGGAAGGAGCTTGTAACCGAGGTACGTGCCCTTGACCGGAATTGAACCCAGGACCGTCAGTTCCCATTATTCACTGAGCCAAACCGGCTAGGACTTAATTATGATATGTCTTGATGTGGGCCTCTTTGGGTTCCTCTTGTTTGGGACTCTGCGCTTCCTGGACTTGTATGTCTATTTCTTTCACCAGGTAAGGGAAGTTTTGTCATTATTTTTCAAATAGGTTTTTAATTTCTTCTCCTTCCAACACCACCATGATGCAAATGTTGATAAGCTTAAAATTATCCCAGAGGATAACTTTGCACTATCTTCATATTTTTTGGTTCTTTTTTTTTGCTCTTCTGATTGGGTGTTTTTTGCTTCGTCATATTCCAGTTCGCTGATTTGATTCTCAGCATCCTCTACTCTACTGTTGATTTACTATAAATTATTCTTCGTTTCATTTAGTGAATCCTTCATGTCTGACTGATCCTTTGTTATGTTTTTGATGTTCTCACTAAGTTCCTTGAAGTTCTCATTAAGTTCTCTGAGCATCCTTATAACCATTGTTTTGAACTCCATCTGGTAGTTTGCTTGCTTCCATTTTATTTAGTTCTTTTTTTTCTGGAGATTTCTTCTGTTCTTTCATTTCTGACATGTTTATTTGTCTTCACATTTTGGCTGCTTCCCTTTGTTTGTTTCTATGTATTAGGTAGAGCTGCTGTGTCTCCCGGAATTGGTAGAGTGGCCTTGTGTAGTTGGTGTCCTATACAGCCCAGTGGCTCAGCCTCCCCAGTCACCTGAGTTGGGCACTCTAGGTGCACCCCTGTGTGCACAGTCCTGTTGTATTTGAGCTTTGATTGCTGTTGGCGTCATTGAGAGGAATTGAACCCCAGGCCAATTGGCTGTGAGGACCAGCTGCAACTACAGAGAGATAGCTGTTGTGTGGGAGACGCACTTATGGAGCGGGACTTGCTTCAGTGGGTTTTGGTGCTCACTGAGTCTGCCCCTTGAGTGTTTTGCTACTGGATGTGGTAAGGTTGTAATCTGACATAGTCTGATCACTGGATGCACTGGCTCTGGGGCCTCCTGGGAGGTATATAGCCAACTCCTGCCTGGGTTCTGCCTGGGGCTACCTGGCATGAGTTACAGAGCAATCTTTAGATGGCTGCTACTTGTGTTGGGCTTGGAGATGCCCAGGAGAAGGCAGGCTGCTGCTAGTACAGTGCCTAGGGCTGCTTATCCAGAGGTATGGGGCATGCTGAGGTCAGGTGCTGTTTGTTTGGGAGGCTTTAGGAGTCAAGCCTGAGCTAGAACAGGCTCTTAATATGGAAAAGCCATCGCAAACAGCTTGGGTGGGGCTGCAAATTGGATGGGGTGGTGTCTCAGAATCAGCTGCAGGTTGATGGAGACTCAGGTATGGTGACTGCTGGTTGGCTTTGTGGCAGAGAGGTCTCAGCAAAGGAGCATTGTCCCCTGCCAGTACTTCTGTCTGGTACAAAGCTACCCCCCAGTTCTTGGTCTGATGCCAGACAAGTTAATTCCTCCCTGTATGTCCCTGGATCCTTTTAAGCTCCTGTCCTAGTGCTGGAGCTCAGGGAGTGAGTCTGAGTAAGTCTGTGCTATGTGCCAGCCCTTTGAGAGAGAGAAACATCGATGTGAGAGAGGCTTGTCAGTTTGTTGCCTTCCACACGAGCCCTGGCTAGGGCCAGGAGAATGAGCCTGCAACCCAGGTACGTGCCCTTGACCAGGAATCAAACCCGCAACCCTTCAGTGCACAGGCCAGTGCTCTAACCACTGATACACCTGCAAGGGCTGACAGAACACTGAAGCCTGCCTTATCTACGTTAGATGAAATGAAGTTTGGCTTATCTGCGGTAAATCTTCAGAATAAACTGAGCTCTTTTTACTCCAACACACAATATTTGTTGGAATTTATTTATTTATTATTCTTTAGAAGTTTGAGAATCACAGGAAAGACTCAGGCACCCCCTTGTTCTGTTAATATTTCTACAGTCAGGAAAATACATATCTACTTGTTCCATTAGCACTGCTACCCTAGAGAAAACTTATAAAGAAGGTAATGTGCTTAGGTTGTTGGTTTTTTTAATGTACTGTAACAGTTTTATAGAGATGCAGTTCATTTAAGTGTACAATTCAGTGATTTTTAGTATTCACACAGTTATACAACCATCCCCACATTTTATTTTAGAACATTTTCATCACCCCAAAGGAAACTTGAGCCTATTAGTAGTTACTCCCGTTTCTTCCCACATCCCTCAACCCTAGGCAACTGCTAATCTACTTTCTGACTATATCAATTTGTCTTTTCTTGACATTTTATATAATTGAAGCCATATATTATATGATCTTCTGTGACAAGTTTCTTTTACTTTGCATAATCTTTTCAAGGTTCGTCATATTGTAGCATGCATCAGTAGTTCACCCCTTTTTATTGTTGAATAATATTCCATTGTATGGGTATACTACATTTTGTTTATCATTCATCAGTTGATGTCATTTGGGTTGTTTCTACTTTTTGGCTGTTACAAATAATGCTATGATTATTTTTGTACGTTTTTTTTTGGATATATGTTTTCATTTCTCTAGGGTAATGGCTATGAAAGGGACTGTTAGGTTGTATGATAACTTCGTGTTGAACCTTTTATGCAATCACCAGACTGTTTTTTTCCAAAGCTGCTCATTTTACTTGCTACCGAGAATGAAATGTATGATGATTCCAATTTCCCCATATCCTGCAAATAAATGTTTTTGTCTGGCTTTTTGATTATAGCCTTTCTAGTGAATATTCAGTGATACCTTATTGTGGTTTTTATTACATTTCCGTGATGACTAGTGATGTTAAGCATCTTTGTATGTGTTTATTGATAATTTATATATGTCAAATCTTTTTCCCATTTTAAAAATTGGATTGTCTTTTTATTAGTGAATTGTAAGAGTCCTTTAAATATTCTAGATATAAGACTCTTATCAAATATATGATTTGCAAGTATTTTTTTTTACCATTTTGTGGGTTGTCTTTTGACTATCTTGATGGTGTCTGTTGAAACACAAAGTTATTAATTTTGATGAAGTCCAATTTACCTGCGTTTTTTTTGTGTTCTTGCTTATGCTTTTGGTATAGTTAAGAAGCCATTGTCTAATTCAAGATTAAGAACATTTACATCCCAGCCGGCATGGCTCAGTGGTTGAGCGTAGACCTATGAGCCAGGAGGTCACGGTTTGATTCCCTGTCAGGGTATATGCCCAGGTTGTGGGCTCGATCCCCAGTGTAGGGCATGCAGAGGGCAGCCGATTAATGATTCTCTCTCATCATTGATGTTTCTCTCTCTCCCTTTCCCTTCCTCTCTGAAATCAATAAAAATATTTTTTTAAAAAGACTTACAGCCCTAACCGGTTTGGCTCAGTGGATAGAGCGTCAGCCTTCGGTCTCAAGGGTCCCAGGTTCGATTCTGGTCAAGGGCATGTACCTTGGTTTAGGGCACATCCCCAGTAGGGAGTGTGCAGGAGGCAGCTGCTGATCCATGTTTCTCTCTCATCAATGTTTCTTACTCTCTATCCCTCTCCCTTCCTCTCTGTAAAAAAATCAATAAAATATATATTAAAAAAAAAAAGATTTACAGTTTTTCTTGTTTCTATTTTCATTGTTTTCTGATCAGAGAACATTTGTGCTTTCAATCTTTTTAAATTATTGAGACTTGTTTTATGGCCAAACATATGGTCTATCCTAGAGAATGTTCTATGTGCACTTGAGAAGATTGTGTATTCTGCTATAGTTGGGTCAAATGTTTTATTGATGTCTCTTAGTTCTAGTTGGTTTTTAGTCTTGTTCAAGTCTTCTGTTTCTATGCTGATCTTCTGACTAGTTGTTCTATTCATTATTGAAAGTATGTATTGAAGTCTTCAACTATTATTGTTGAATTGTCTACTTTTTTTAGTCTGTCACTTTTTGTGTCATGTTCTTTGGGGCTTCATGTATTGTTGGGCACAAATAAGTTTTTGTGATATATCTTATTGCTGGGTTGACTCATTTATCTTTATAAAATGTCTTTCTTTGTCACCTCACACACATCAAAAAAACAGAAAACAAAAGTGTTGTTGAGGATGTGGAAAAATTCTAACCCTTGTTCACTATTGATGGAATTGTAAAATGGTACAACTACCATGGAAAACAGTATGGAGGTTCCTTAAAAAAGTAAAACTAGGCCGAAACCGGTTTGGCTCAGTGGATAGAGCGTCGGTCTGCGGACTCAAGGGTCCCAGGTTCGATTCCGGTCAAGGGCATGTACCTTGGTTGCGGGCACATCCCCAGTAGGGGGTGTGCAGGAGGCAGCTGATCGATGTTTCTCTCTCATTGATGTTTCTAACTCTCTATCCCTCTCTCTTCCTCTCTGTAAGAAATCAATAAAATATATATTTTTTAAAAAAAAGTAAAACTAGCCCTCGCCAGTTTGGCTCAATGGATAGAGCATCAGTCTGAAGGGTCCCAGGTTCAATTCCGGTCAAGGGCACATGCCCAGGTTGTAGGCTCAATCCCCAGTGTGGGGCATGTAAGAGGCAGCCAATCAGTGATTCTCTCTCATCATTGATGTTTCTAGCTCTCTCCTTCTTTCTCTCTGAAATCAATAAAAATATATTTAAAATAATAAAAATCCTATGTAATAAAAGCCTAATATGCTAAGTGTCCAGTCATCCATTCATCCAATCAAAGTGTAATATGCTAATGATATGCTAAGGCCGCTCAACCACTTGCTATGACATGCACTGACTACCAGCGGGCAGACAGTTGACCGGTCAACCAGTCGCTATGACGTGCACTGACCACCAGGGGGAAGATGCTCTGACTGGTAGGTAAGCGTGCTGCTGGGGTCTGGCCGATCGGGACTGAGAGAGATGGGCTGGACACGCCCTGGAGCCCTCCCGCAGTCCCTCCCTGACTGGCCAACCTCCCACGTCCCTTCCTGGACCCGATCATGCACTAGTGGGGTCCCTCGGCATGGCCTGTGCCCTCTTGCAATCCGGGACCCTTTGGGGGATGTCAGAGAGCCAGTTTCTGCCCGATCCCACAGGCCAGGCCAAGGGACCCCACTGGTGCACAAATTCGTGCACCGGGCCTCTAGTAAGTAAATAATATTAGAACTACTATATCACCCAACAGTTCTGTTTCTGAGTACCTATCCAAAAGAATTTAAAGCAGGGTATAAAAGAGATATTTTCACACCCATGTTCATAGCAGCACTATTCACAGTAGCTAAGAAATTGTAGCAATCCAGATGTTCAGTAGATGAATAGATAAACAAAATGTGGTACATACATACAGTGTAATATAATTCCAGCCTTAAAAAGGAAGGAAATCCTGTCACATGCTGCAACATGGATGAACCCTGAGGAGATGCTAAGTGAAATAAGCCAGTCACAAAAAGAAAAATACTTACATGATTCCACTTATATGAAGTATCTAAAATAGTCATATTTATAGAAACAGAAAGTAGAATGGTGGTTACCAAGGTCTAGATCAGAGAGGGGGAAGGAGAATTGTTTAATTAATACAGACTTCCAGTTTTGTAAGATGAAAAATTTCTGGAGATCTGCTTCACAATAATGTGAATGTACTTAACACTACTGAAGTGTGCACTCACTTCAGTTTTATCACAGTAAAAAACACATTCTTTGTCAAATTATAGTTTTTATCTAAAAATACATTTTGTGTAATAATAGTATAGTCACTTCAGCTTTCTGTTGGTTATTGTTTATATAGTACGTCTTTTTCTGTCCTTTTACCATCAACCTGTTTGTAACTTGGACTGTAAAGTGTGCCCGTTATAGCCAGCCTATTGTTGGATCATGTTTTTTATTCCATTTTTCCAATCTCTGCCTTCTGTTTGGATTGTTTAAAACATTTATAGTTAGTGAATTTATCAGTAGGATAGGATTTATGACTGCCATTTTGTTGTCTGTTTTATATATGTCTTGTGTGCTTTTTGTTTCTCTAGTCCTGCTTTATTGTCTTTTGTGTTTAATAGACATTTTCTAGTGTACCATTTTAATTCCCTGTCATCCTTTTTACTTTTTTAAAAAATATATTTTTTCTATTAGTAGTCCCTGAGGATTATAATTAACATCTTAATTTATAACAATTTAGTTTGGATTAATACCACTTAATCTCAGTATTTTACAAAAACTTTGTTACCATATATCTCCATTCCCTTCTTCTTGCATTGTGCTGTTACAAATTACATATTTGCCCTAGCTGCTTTGGCTCAGTGTAGAGCATCAGCCCATGGACTGAAGCGTCTTGGGTTCAATTCTGGTCAAGGGCAGGTACCTCCGTACCTCGGTTGCAGGCTTGATCCTTGGTCCCAGTTGGGGCACATTGCTTCTTAAATGAGATAGAAGAAAAATAGTTACAGACATAAAACACATTTATACTGTCTTATCTATGTACTTATGTGGTTACATTTATTTTTCTTTATGAATTCATTTGGATTCAAGTTACTGTCTACTGTGCTTTCATGCAACCTGAAGGATTCCCTGTAATATTTCTTGCAGAACAGATGTTAGCAAGTAAAATTCCAAACTATCGTGTATAATAAAAGCCTAATATGCAAATCGACTGAACGGCAGAACGACCGGTCGCTATGATGCACATGACCACCAGGGGGCAAATGCTCAATGTAGGAGCTGCCCCCTGTGGTCATGCCCTCCCACAGTGGGAGTGCTGCTCAGCCAGAAGCCGGGCTCACAGATGGCAAGCGCAGCAGCGGTGGTGGGAGCCTCTCCCGCCTCTGCTGTAGGCAGGCAGTAAGGAACGAGGGGGGATCAGGCCTAAGCTGGCAGGCAGACGTCCCCCGAGGGATGCGAGAGGGCGCACAGGCTGGGCTGAGGGACCCCCCCAGTGCACACATCTCATGCACTGGGCCTCTAGTCAATAACAGACAAATTTTGATCAAACCTATTAGACAAAAGATTGAGCTGCCTTTCTATTCTCTGTCGGCAAGGATAAGTAGAACCTTATGAAATTGATGTTGAAACATGGGATTGCAACTCAGCTTATACATTTGAATATTACATTTATAGAAACTATAAAAATACCATCTTGTTCGGTCACCTACAAAGTTTACTCAAAATTTTCATACATCTTATAGCTGAACACCCATTGGAGCAATGGCAGACACAAGACTAGGATTATAAAGATTACTTATCAACAACAATGTTTTATTAGAAATTGTCATAGGGAAGCTTGAGTAGAAGCAATAAGAGATTTAGGGGTTATGGGAGTCTAATGCTGTTGTAAACATATACAAATGTTTTTTATTTTTTAATCCTCACCCATTGATTTTTAGAGAGAGGGAAAGACAGAGAAATATTTTTTTAAATATATTTTATTGATTTTTTACAGAGAGTAAGGGAGAGGGATAGAGAGTTAGAAACATCGATGAGAGAGAAACATCGATCAGCTGCCTCCTGCATACCCACCACTGGGGATGTGCCCACAACCAAGGTACATGCCCTTGACCGGAATCGAACCTGGGACCTTTCAGTCCGCAGGCCGACGCTCTATCCACTGAGCCAAACCGGTTTCGGCAACAGAGAAATATTGATGTGAGAGAAACACATCAATTGGTTGCTCCTGCATGAGCCCTGACCAGGGCCAGGGCTGGGGAGGAGCCTGCAACCAAGGTATGTGCCCTTGACTGGAATTGAACCTGAGACCCTTCGGTCCACAGGCCAATGCTCTATCCACTGAGCCAAACAGGCTAGGACTAACCATATTTTTAATGCTTTTTTGGATAGTAATGACCTCTTTAGTACTATGATGATTGTAATCTGCAAATTCAACATATTCGTTGTACAATTAATAGGTTGGTCCCAAGATTATGTATTTTTAGGCTTTTTTCTTTTCCTCATTTTGAAGGATGTTTAGATTTGTAAACTCACTCTGACAATCTGTTACCCAAACCCCTTACAGCATTCTATTTGTGAGAGTAGCTAGCAAGGCCAAACCATCCAGATTGTCTGATTTAGTTTGCCAAGTGCCAAACTGTACAGGTTTTTTTGTTTGTTTGTTTTTTTACTACCAGTTGTCATACCCAGTACTTTCATTGGACAAGGGTGCATTTTTTTTGGTAGCAGCTTACAGAAACATATGAGCTAGTGACTTCAAATACACTTGAAAGGCCCGTGTTCCCTCTATAGAATGTAAAGTTTGAATATGATTTTTGATCTTATGATTAGATAGTAAGTGTTTATAAAATCAGTGAAACTGATTTCAGTTCATCATTAAACATTTGTAGGGAACCTAACTCAAGGACATTAATGATAATATTCATGTGTAATGTACAAGTTTACAGATTTTACTTCTTCAGTTTGTATAAATGACCGTTTAACCTGCTTTGTTTATCCTATATAATAAAAGCCTAATATGCAAATTGTCTCCTTGACTGGGATGTCAACCAGGAGTTCGACCAGAGAATGGGGCCAGCAGCAGCGGCAGCAGGCGGCCGAGGGAAGGGAGGCGTCCCCAGCTGGCAGTCACTAGGGACCATACCCATGCATGAATTTCATGCACTGGGCCTCTAGTTAATCTACAAAAGGAGAAGAGTATTTTTATATACCTAATAACCTCTTAACCAAGTACTTAACCTTAAACTTGGCTTCAGTTTCATTTATGCCAAACCACAGAGCTAAGGAATCCACCTACTTACATCAGCTATTTTCCTTGTCAAACCATGTAGGAAAGCTCTCTCGAAGACTTACTCTTTCGAGTTGTGCTGAAATTTGTTATGAGCATTGCCCCTTTCTCCAAGAAAATACCTGGCAAATTTTTCATTTTTTGTTCTTATTCCAAGAATTCCACAAATATCCAGTCATATCTCACAGTTACCCTCTGACCAGTATCGTGTATGTTTATCTCCCCATGGAGTCCCTTCCCTTTTAATTCAGAATGTTACATTTTTCTTACCTTAAATGATCCTCATTTCACTCTCTAGAAACTGCTGTTGAATTCTTTTACTTTGTCAATGAGCATAAACCATTGTATGCTTTCTGTAACTCCTCATGGTTCTCTGGTTTCTCCTTGCTGTTCCTCCAACTGCATAAATGTTCCCTGCAGTGCCTGACAGTCCATCTGAGTTTCTCCATTCTTTAAGTTTGGTTAATAAACTAATATTTATATTAAATGTGGTTTTGCAAACTACACATTTACTTCTTTAAGGCCACTGTCCAGGACTAGTTCTGTGATCTGTCCTTACCTTCCTCTCCCATTTCTCACTTTTAGGTGTTTCCTGCTTCGTTAATATTACTTAGTACCACTTCACATCCTGAAAACTTCTGTGCTCTGCTGTTTTCCTCCGAAATTTCTGTTTTATCTGACTTCTCTCCCTGTAGCTGTTCTCTATTTCTGTGTACCTTTCTCCCAGACTTCCGAGTCCAGCATCTGATTACTGTCTTGAATCTTAAATCCTAGCGGCTGTAGGACATTTTTATTTTGTGAGTCTTGGAGATCCATCTCAACATACTACTTGGAAGGTAAATTCACGTTAGGGTATTTACATGAATTATGTAAATTAAAAATCCCTATGTGCTTATGTATTATTTGTGTGGGTACTTCTGAGTCTGTCTCAGAACTTTTAAGTCACACCATCACTTAGGAATCAGAGAAGGGGCTGAAGACCTGACAGAAGCTGCGTGTCAGCTCTTGCTGGGCGGGGGCAGCGGGCAGGGCTAGACTGGCACTGGGTACATTGTTCCTGCTCCGTCGGCTGTTAGTTCCTTGTTCCAAGCCCGGGTCATGGGCATTCACACCTGCTGGGCTCTGTCTGCTAAACAAAGCCACCCCTCAAGCCCCACCTGTGACTGGCAGACCTATTTCCTTTCTAAATCCATGTTCCAACATTGACTGTAGGGCCTGTAATCCTCCCCCAATCAGGGCTTACGTTTTCATTCTTTAGATGTTGCTCAGGAAGTTCTTAAGAAAACCATCTGATGAAAAAGATATTGTGTTTGTGTTGGGGATAGAATAGTCAAGCCCCAACCTTAAAGTAGCCAACAAGAAATATAATCAAGTAAATAGTCAAAATTATATAGTGCAATAGATGCAATCATGGAAGATGATGGGATTTGCTATTCCTACCTCGGTGTTGTTACTAGGATCCAAGGTGCTACTATGAAGAAGTCCCTTTTCCTTTGTGAAGTGCTCCTCAGCCTCTCTGCTCCTCTCTGAGCGTGGGAGGAGGAGTTGGTGCAGGGTGCTGCTGTTCCCATCGAGTTTCTGCGCGGTCCACTGTCCTGCAAACCAGTTCAGACTCATCTTGCCAAACTGTTTTTAACTTTCCTGCACTACCGTTAATATTGCTTCCGTGTCAGTGTTTCTTCATCTTGTGTATGTAGTTTATTCTCCTCTGTTATTAGTTAGAGACTTTCATTTGGGGGCAGCTTAGCTCCCCAGTAATATGGTAGCAGAGAGTAAACTGAACATCTGGGTTGAGTGTAGTTATAATCACTATGTCAGCTTTTAATAAAAGTGTCCATGAACAATTGTTAATGTGAAAATAGTTTTACTCCATTTTGAATTGTAAATTGTGTGTAAGATTGTAGAAGAAATTGGCTGAAGTTTTATACTACTTTAAATATAGGTTGGTGACAACTTGCTAGATTTCTTACACATTATTTGTTTCAACATTTAATGATTTATTAATAATGACAGGAAATAAAGTAATTGGATTTTCAGGCTCTGTAATTTGGGGCCTAAGAATCTGCATTTTAAAACAGTGCTTTCAATTAAAAAAAAAAGAAAGAAAAAAAAGGAAAAAAACAAAAAAAAAGAAAGAAAAAACAAACAAACAGTGCTTTCAATTTTGTGGTTCAGCCATAAATCAAATTGTAGTAGTTTCAGTGCCACAGGAATTGGAAGGCCACTGTTGGGTGGATTTTGAGAAGCTGTGGAGGCAGGGCCGTGTTCAGGTGTTTTAGTTTGTGCTGTCCTCAGTGGAAGAGAGACTGGAACTGTATAGAGAGAGATTGCAGTCTTCAAAGTTCAGAGTAGGTGACTGATTAATAATGCTAGGAGGGTAGTTCACAATGCAGGTGTCATTCTCCATGAGCAGTTTCCAGAGAGACTCATACAGCAGAGAATGACTGCGGCAATGTGGCCATGTAAAACACAGTGGACGGATGCTACTGGCATGGAAGAGCTGAGAGCTGTGGCCTCTCACCACCCTATCCATGTAAACCTGCACTGTCAAGAATTGTTCTGCCCATAATGCCAGTAACACTGAGAAACCCTAGTTGGGGGTTATTTCATCTGCATGTAACAGAAGTCCAGCGTAGTGGCTTACCAGATAGAGGCTTATTTTCCTCAATCAGAAGTGGCATCGAGGCAGGCTGTGCATAGCTGGTCCTGGGTGCCTCCTGTCTTCCTGCTCCACCTCCTTAGGGTCTGCTCCTGAGAGTCCACCTTCTCTCCTCACTGTTTCAAGGTGGCTCTTCACCTTCAAAGAAGGGAGCGGGAGAGCAGAAGTGGCACCTGGGTCAGGAAAGTGAAACATAGAAATCCCAGCAGACTCTGCTCACGTCTCACTGTCTACAGTTGAGGTACCTGGTGACCCCTCTTTGCAAGGGAGACTTAAGAAAATCGTTTTTTAAGTTGGGCACATTACCTTCCCCAATTGGGGTTTCATATATAAGGGAAAAGGAGAGAATGGATATTGGGAGATCCATTACCAGAAATAGCGTGCACCTTAGTAATCAGTAGAGTGTTTGAAAGGCCCTGGATCTGAGGCACTTTATTCCTAACTCTCCGTGTCACCATTTCACTGTGAGTGCATCAGACCCGTTCTCAGGAGGTCCCCGCAGACTGCTGTCAGCCTGGTCAGTCATTCTGCTTTTCAAATGACGATTTCCCTATTTATTTGTATGTGCCTTTACAGATCCGTTTTGGCAAATGGACTTAGATTTCCTTTTACGTCCCAGCAAATGTCTTTTTAAACATTTTGGAGACTTTTCACTTGTAGCCTACCCTTACTGTGCTGCTGCATTTTGACTGACATCTTTACATTTTACACAGGTGATATTCTTGAATTTCATGGTCCAGAAGGAGCAGGAAAGACAGAAATGCTTTATCATTTAACAGCACGGTGCATTCTTCCACAATCAGCAGGTGGACTGGAAATAGAAGTCTTATTTATTGATACAGATTACCACTTCGATCTGCTTCGGCTTGTTACAATTCTTGAGCACAGACTATCCCAGAGTTCTGAAGAAATAATAAAATACTGCCTTGGCAGGCTTTTTTTGGTGTACTGCTGCAGTAGCAGCCAGTTGCTGCTCACACTCTACTCACTAGAAGCCATGTTTTGTAGTCACCCCTCTCTCTGCCTTTTGATTTTGGATAGCTTGTCTGCTTTCTACTGGATAGACCGAGCCAATGGAGGAGAAAGTGTTACCTTACAGGAGTCTACTCTGAAGAAGTGTTCTCAGCTCTTAGAGAAACTTGTAAATGAGTATCGCTTGGTTCTCTTTGCAACAACACAGAGTATAATGCAGAAAACCTCCACCTCCACGGAAGCTTCTTCCTCTGGCTCTAAGCGCCCGATCGATGCGAGTGTGGACTACAGACCCTACCTCTGTAAGGCATGGCAGCAGCTGGTCAAGCAGAGGGTGTTTTTCTCCAAAGATGACTCTAAAGCCAGTAACCAATTTTCTTTAGTTTCACGTAATTTAAAAAGCAACACTTTAAAAAAATATGTTTTTATTATTGGAGAAAGTGGGGTAGAATTTTGTTGATTTATATCAAAATACTCTTGCAGGATATTATGCAAGTTTTTAAAAGTCTTGAGAAAAAAATAAAATAAAGAGGAAAAGAGTCTTGAATAGGCTAAAGTGATTCAATTCTGAAATTTTAAACTCTAAGGGAATTAACATAATAGTATTTCTACACAGAATGGATTTTTTAAACTAATACAGTAAACCTCAGAATTCGTTGAAGTTTACTCAAAGTGATATTAACAAACTATATACTAAGTTTATTTTATTTTACTTTTAATTTTTACCCAAGGATTGAGGATATTTTTTCCATTGATTCTAGAGAGAGTGGAAGGGAAGGGGGACAGAGGAGAGAGCGAGAGAGAGAGAAAGTGAAACATCGTTGTGACAGAGACACATCTATTTGTTGCCTCCCACACACGCCCGGACCAGGGGTGGGGATCAGACCTGCAACCCAGGTACACGCCTTTGACCGGGGATCAAACCTGCTACCCACCACCATCCCACCCCCTGCTGCCCATCCCCACCATCCCCGTGCACAGGCCGACGCTCTAACCACTGAGCATGTGGGCGAGGGCTAAGTTTGTTTTAAAACTAAATAATATACTCATTTCAGTCTAAATAAAATGGATTTTCATAACTTTGTGTCATGTTTCTGGAATTCAGTTACGTAGTTATTTGTTTAGAAAAGTCTAAATGCATTTTTAATTTCTCATATGTAACTCCTTTAGGAAGCTATGACTTTGAACAATGTTTCTGTAGAGCTGTTATTTTTGTAAAAGCGATGGAAACAAGTCTACCCATCTGCCTTTCACACCACCAACTATGGGAAGTCGGAGCATTTTAACCGAGTTAGTTAAACTGAATTCCAAGATGGAGTTGGGCTTTTGTATAATTTTTTAGACACAGGGAAAGAAGATACCCACTCAGGGAATTCTGTGAAGAGTGTTTTTGAAATTTTCAGCTCCTCCTTAAGTGATAGATAGATGTTAGAACTGTGTGTTACTAGTATTTTCTCATTTAGAATAGTCCAGATATACCCTAGAGTGAAATGAATCGTCCCAGCTGAGAGCTGGACAGGGCTCTATATGCTCTGGTCCAGTGATGGCCAGAAGGGGAGCACACACCTCGAGGGGCACGGAAGATACTGTATTGCAGTAGACAGGACAGGAAAATCTTATTTGTTTTTAATATATTTGTTATTGATTTCAGAAAGGAAGGGAGTGGGAGAGAGAGAGAGAGAAACATCAGTGATGAGAGAGAATCATGAATTGGCTGCCTCCTACATGTCCCTCACTGGGGATGGAGCCTGCAACTGAGGCATGTGCCCTGACCGGGAATTGAACCATGACATCCTGGGTCATAGGTCGACATTCAGCCACTGAGTAACACCGGCCTGGCTAGAGCAGGAAAATCTTAGAACTTCTATTTGTACATTTTAATCCAAGGAAAGATGAAATTACATCAGTATTTGATAGAATAATCCCAGCACTCATACAATTTATATATCAGATGGTCTTAAGTCACGATGTACATATCTGAGGTATCCTGTGGGTAAAGTAGAAAGAAATGACAGTATTTTTTATTTTTTTTGTTAATCCTCACCCGAGGATATTTTTTCCATTAATTTTTAGAGAGAGTGGAAGGGCGGGGGAGAGACAGAGAGATAGAAACATTGATGTGAGAGAGACGCATCGATTGGTTGTCTCCCGCACACGCCCCGACCAGGGCCTGGGATTGAGCCTGAAACCGAGGTATGTGCCCTTGACTGGGAATCAAACCTGATAGACTTCAGTCCCAGGTTGACACTCTAATCCAGTGATGGCGAACCTATGACACGCGTGTCAGCATGTCAAATTGTATATTGTATATATAATTTACAATTATATATAACAATTATACATTTATGTTATTGAAACTATAAATATCGCGAAATAATGTTTTTTCCTCAAAGTGACACACTACCTGAGTTATGCTCAGTTTTTTGGCAAAGTTTGACACACCAAGCTCAAAAGGTTGCCCATCACTGCTTAATCACTGAGCAAAACCGGCTGGGGCAAGAAATGACAGAATTTAGCTAAAACTGTCAACTCTAACTTTTCTAATCTAACAAAGAAACCAAAACTGAAGCTAATATTTTCCCTGACACAGGCACAGCAGATGTGACATCTGTTGTCTGTGCCCTGGGCCTCCTCTAGCTCATCTGCAGTTACACAGTCCTCGACTTATGCAGGTGTCTGGATCCAGAGCGTGCTGGCCTGCAGGTAGCCAGGCTGGGCAGTCCTTAGCAGTGGGGGGTCAGGATTTGGTCTGTAAATACATACCCCTCAGTGAGAGGACACCGTTATTTCTCAGAATGGCTCCAGTGGGACTGATTCCCAGTTGCTTAATTCAAAAATCCATTCATTTGACACTATTGCCTTCCATCCTTCCCTCTCACTTCCCCACTCTCTCCTGGGGCCTCCTGGGATTGTTTCCCTAATGAGTGACAAATCCTTGTCTAGAAACTGTTTTTGTTGCAGGGTGAGGGGGAACCAAACTTTCAGCACTTAATAAAAGTCATCAGCCCAGCAGCTCTTGTAGCCCAGCATTTGCTTCTCAGCCACATTGTGAAATTAAATAGGAGAGCAGTGTAATTTGTAGTCACATTAAATTACATTGGATCGCATTACCGTCTTCCACATCCACACCTATCCGTCCTCAGTAAATGTTATTTGCCATTAATATAATTACAACTATTTAAAAATATTACATATTTTATCTCTAGTTCTTCCTTTTTTAAGTTATATTTTTGTGGAGTTTTTTGTTATGTGTAATATGTGGCATACAAGTAATTTGTAAATATTTGTATTTGGGGTGAATATACTTATTTTTACAAACTCTGCTAAGAGTGTATGATCATTAAGATTGAGATTCTTTTGCCCTATTCTAGACTACTTCTTTTAGCTGTTACGAAAAGATAGGACAATTCAGTTTCCTTCCCTGTCATGCTCTGTGCTTTGGTCGCACGTTCACGTGTGTGTATGCTTGTGCGTGCATGCGTGTGTGTGAGTGTGTGTGTGTTTTACAGATGTATATGAAAAACTTCGCAACTCTTAGCCAAACTCTAGCTTTGAATATGACAGGATTTTCCATTTCTCCTCTGTATAAATGAAGTGTTAATTTAATGAGCTGTCATTCACAGATTTGTAACTTATTCTACTGGAACATTATTAAAAATAATGAACTTTTATATTAAACTATCCATTATATATTAACTAGGGGCCCAGTGCATGAATTCGTGCACCTTGGAAGGAACTGTGGGCCGCGAGGCTGCGGTAGGCACAGGGGCAGGTCTTGGCCCATCCTCTGCAGCCCCTCCCGGCCCCTCCCACCGCGGCCCCCAGTCCCCTGTCTGCCGGCAGCCCCGCTCCTGCTGCCATCGCTTCCATGCACTGATGGCGCCGGCCCTGCTTACACCCACTGATGGTGTGGAACGATTGGGGCCTGTGCTGGGCACCGGCAGCGGGTGAGAGCAGTGGCGGTGGGTGCAAGCGAAGCCGGCACCAGCAGCAGGCGCGAGCTCTGGACGGGACTGCAGCAAACAGGAGCAAAGAATTTTCAATAACCACCAGAGGCTTGGCCCAATGACAGCGACCAGTGCCCTGCCTTGGTCTGGTGCCCCCCGCCCCCTTCACCTGCTCCACCATCCCGCTGCGACCAACGCCCGTCATGTTCCTCACATGCCCCCTGGTGGTCAGAGCAACTCATAGCGACCAGTTGTTCCGCCATTAGGTCTATTTGCGTATTAGCCTTTCATTATATAGGATATGTCAGACAAAGTTATCTTTAAAAGATTTGTTATCTAACACGCTGGAAGGAATTAAGAATCCTGGTTAATAAAAAATTATTTTAAACTAAAAGTTATACCAATGGGATTTCTTGAACACTATAGAAATTTTAATAACTGTAAAAAGAGTCGGGCTGAACAAGAAAGAGATTGAAGTGGCACATCCTTAGTTACATAGGTAGCAGATAGCAGGCATCCTCAATGTAACTAAAATAATAGGGAGTGATTATAAATCTTAGAAAATGTAACCTATTTGCCTATAAAAAAGAAAAAATGGGTATCATAAAATACTTTTCTTAAAGATGAACTTCTCAGGATAATTTTAAGTATCTAGTAAACAGATGCATTGTAAGATATTTCAGCCCAGCCAGTGTGGTTCAGTGGTTGAGCATCAACCCATGAACCAAGAGGTCGCTGGTTCAATTCCAGGTCAGAGCACATGCCTGGGTTGTGGGCTCAGTCCCCAGTAGGGGGCATGCAAGAGACAGCTGATTGATGTTTCTCTCATCAATGTTCCTATCCCTCTCCCTCATTCTAAAAAAACATATTTAAAAAAAGATATTTCAGACATTCATCTGAGAAATGCTATGCAAAATTAAGATAGTATTTATCACTTCCTTTGTATGTATAATATTTTCCGCTTTCAACCATTAAATGCTGTATTATTAATATTAAAAATTTTTTTGATTCAGATAACTTTGCTAAATAGATTATCTAGGAATGAGGGTGAAATAAAGACATATTTAGATTTTTTAAAAATGGAGAATTTATTATCAAAATTGCCTCATTTAAAGGAACTTCTAAAAGATAGGAGGAGGAAAATTATCCCAGAAAATCTGAGATGTCGGAAATAATAATAAGAAAAGAAAATAGTAAGCAACTGAGTAAATATAAAGAAACAAATTAATGTATGTTCCAACAGTATATGTTGAAGTGGCAAAAGTGAAAGGGAAAAAAACACACCCACAGACGCAGGAGGGCACTACCCAGTTTGGCTCAGTGGATAGAGCATCGGCCTATGGACTGAAGGGTCCCAGGTTTGATTCTGGTGGAGGGCACATGCCTGGATTGCCAGCTCAATCCCCAGTAGGGGGCGTGCAGCAGGCAGCTGGTCAGTGATTCTCTGTCATCATTGATGTTTCTATCACTCCCTCTCCCTTCCTCTCTGATATCAATAAAAATATTTCTTTTTTTTTTTAAAGAACTTAAAAGACACAGGAGAGAAAGTGGATAGGATAAATAAGCACTTAATATGGTAGTTATAATTCTAGTTGTAAATGGATTGAATTCTTTTGTGAAAAATCTTGGGTCATTAAACTAGATTTTTAACAGTTCCCTATATGCTTCTTAAAGAAATGCATCTAAAATAAATACAGAATTTTTGAGAGCCAAGAGATACCAGAGAAATAGCAAAAGGAAGCTCTTATAGCTGTATATGTACTGTAGCAACATTTTCTCTTAACGAAGACATACATGGTTTGGTTCATTTTTTAAGTTTAGGTTTTCTCAGTAAGATAACATCAAAAAACAAAGCAAAAATTTACTTTTTCTTTTATTTATTTTTAAAATATATTTTATTGATTTTTTTAAATATATATTTTATTGATTTTTTACAGAGAGTAAGGGAGAGGGATAGAGAGTTAGAAACATCGATCAGCTGCCTCTTGCACACCCCCTACTGGGGATATGCCCGCAACCAAGATACATGCCCTCGACCGGAATCGAACGTGGGACCCTTGAGTCCGCAGGCCAACGCTCTATCCACTGAGCCAAACCGGTTTCGGCTATTTTATTGATTTTTTACAGAGAAGAAGGGAGAGGGATAGTGAGTTCGAAACATCGATGAGAGAGAAACATCGATCATCTGCCTCCTGCACACCCCCTACTGGGGATGTGCCCACAACCAAGGTACATGCCCTTGACCAGAATTGAACCTGGGACCTTTCAGTCCTCAGGCCGACGCTCTATCCACTGAACCAAACCGGTCAGGGCTAAAGCAAAAATTTAGAGAACTACATGGAGAAATAGGTGTTACCACCCTGCTAGGTGTTTTAATATGCCTTGGAGGCAAAGCAGTTTGAAAAACCAGTTAAAGACCTAGAGTCAACACAAAACCAAACTTGATCTGATGAACACTTGTAGAAATCTTCATACAAAATAAGAATGCATATTCTTTTAAACAAAAGTAAATTTATGAAAACTGGTCACATGCTATGGGAAGACATCATATTTCAAAGAATCAGTATCCTAGAGATCATTTCTCTCAACCAGTGTGATTGTCAAAAGGCAACAACTAGCCTGGCTGGCATGGCTGAGTGGTTGAGTGTTGACTTATGAACCAGGAAGTCACAGATTCCCGGTCAGGACACATGCATGGGTTTCGGGCTCTATCCCCAGTGTGGGGCGTGCAGGAGGCAGCTGATCAATGACTCTCTCTCATCATTGATAGGTCTGTCTCTCCCTCTCTGAAATCAATAAGATATCCTATCTAATAAAGAGGGAGTATGCTAATTAACCATCACTCCGTCACAAAGATGGCTGCACCCACAGCTGAGGCCAAGTTCCCATAAGGAGCCTTAACGAGCAATCAGCAGGGACCTGAGGCTACGTCCCCTGCCCGGCGGGGCTTGACAAGGGTGGGACTGGCCGGGTCTGGATCTAGCCCAATGGGGGTGGGGGGGACGGCCAGGTCTGGGTCTCACATGATTTTGAGGCGCATGTGTGTGGGTGGGGACTTGACTCTGGGTCCCATGGTGTGCCCCAGACTCTGACAGGAGAAAGGTTTTCATATACATTTTACTAATTTTCTTTCATCTCTGACACTTCTATTATAGAGAAAGGGCAAATAGCAATATTAAATTATTTCCTCTAATCCCCTTTTAATGTGCACAAATTTCATGCACCGGGCCACTAGTTATATATATATAATATATATATATATGTGTGTGTGTATATATATATATATATATATATATATATACACACATATATATATATATATATATATATATATATATATATATATGCAACAACCAAAAGGATCACAAAGGATTCCAAATTTAGAAAAAGTTTAAATTTCTAGATAGATCAAATAAGAAATGATATTCTAAATTAGAAAATACTAACATACAACTTAAGTAAGAGACTGAATAAATTCAAAGTATATAGAAAAACATAAATTAATGAAATTGAAAGCCATAGGAACAACAAAACCTAATGGTCAAGGAGTGACCAAGAAGACATAACTACAAGTAGAACAGAGATTGTTTTAGAATATTAACTTTATATCAATAAATGAGACAGTGGATACATCTTGCCAAAATAATCTTCTGAGAAAAAAATAATTATTACAAGACTTGATTCAGTAGTTTGAACTCTCCCCACAGTTAGGGGACTTTCAGTAATAACAGAATATGTA
Source organism: Cnephaeus nilssonii (assembly GCF_951640355.1). Classification (NCBI taxonomy): domain Eukaryota; kingdom Metazoa; phylum Chordata; class Mammalia; order Chiroptera; family Vespertilionidae; genus Cnephaeus; species Cnephaeus nilssonii. The sequence continues at coordinate 78,289,310 of NC_137083.1, read as the reverse complement.
ATTTTGGCAAACTCGCCTGCTCAAAATAAAAACAAAACTGGATAAAATACAAATGCATATTTAAAGTGTCAAAGAGCCAACCAGCTCATGAAGAAATCACTAGGCCAAGGTCCAGAGGAGAAAGGAAATGCAGAGGTCAGTTGGAGCAGCTGAGAGTTGATCGTACTTTTCTTGCTGTCACTGTTGGGGAACCTTAGTAGCCACACCCCAGTTTCACTGGGAACCTGAATGGTGGGGCCCTAGGATGGAGGGTGAAATGGAAGTAAACCAGCCCTTGCACAGACTGCAGCATGGCCTCCCATTGTTTGGGTGGCTCAAAAAAATCATTTTTAAAATGTATTTAACATGTTTTGAAAGTGGAAAGTACAGATGAAATAAGAATAGCAAAATGTCAATAACTGAGTAATGAGTATAATAAAAAAGACATAATATGCTAATTAGACCAGACAGTCAAACGACCTTCCAGATGAAGCCGGAGCTGCAAGGGTCGAGGCAAGCCGCTGTGGCTGTGAAGGCCAAGCCTCTTGCATGAATTTCATGCATCGGACCTCTAGTCTATAATAATAAAGGCATAATATGCTAATTAGACCGGACGTCCTTCCGGACAAAGCCGGGGATGCGAGAGAAGCCCGGGTCCTGGGTGCCAGAGGGAAGCCAATGCTGGCAGCCAGGGGAAGGAAGGCCTACTCTTGCACGAATTTCATGCATTGGGCCTCTAGTATTATATAAAGTGACCCCAGACTTTCAATACCCCATGTCCCAACTAAAAAATTTTTTTAGAATAATCTGGGCCTTATATTATTTCTGAAAGTGAGTCTTAAATGCAGTGTCCAGAATACAGTAAGGTAAGCTGACTAAAAAAGAGAGGAAACAAATGACCCCCCCACACACACAAAAAAAAAAAACACACCCACATGAATGCACACTTGTACAGCTCATGCAGACTTGGGGCACATGGAAAGAACATGGGTGAGTTGGTAGCACGGCTAAATGGAGCTAGTGTTCTAAGGTACTGACAATGGGAGAAGGAAAGATATCAACATTGGATAAAGAGGTTGCATCTTGCCCTGCTGGCATGGCTCAGTGGTTGGGTGTCGACCTATGAACCAGGAGGTCATAGTTCGATTCCAGTGAGGGCACGTGCCGGGTTATGGGCTCAATCCACAGTGGGGGATGTGCAGGAGTCAGCCAATCAATGATTCTCTCATCATTCACATTCCTATCTCTTCCTTCCTCTCTGAAATCAATAAAAAAAATTTTTTTTAATGGGAAAGGGAACCCCACTACAGATTCTGTTGACTTTCAAAAGATGTCATGAGGAATAACTTTATGCCCCAAGTTTTTGAAAAACGGGCAAATTAATAGAAAAATATAGCTTAATAAAACCAGCACAAGAAGACATTTTAAAACCCGAATAGTCTATAACTACTAAATAAATTGGATCAGAAGTTTAAGACCCAGAAAACTTCAGGCTGTGATGTTCCATCAGACATTTAACACATTAAGCGCCAAGCCTGTTTTGTCTTCCTTTCCGTTTCAGTCACCAGTGACTGACATGGCACTTAACATGTTAAATACGGTATCATTTTTATGTGAACTCTTTCAGAGAATAGAAAGAGAATCAGATTCCAATTTACTTTATCAGGCTACCATCAGTTGGATGCCAAAACTGGATGGAAACATAAGAAGGGGAATTATAAGCCATTCTTTCTGATGAACATATATGCAAAAAATATCAACAAACAAAAAAATAAGCTTAGGATTTTATTACATCATTGTGGCCAGGCTGGATTTATCCCAGAAACACAGCGTTATTTTAACATTAGAAAGTCAGTCAGTGTAATTTGCCACATAAACCAGATGAAAGGGGGGAAAGTTAAGATCATATCAATGAAGAAAAAGCCCCCAAAAGTGTTTTTCTTTTGCTTTGCACTGGGACTTGACAATCTGATGCTTAAATTTGGAGGAGCAAGGGACCAAGAATAGCCAAGACCTCTGTATCAGTCCAGATCTTCTCAGAGGCAGTTGCTGAAATGTGGTCAGAAGTGTACGATGTGGAAGAAGAGAGCTGGATTAGGCAGGGAGCGCCTCTGGACTGATGCAGGCCTGACACATGGATGGGGAGGAAGGATTGGCACAAAGAACTTGAGACTGGCAGTGCAGCTTTAAGAAAACTTTGGCCCGACCAACACCGAGATCCAGGGCTAAGACTTTGTGGAGGTTCCCACCGTGGGCAGAAATGGCCAGGCCTACCAGCCCTGCCTTGCTCCGATACTGGTTAGCTGCCTGCAGAAAGCATTGCCTCTACTCAGATGTCATGACAGATCCAGAAGATGAAATGATCTGGAGGCTGTGAACAAACTCCACCCATTGAGGCAAATTCGCTCTCAAAGGGAGGTCTGAGCAGGACGCCTTAAGGCTGCGCTGTGTTCTAAAGAAGACCAAGGTGGGGAGTCTTACCTGTTATATGAAAAGATATGTAGCTGTTTTAATTATGGTAGTGTATATTGGTACAGGGATAAGCAGAACAGAATGTAGAGCACCAGAACAAACCCACAAATGTATGTTAAAAGTAGCAAATGGACAAGCTATTCATGTCATTTCATCAGGGATAGAGGACATTACATGGGCGGGGGGGGGGGGAATGAAACTGGGTCCTTACTTAATATACTGGTATATATACTAGTAGCCCATTGTGTGCAGTAGGTCATGTGGGAGCCAGGGGGAACCGCAGTGTGCCACCGGGAGCCGCGTTGCTTCCACAGGAGCCGGGAGGGACCCGCACCGATTCCACGGGAGGTGGGAGGGGCCCGCCGTCTCCTCTCTGGGCCTGCGCTCAGCCACGGAGGCTGCGGGCCGGCCTCCCTGTCCCCCAGAGGCCCTCCGCGGCTGGGACGTGGCCACGGCGATGAAGCAAGCATTCCGCCAGGCCGCTCACACTGCCCGCTCTCAGTGGCAGCCCCCCCAGGACTGGGGGCTCCGGCAAGGCTGAGGGGACTGGGCGCCGCCGCCATCTTGTGGCTATGGGCATCGCCATCTTTGTGATGGAGTGATGGTTAATTTGCATATTACCCTTTTATTAGATAGGACTAGAGGCCCGGTGCACGATTCGTGCACCAGTGGGGTCCCTCGGCCTGGTCTGTGAGGATTGGACCAAAACCAGCTCTCTGACATCCCCCGAAGGGTCCTGGATTGCAAGAGGGTGCAGGCCAGGCCAAGGGACCCCACCAGTGCACAATTGGGGCCAGGGAGGGACCGTGGGAGGGCTCCAGGGCGTGTCTGGCCCATCTTGCCCAGTCCTGATCAGCCAGACCCCAGCAGCAAGCTAACCTACCAGTCGGAGTGTCTGCCCCGTGGTGGTCAGTGTGCGTCATAGTGACTGGTCAAATGGTCGAACAGTTGGACACTTAGCATATTAGGCTTTTATTATATAGGATTTTTAAATCCATTCCATTGATTAAAGACGTACATGTAAAAGCAAAACATTAAAAACTATAAAAGACTATATATGAGAATATATTTGGGTTTGGGGTAGGGAAATACTTTAAACACACACAAAAAATAATCATAATGAGAAAAAAAACATAAATGTGACCACATTAAAACTTTGCATTTTTATTCATCAAAAGATAATATAAAAGTGAACAAATAAGCTACAAAACTGAAAATACATTTGCAGTTCATGTGAACAAATGTTTAATACCTAAAACGAGCTATATGTAATTATATATGGTGTGTGTTTATTTATATGTATACACAAATCCATGAGAAATCAATGAATAGAAAAATGGGCAGAATATTTGGAGACCTTTCACAGAAGAAACAGAAATGGTCAAAAACCATGAAATGAGGTTCAATCTCCTTACAAATGGAAATACAAATTAAGAGCTCAATAAGATGTCATTTTGGCCAAAACCGGTTTGGCTCAGTGGATAGAGCGTTGGCCTGTGGACTGAAGGGTCCCAGGTTCGATTCCGGTCAAGGGCATGTACCTTGGTTGCGGGCACATCCCCAGTGGGGGGTGTGCAGGAGGCAGCTGGTCGATGTTTCTCTCTCATCAATGTTTCTGGCTCTCTATCCCTCTCTCTTCCTCACTGTAATAAATCAATAAAATATATTAAAAAAAAAAAAAAAGATGTCATTTTGTCTTGGATGACAGAACCTTAAAGGAGGACAATACCAGGTACTGAAGAAGATGTGCAACAAAGTGAACTCAGTGCTGGGGATGTAAAGCCATAATTGTACACCACTTGAGAAACTTAACTGGGCATCCTATATAATAAAAGATTAATATGCAAATTATCCCCTTGGGAGTTCAACTGTCCCGGAGTTCAAACGCTTCCTATGATGTGCGCTGACCACCAGGGGGCAGCGTGGAATGAAGGAAGGCCCCAGCCAGCAGCCAGGGGAAGGAAGGCTTTGGCCGGCCCTGATTGCCAGCCAGGCCTAGGGACCCTACCCATGTACGAATTTTGTGCACCGGGCCTCTAGTGGTTTTATAAAGTTAAACATTGGGGTACCCTTTAATCTGGTATATATATCCTTGAGAAATTCTTGTTTATATGCACCAAGAGAGAGGTATAACTATGTTTATGTATATTAGCAGTTAGTAACAGCAAAAGCCAGAATCAACTAACACATCTACTCACCATAGAATGGATGAATGAACAAACAGTAGTCTATTCATAGGGTGAAGCACTGGACAGTGTGGAAGATGAATCCACTACTGCAAGAGGCATAAACATTAGATAAATCTTAGAAACGATGTCAAGTTTTCTTAAAAGATACTGTCAAAGAATACATCCCCTATTGCGGGGGCCAGACATGGCGGGGATCTCCCTTTTCCGCATCCAGCATGGAAAGAGAAATGAACGAACCGGTTCTAAGTGGAGGTGGCCAGGGATTGAGAAATAATGGAAAGAAAGAAAGAAGACGCAGAAATGGATTTAAAAGCTGGGAGCTGGGTGGGACGCCATTCTCTCTGATGGAGAGGCAGCACCACGACGACTCAGCCCAACGCAGCACATTTATTTATACCCCCAAATACCAGGAAGTCAAAGGAGCTTATTTGCATTCTTGAGTAGGCCCTAGCTTGCCTGGATTTACATATCTAGACCTGCCCCTGCCGACACCTGGGCTAATATGAAGGCCAAGCTGATTACACTTTCTGCCATCTTGGGGAAATGTGTATCCGATCCGCGGCTCTGCCAGTCGTCTCGGACTCAGCTGACAATTTTAGGAAAATGCCCATGTGCCTTCCCAGGCAGCCCTCTACTCCCTATCACACCAGTTTTGGATAGCTTTGAGATTTAATTCATACGCCATAAAAGTCGCCCATTGAAAATATACTCAGATGTCAGAAGAATGGCAGTGTGAGAGAGCTCCTTGTCCTCTCTCCCTGAAATTTCAACTAGTTAACCAACTATAATTCAAGAAAGAAATCCCTGCTCATCACAGATGCATGCCTGAGAGACCCTCGTGCATTGAAACATCTAAAGGTGGGCAACTGGGAATAAACAGGGAGACGAGAAGGGAGGAAAGCACCGATGGCCCAGAGACACGGTCCTGCAGCCAGGAGAGTGGAGGAAGCCGGGGTAGCAGGCCTCCCTTCAGCTGGGCATAACAGAGAGTGTGTGTGTGTGTGTGTGTGTGTGTGTGTGTGTGTGTGTGTGTGTGTGTTGGGGGAGGGGGGGGGGCTGCCCAGCAGGAAGAGCAGCGAGGGAGCAAACTGTCTGTCAGCAGACACCTGTCAGAGCACGGGGTTCTGCTGTGCAGTTCTCCACTGCAAGGCCAGCGGTTTGGTTCAGACAAGGAAACGGAACCACAGAGCCCTGCCACCACGTGTACCCCCAAAACTTGCCTCCTGTTGCCCTTGGAGTTGGGTCCAGGAGCATACTATCTGAAAACCAAGAGCTATTGCAGTAAAATTGCTGTTTCCCTCTGCGACTGATCCCCAGGAGGGATGCTTAGGGTAGAACCCCATTGATGTCAAGGGTCACCATTAGGATGGGGGCAAAACTAACCCCACCCCCAAGCAGCACGGCTGTACTGTTTTATGGAAGCTGAGGAGGTTCAAGCCTGGAAGATCACAGAGGTTAAAAAAAAATCTTGCAATTCAGCACCATCTACTGAAAAATAGTATAAAAACCTCATCAGAGATAAATGTGTAGGCAAAGGAGGACAGCAAATACCATGAATAACCACAGTAATGAGGATGACCAGAAAGACAATGAAAAATCTCCAGGAAGCAAGTTGGAACACATGGAAATATGTGATATAAATGACAAAGATTTCAAGATTGCAGTTCTGAAAATACTCAACAAAATGCAAGAAAATACAGACAGGCAATTCAGTTCACTCAGAAACAAATCAATGAACAAAATGAGTACTTTATCAAAGAGATTAAAACTTTTAAAAAGAACCAATCAGAAATACTGGAAATGAAGCATGTAATTAAGGAGGTTAAGAGTGAACTGCTGAGCACAGAAAACAGAGCCAATGAGATGGAGGAAAGAATTAGTGATATCAAAGATAGGCATCCAGAAATAACTGAGGGAAGAAGAGAGAGACCTGAGCATAAAGAAAAATGAAAGAACTCCATGAAAACTCGGACTCCATCAGAAAAAGCAATATTAGAATTATTGGCATTCTGGAGGAGTAGAGGGAGCATGGAACGGAGATTCTAGTCAAACAAATAGTGGATGAGAACTCTCCAAACCTATGGGAAGAACTAGTTCCTCAAATCCAAGAAGCAAACAGAACACCTAGTTACCTCAGTCCGAAGAGGCCCTCTCCAAGGCACTTGGTATTAAAGCAGTCAAAAATTAATGACAATCAAAATATACTCTTTGGGCCTGACCAGTTTGGCTCAGTGGTTGAGTGTCAGCCCATGGACCGAGAGTTGTGGGTTCAATTCTTCATCAAGGGCACATACCTTGGTCGCAGGTTCCAGCTCTGGCCTCAGTTAGAGAGCAAGTGGGAGTCAACCAATTGATGTGTCTCTCACATTGATATTTCTCTTGCTCTCGCTCTCGCTCTCCCTTTCTCCCTCTTTTCCTCCTCCCTCCCTTCTACTCTTTCTAAAAAAATCAATGGGAAATAAATATCCTTGGGTGAAGTTTTTTTTAAAAAAGTGCCATGGCCAGTTTGGCTCAGTGAATAGAGTGTTGGCCTGCAGACTTGAAGGGTCCTGAGTTTGATTCTGGTCAAGGGCATGTACATTGGTTGCAGGCTCGTTCCCCCAGCCTCTGGTTGGCGTGCGTGCAGGAGACAACCAGTGTGTCTCACATCGATGTTTCTCTCACATTGATGTTTCTCTCCCAATTCCTTCCACTCTCTCTAAAAATCAATGAAAAAATATCCTCAGGTGAGGATTTAAAAAAAAGAAAAGAAAATATACTCTTTGGTGTATATTCAGAATTGTGCGACTATTTAGTTTCAGGAATTTTTCATTATCCCCAAAAGTAGCCCTATACCCACTAGTAGGCAGTCCCCATTCCCCATACCCCTCTGTCTCCACTAATCTTCTTTCTGTCTCTATGCATTTGCCTGTTCTGGACATCCTCTATAATAAAAGGCTAATATGCAAATCGACCAAACAGCATAACGACTGATGCGCACTGACCACCAGGGGGCAGACACTCAATGCAGGAGCTGCCCCTGGTGGTCAGTGTGCTCCCACAGGGGGAGCGCCACTCAGCCAGAAGCCCTGAGCCGGGCTCACGGCTGGCGAGCGCAGCAGCAGTGGCGGGAGCCTCTCCCACCTCCATGGCAGTGCTAAGGATGTCCGACTGCCAGCTTAGGCAAAGAGCAGGCCCAAGCCGTCAGTCAGACATATCCCAAGGGCTCCCAGACTGCAAGAGGGCGCAGGCCAGGCTGAGGGACCGCCCCGCCCCGAGTGCACAAATTTCGTGCACCAGCCCTCTAGTTTTATATAAATGGAATCCTACAATTCCATGTGGTCCTCTGTGACTGGCTTCCTTCACTTAGCATAATGTTTTCAAGATTCCTCCATATTGCAGCATATATTAGTACTTTGTTATTTTTTATTACCACATAATATTCCATTGTGGCAATATACCACTTTTTAAAAATCAGTTAATGGACATTTGGGTTTCCAATTTGGGGCTATCATGAATAATGCTGCTATGAGCGTTCACTTATGATTTTTTACATGGAGATTCTTTTTAAAATAAGGTTCAAAAACAAATAAAACTAAACATGTTAAAATTATAAAGGGGGCAGCAGAATGAGATTTGAGGAAGTTCTAATCATTAAGGTTCATTTTTAATATACCTCATAATTTGTATTACAATATCTTAACATACAAATAACGTGCTCTGGCCTCAATGTTTTGTACAAGTTTGATGTCTGGACATGGGAGGAACAGTAGCTAAAAACCTCAAGTTGGTTTCAGATCTCTAGGGGGACCTGGTTCTTCTCATTCTCATTTAAATCCTCCCACTGCAATCCCACTTTTCCAGTGTGCTCAGTTCTGAACTTTCTCTGATCACTGATGGGCAAACCAGCTTGCCTATCGACTGCCCACTTGGGTAACCAGGTCATCTCTTCCGATAGGTCACAGACCTACCCCATCCACCAGCTTTCTACCTTCAAACATTGTGTTGCTATTGTCTCATGTCTTCCTTTCTTTGTCTTTATGGGTTTTCACTTCTTCACCCCCCACCCCTCACCCCCCCCCCCCCCCCCGTTTCTAACATTCTAGTCAGGTTTCAGGAGGAATTAAAGGTAAATGAGTTTGTCCAAATGCCATGGTTATCTAGAAATTTTATAGGTTAAACTGAGTCAAACTTATCTATGGCAGCTAAAAGCATCCTGATTCAACATGTTATCAATAGTATTTTCCTGCAGAAATAGTCTTCAGGGTTATATTTAACTAGAGGCCCGGTGCATGAAATTCATGCACTTGGGGGAGGTGGGGGGTCCCTCAGCCCAACCATGCACCCTCTTGCAGTATGGGAGCCCTCAGGGGATATCTGATGGCTTAGCACTGAAGCGAAGGTGGGAGAGGTTTCCACCATCCCTGACGAACTCACCAGCCATGAGCCTGGCTTCTGGCTGAGCAGCGCTCCCGCTATGGGAGTGAACTGACCACCATGGGGCAGCTCCTGCATTGAGCGCCTGCCCCCTGGTGGTCAGTGTGCATCATAGTGACTGGTCGTTCTGCCGTTTGGTCTATTTGCATATTAGCCTTTTATTATATAGGACTAGGGGCCCATTGCAGGAAGATTCCTGCAAGCGGCTGCTGCGGCCGCCGCCACCGCCCGCCCCGCCCCGCCTGCCACCGCCGCTGCCATTGCGGCTGCCGCGGTCATGCTTTCCCTCTAGCAGCCGCCTTGCTTTCTGCTTTCCCTCCATCTTCCTTCTATGCTGTCTTCAGTCTTCACTCCTCCCTCCCTCAGCGTATGCAAATTAACTGCCATCTTTGTTGGGTTAATTTGCATACTCGCTCTGATTGGCTGTGGGTATAGCGAAGGTATGGTCAATTAGCGTTTTTCTCTTGTATTAGTGTAGATGGCTGTATAGTATTCCCTCTTACAGACATGTAATTAGTTAATATTCTTGAAATTTTAAGTGGTTTCCAATTTCCATGAATATTTTTTTTCAATTTTTTAAATTAAGGTATTATATGTGTACATATCTTACCATTGCCCCCCCACCCCACTCTCATAAATGCCCTCACCCCCAGAGTTTTGCGTCCATGGGTTATGTTTATATGCATGCATACAAGTCCTTTGGTTGATCTCTTATCTTCCCCACCTCTCCCTAACCTTCCTGCTGTAATTTGACAGACTGTTTGATGCTTTACTGCCTCTGTATCTATCTTTTTGTTCAAGTTTCTAATGTTCTTTATTATCCATAAATAAGTGAGATCATGTGGTATTTTTCTTTCATTGACTGGCTTATTTCACTCAGCATAATGTTCTCCAATTCCATCCAGGTTGCTGCAAATGGTAAGAATTCCTTCTTTTTTATGGCAGCATAATATTCCATTGTGTAGATGTACCATAGTTTTCTGATCCAGTCATCTGCTGATGGGCACCTAGGCTGTTTCCAGATCTTAGCTATTGTAAATTGTGCTGCTATGAACATAGGGGTGCATATATCCTTTCTGATTGGTGTTTCTAGTTTCTTAGGATATATTCCTAGGAGTGGGATTACTGGGTCAAATGGGAGTTCCATTTTCAGTTTTTTGAGGAAACTCCATACTGTTCTCCACAGTGGCTGCACCAGTCTGCATTCCCACCAGCAGTGCACGAGGGTTCCTTTTTCTCCGCATCCTCGCCAACACTTGTCGTTTGTTGATTTGTTGATGATAGCCATTCTGACAGGTGTGAGATGGTACCGCATTGTTGTTTTGATTTGCATCTCTCAGATAATTAGTGACGTTGAGCATGTTTTCATGTGTCTCTTGGCCTTCCTTCTGTCTTCTTTTGAAGATTCTATTTAAGTCCGTTGCCAATTTTTTTATTGGATCATTTATCTTCCTTTTATTAAGTTGTATAAGCTGCCTGTAGATGTTGGAGATTAAACCTTTATCAGTGATACCATTTGCAAATATGTTCTCCCATGCAGTGGGCTTTCTTGTTGTTTTGTTGATAGTTTCTTTTGCTGTGAAAAAGCTTTTTATTTTGATGTAGTCCCATTTGTTTATTTTCTCTTTAGCTTCCATTGCTGTAGGGGCAGTATCAGTGAAGAAGTTCTTTTGGCATATGTCTGAGATTTTGCTGCCTGTGAATTCCTCTAGTATTTTTATGGTTTCCCGTCTTATGTTTAAGTCCTGTATCCATTTTGAGTTTATTTTTGTGTATGGTGTAAGTTGGTGATCTAGTTTCATTTTTTTGCATGTATCTGTCCAATTTTCCCAACACCATTTATTGAAGAGACTGTCTTTATTCCATTGTATGTTCATGCCTCCTTTGTCAAATATTAATTGAGCATAGTGGTTTGGGTCAATATCTGGATTCTCTATTCTGTTCCATTGATCTATATGTCTGTTCTTGTGCCAGTACCAGGCTGTTTTGAGAATAGTGGCTTTGTAATACAGCTTGAAATCTGATATTGAGATCCCTCCTACTTTATTCTTCTTTCTCAGGATTGCTGTGGCTATTCGGGGTCTTTTTTTATTCCAGATGAATTTTTGGAGAGTTCTTTCAAGGTCTGTGAAATATGCCGTTGGTATTTTAATGGGGAGTGCATTGAATCTATAGATTGCTTTGGGTAGTATGGACATTTTAATGATGTTGAGTCTATCAATCCATGAACATGGTATGTTCTTCCATCTGTTTACATCTTCCTCTATCTCTTTTTTCAGTGTCCTGTAGTTTTCCGTATATAGGTCTTTTACCTCCTTAGTTAAGTTTATTCCTAGGTATCTTAATTTTTTTGGTGCGATGGTAAATGGGATTGCTTTTTTAGTCTCTCTGTCTGTAAGTTCACTATTGGTGTATAGAAAGGCCATAGATTTCTCGGCGTTAATTTTGTATCCTGCTACATTGCCGAATTCATTTATTAAGTTTATTAGTTTTTTGACAGAGTCTTTTGGATTTTTTATGTCCAATATCATGTCGTCTGCAAATAAAGACAGCTTTACTTGTTCTTTTCCAATTTGGATGCCTTTTATTTCTTCTTCTTGTCTAATTGCAATGGCTAATACTTCCAGTACTATGTCAAACAGGAGTGGTGAGAGTGGGCATCCCTGTCTTGTTCCTGTCATGAATATATTTTTTAAGATATATTTTTATTGATTTCAGAGAAGAAGGGAGAGGGAGAGAGAGAGAGAGAGAAACATCAATGAGAGAAAATCAATGATTGGCTGCCTCCTGCACGCCCCCTATTGGGGATGGAGCCCATAAGCTGGGCATGTGCACTTGACCAGAATCAAATCTTGTTCCCTTCAGTCCACAGGCTGACATTGTATCCACTGAGCCAAACCAGCTAGGGCTCCACGAATATATATTTTTAAAATTTTTGTAAGAGTTTATTTGAGCCGAACTGACTACTTATGCTAGGGAGAAAGATATGAAATGCTCCCTTCCCTTTCCAAGATTTATTATTATTATTATTGTTATGATTATATTTTATTTTAGAGAGAAACATCGATTTGTTGTTCCACTTATTGATATATTCATTAGTTGATTACTTTATGTGCCCTCACCAGGGATCAAACCTGCAACCTTGGCATATCGGGACAACGTTCTAAACAACTGAGCTACCCTGCCAGGGCCCGAATATTTTTTAAAAATAGATTTTTAGAATTAGATTTGCTGCAATTTTTTCATATTATCAGGTGTTATCAGAAGAAGGTTTATACCAACTTTCAGTTCTACCTTCTGTGGAACAGAGTATAAACATCTTCACACCTCTAACAACAGGTAGTAAGTACTTACTTTACTTTACATCTTATACTTGATTTTTCTAATTATATTCACTTGTTCAAAAAAATAAACTAGCCATAGCCGGTTTGGCTCAGTGGATAGAGTGTCGACCTGCACACTAACGGGTCCCAGGTTCGATTCCCGTCAAGGGCACATGCCCAGGTTGCGGGCGTAGATCATGCAGGAGGCAGCCAATCAATAATTCTCTCTCATCACTGATGTTTCTATCTCTGTCTCCCTCTTCCTTCCTCCCTGAAATTAATAAAAATACATTAAAATAAATAAATAAAATAAAATAAAGGAATAAGTCATCATCCCACCATCTAGTGATCTCTACCAATAACGTTTGGAGTATATCTTTCTAGACTATTCTCTATACTTATATACACATTAGAGGCCTGATGCATGAAATTCGTGAAAGGGGTTTGGTCCTCACAGCCCCAGCTGCCTTGGCCCTCCCAGCCCCGGCTGCCGCCACCCTCTGTGGGGCGATCAATTACAGAGTCCCGCCATCGATCGCCACGCAGAGGGTGGCAGTAGCCAGGCCTGCCTCGGCCCTTGCAGCCCTTGCAGCCCTGGCTGCCTCAGCCTCCTCAGCCCTGGCTGCCTCAGCCTCCTCAGCCCTGGCTGCCTCGCAGCCCCACCCCCCCACCCACTGGTTGTTCCAGAAAGTCATTCCAGAAGGTCGTTTTGCCCTCCAGTCTAATTAGCATATTAGCTATTTATTTTATAGGATAGAGGCCCGGTGCATGAAATTCATGCACTTGGGGGGGGTCCCTCAGCCCGGCCTGTGCTCTCTCGCAGTCCAGGAGCCCTCAGGGGATGTCCAACTGACAGCTTAGGCCTGCTCCCCGCAGGGAAAGGGCCTAAACCGGCAGTCTGACATCCTTAGCGCTGCCATGGAGGTGGGAGAGGCTCCCGCCACTGCTGCTACACTCGCCAGCCATGAGCCCGGCTTCTGGCTGAGTGGCGCTCCCCCTGTGGGAGCGCACTGACCACCAGGGGGCAACTGCTGCGTTGAGCGTCTAGCCCCTGGTGGTCAGTGCGTGTCATAGTGACTGGTCGTTCCGCCATTTGGTCGATTTGCATATTAGCCTTTTATTATATAGGATTGTTTTTGAGATAGTATCTTCTCTTTTTTTTCCTTATGTATATACTGTTTTATACTTGCTTTGTTTCCTCATCAATATATACCAATCTATTCATTCTCAAAGCTCTTCACCATAGTTGGTTTAAACAATCCCTATTGGACATCTGATCTAATAATAGAGTAATATGTAAATTACCATCACTCTGCTACGCCCACGATTGGGCCAGCGGAGGCGCAGGGGGCAGGACTCGGGGTGGCCGGGGTGGCTGATTGGCAACGCTGGGGTGCAACGGATGGCAGGCAACTGGTGGTTGGCTCCTGCGATCCGGGACGCTGGGGTGCGGCCTTGGGCAAAAGCGGAGAGCCTGCGACGGATGGCAGTCAACTGGCGGTCGGCTCCTGCGACAATCAGAGGCTGACCAACTGGAAGTCAGTGCTGGCCCCGCCCCAAGCAAGCAGTTAGGGGCAATCAGGCAGACAGAGGGGTTAGGGGTGATCAGGTAGACAGAGCAGTGGTTAGGGGTGATCAGATAGGCAGGCAAGTGGTTAGGGGCGATCAGGTAGGCAGACAGACCCTCACTGGGCTGGCCCCGCCCCCAAGCAAGCTGTTAAGGGCAATCAGGCAGGCAGGCAGAGTGGATAGGGGTGATCAGGTAGGCAGACCAGTGGTTAGGGGTGATCAGGCAGGTAGGCGAGCGGTTAGGGGCAATCAGATAGGCAGACAGCCCCTTGCATGGCTGGCCCCACCCCAAGCAAAGAAAGAGGGAGGCCCAGGCCAGCCAAGCCATTGCACCCCAGCCTGTCGCCTGCAGAGGGAGGCCACCGGTGGCAGGGGAGGGGAGGCAGTGCTGCACAGATGTCAAGCAGTGGCGGCGGCGGGGGTGGGGCCAGCTTCTTGCAGACCGGGGAAGGAAAGACCCAATAGGCCCTGATCTCAGGCCAGGCCTAGGGACCCTACCCGAGGGGTCCTGGATTGTGAGAGGGTGGTTGGACTGAGGGATGCCCCCGAGTGCATGAATCTTCATGCACTGGGCCTCTAGTCTATAATAATGTCCAATAGGGGTTGTTTTTCTTTTTTTTCCTTATGTATATACTGTTTTATACTTGCTTTGTTTCCTCATCAATATATACCAATCTATTCATTCTCAAAGCACTTCAGCATAGTTGGTTTAAACAACCCCTATTGGACATCTATAATAATAAAATTGTAATATGCTAATTAGACTGGATGTTCTTCTGGATGAAGCCGGGGCTGCAAGGGAAGCCTGGGTCCCGGGTGCCAGAGGGAAGCCAGTGCCGGCATCAGGGGGAAGGAAGGCCTACTTTTGCACAAATTTCGTGCATCGGGCCTCTAGTTTAGGTTATATTTTTTCTAAACCCTCATACACGTGGCTTTGTAGTAGTGCAATGAGTCCCTTTAGATTAGAGAGGATGTTTACTTTTCTGAGTTTTCAGTACATGATTACACTCTGCTGAGGGTTGTAGAAAGAAGCAGAGCCAGTGACAAAGGAAGAGCTTGGGCAGCAGCATTTCCTCTCCCGCAAAACTCAGTTTTTGAACCTTTAACTTGTGTGAATAATGAATTAACATCTGGCAACATTTGTAACCTTTAATTTCAAATTCTTGCTAAAAGAGAGAGGCACGTGACCATACTTCCATTTGTTTGTCAGTAATATAAGGTTCATATTTCAACCATCCGGGGAATGGCAAAATGGTGTGATTCATGCCAGTGCTAATAAATTTAAAATTTAGGAAGTTTGGCCCACCCGGTATGGCTCAGTGGTTGAGCATTGACCTATGAACCAGGAGGTCAAGGTTCGATTTCTGGTCATGGCACATGACTGGGTTGCAGGCTTGATCCCCAGTCAGGGGTGTGCAGGAGGCAGCTAGTCAATGATTCCCTCTCATCATTGTTGTTTCTCTCTCCCTCTTTCCCTCTCCCTTCCTCTCTGAAATCAATAAAAATACACTTTAACCTTTTGCACTCGGATGTCGAGTGTGACTCGACAGGGTTAGCATTAGAATAAAGGAATCGAGAAAAAAGCAAGCGAGTGCAAAGGGTTAAAATAATAATTATAATAATAACTAGAGGCCCGATGCACAAAATTTGTGCATGGGGGGGGAGGGTCCCTCAGCCTGGCCTGTACCCTCTCGAAATCCGGGACCCATTGGGGGATGTCTGACTGCCCATTTAGGCCCGATCCCACTGCAGATTGGGCCTAAACCAGCTGTTGGACATCGCTCTCACAATCCGGGACCGGTAGCCCCTAACTGCTCGCCTGCCTGCCTGATCACCCCTAACCACCTCTGCCTGCCTGCCTGATCACCCCTAACCACCTCTGCCTGCCTGCCTGATCGCCCCTAACTGCTCACTGGGGGCCGCCAGCCAGGTGAGTGGCTGTGGTCATTCTGGTCTCTGGTCATTCTGCCATTTCAGTCACTGGGCTTTTATTATATAGGATATATATTTTTTAAATTTAGGAAGTTTGCATCTGTTTTATGTAGGTATGTCTAAATTAAGAATATGGGTTAATATTTAGAGTATTCTTAGCCTGATACATTGCAGCAGAACTCTTGAATTGACATGAATTAACCTATACATCTTTAAATATTTTGTATGAGCCTGTAATAATGACCATATTACAATTCAGAAGCTGAAGAGTGTAGTGAGAGTTGCCATGGGAACCTTAATGTGATATTCCCTTGCTTTCATTTAAATTTCATTTTTAATATTACATTAACATTTTTGCATTTAATGGATAGATATTTGAATTAATATTGAAGTGCTCTCTCTGATATAAATTAAATATAAGAAATGAAAATGTGATTTTTCTTCCAATGAGCAAATGAACATATAATCCAAGATCTTGTAGAAATAACAGCACTTGGGTTTTAAATTATTAGATTCCATTCATTTATTTTGAAGTTTCTTAAAGGACCTCTTTGAAAAGATTAGGGAATATTTATGGGTAGTCGTATAATTCATGTCTTTCATTTCAAATGTGGTTCAGATTTCTCTGAAGGCTATTTGGGGCAATTTCCTTCATTGTGCCATATTCTTCTGTATTTTTCTGAACACAAAACCTCTGAGACCCCTCCTACCTCTGTGAGTTCATATTAGTGTATCATTTATAGGGTGATACACTTCATCTTACCTGAAACAAAACACTATTACCAAATAATGTTTATCTGTTTGAGTTCATTGTAGAAAAATCTAACTTCTGCCAGACATATAGGATATTTTTAATTACTAAAGATTCTTGACTATACAAGAATATTTGAACATAAGATTATGTGTGACTAGTGCATTTAAAATTGAAATGTAGCCCTGGCCAGTGTGGCTCAGTTGAGAGATTGCTGGTTCAATTCTGGGTCAGGGCACATGCCCAGGTTTCGGGCTCGAACCCCACTAGGGGGAATGCGGGAAACAGCTGATTGATATTTCTCTCTCTCTCCCTTCCTCTCTCTAAAAATCAATGAAAACATATTTCATAAAATTGAAATGTATAAAATTTATGAACAACAGAATCTGTAGCTGGAAGGACCTCTTAGGGTCAGGAGTCTTAGATTATTTCCAAATAATTTTTATACATAAGATTATATATATATATAAAACTGAATTAGCACCACTGGGCTTTCTTTCTACTTATATACTCCCAAAATTTAATTTGGAAAATGATGTGTGTATGTATCACCTTACATCTTTTGAATTAACATTCAGACTTTAATTCAGATATTTAGGTGTTGGTAAAAGGATTGATTTATGACATTAACATTTTAAAATAAATCACTTATTAAATACTAGAGGCCCGGTGCATGAAATTTGTGCATGTGGGGTGTGTCCCTCAGCCCAGCCTTCACCCTCTGCAATCTGGGACCCCTCGAGGGATGTCTGACTGCCCGTTTAGGCCCCATTCCGGTAGGATAGGGCCTAAATGGGCAGTCGGACACCCCTCTCACAATCCAGGACTGCTGGCTCCCAACTGCTTGCCTGCCTGCCTGCCTTCCTGATTGCCCCTAACCGCTTCTGCCTGCCAGCCTGATCACCCCCTAACCACTCCCCTGACAGCCTGATTGATGCTTAACTGCTCCCCTGCCAGCCTGTTTGCCCCTAACTGCCCTCCCCTGCAGGCCTGGTCACCCCTAACTGCCCTCCCCTGCAGGCCTGGTCTCCCCAACTGCCCTCCCCTGCAGGCCTGGTCCCCCCCAACTGCCCTTCCCTGCAGGCCCGGTCGCCCCCAACTTCCCTCCTCTGCCGGCCTGGTCACCCCTAACTGCCCTCCCCTGCAGTCTTGATCACCACCAACTGCCCTCCCTTGCAGGCCTGGTCTCTCCCAACTGCCCTCTCCTGCTGGCCATCTTATGGTGGCCATCTTGTTCCACATGGGGGCAGCCATCTTTGACCACATGGGGCAGTCATCTTGTGTGTTGGAGTGATGGTCAATTTGCATAGTACTCTTTTATTAGATAGGATATCCAATGAAATCTACACCTACATATCATAGCAATTTGATACTTACCACCCATTCTTTTAAAGCAAAATAAAGCTTATATTAACAGTACATGATTCCATTTATGGGAAAAGTAGAAGGTGGGTGCCAGGGACTGGAGGGTGGGGGGAGGGGCATTTTTGAATGGGGACAGTTTCAGTGTTGCAGAATGCAGTCTGTATGCTGGTTGCACAGCAGTGTGAATGTACTGAATACTCCTGAATACGCAATTAAAAATGGCAAATGTGGTAAATTTTATGTTATGTGTATTTACCACAACTTTTGTTGTTGTTGTTGTTAATCCTCACCCAAGGATATTTTTTTTCTTTTCAAAATAAAATTTTAAAAAATAATTCATTATTGTTGAAAGTATTACATATGTCCCCTTTTCCCCCCCATTGACCCCATCCAGCGCTCCCCTCCCTCTCCCCCGGGCCTTTAGCACCCTGTTGTCTGTGTCCATGGGTTATGCATATGTGCATACAAGGTCTTTGGTTGATTACCTCCCATACACCCACCCTCCCCCACCTTCCCACTGACATTCTGAACTCTGTTCCCTGCTTCCATGTCTCTGGATCCAGTTTATTTTGTTACTTAGATTCCACATATGAGTGTGATCATGTGATACTTGTCTTTTTCTGACTGACTTATTTCATTTAGCATGATACTCTACAGGTCCCTCCATACTGTCTCAAAGGGTAAGAGATTCTTCTTTTTTACTGCTGCATAGTATTCCATGGTGTAAATGTACCACAGCTTTTTCATCCACTCATCTACTGATGGGCACTGGGGCTGTTTCCAGATCTTAGCTACCGTACTTTCTGGCGTATAAGACGACTTTTTAACCCAGGAAAATCTTCTCAAAAGTCCGGGGTCTTATACGCCAGAAAATACGGTAGGTTAGAAAAATCTCTGACATTGTGTATCAGATTGCTTAAAACCCAAATACCGTATTTTCTGGTGTATAAGACCCCCGACTTTTGAGATTTTCCTGGGTTAAAAAGTCATCTTATATGCCAGAAAATACGGTATTGTAAGTTGTGCTGCTATGAACATAGGGGTGCATACATTCTTTCTGAGTGGTGCTTCGGGTTTCTTAGGATACATTCCTAGAATTGGAATCACTGGGTCAATGGCAGTTCCATATTTAATTTTTTGAGGAAACTCCATACTGTTTTCCATAATGGCTGCACCAGTCTGTATTCTCACCAGCAGTGCACGAGGGTTCCCTTTTCTCCACATTCTCACCAGCACTTGTCGTTTATTGATTTGTTGATGGTAGCCATTCTGACAGGTGTGGTGATACCTTATTGTCATTTTAATTTGCATCTCTCAGATTAGTGACTTTGAGCATTTTTTCATGTCTCTTGGCCATCTGTATGTCCACATTGGAGAAGTGTCTATTTAGGTCCTTTGCCCATTTTGTAACTAGATTGCTTGTTTTTCTTTTGTTAAGGTGTATGAGTTCCTTATATATTTTGGATATTAAGCCTTTACCAGATGTATCATTGCCAAATATGTTCTCCCATACAATGGGCTCCCTTTTTGTTTTGTTTATGGTTTCTTTTGCTGTGCAGAAGCTTTTTATTTTGATGTAGTCTCATTTGTTTATTTTCTCCTTAGTTTCCTTTGCCTTAGGAGATATATCGGTAAACATATTGCTACAACAGATGTCTGAGATTTTGCTGCCTATGTTTACTTCTAGGATTTTTATGGTTTCCCGACTTACATTTAAGTCTTTTATCCATTTTGAGTTTATTCTTGTGTAAGCTGTAAGTTGGTGGCCTAGTTTCATTTTTTCCCCCCTCTATCTGTCCAATTTTCCCAGCACCATTGTATGTTCTTGCCTCCTTTGTCAAGTATTAATTGAGTGTAATGGCTTGGCTCGATTTCTGGGTTCTCTGTTTTGTTGCCTGTTCTTGTGCCCGTACCAGGCTGTTTTGATTACGGTGGTTTTGTAGTATAACTTGAAATCTGGTATTGTGATTCCTCCAACTTTGTTTTCCTTTCTCAAAATTGCTGCAACTATTCGAGGTCTTTTTTGATTCCATATAAATTTTTCGAGTGTTTATTCTAGCCGTTGGTATTTTAATAGGGATTGCATTGACTCTGCAGATTGCCTTGGGTAGTGTGGACATTTTAATGATGTTGATTCTACCATCCATGAACACGGTATATTCTTCTACTTGTTTATATCTTCTTTCTCTTTCAAAAGAAAATTTTTGTAAGTAATATTTTTTATTGGTTTCAGAGAGGGAGAGAGAGATAGAAACATCAATGATGAGAGAGAATCATTGATAGGCTGCCTCCTGCATGCTCCCCCGCTGGGTTTTGAGCCCGTAACCTGGGCATGTGCCCTGACCAGGAATCGAATCTCGACCGCCTAGTTCATAGGTCAATGCTCAACCACTGAGCCATGCTGGTCAGGCCCGAAGGTATTTCTTTCCATTAATTTTTAGAGAGAGTAAAAGGGAGGAGGAGAGGCAGAGAGAGATTGGTTGCCTTCCACACTCGCCCCGACTGGGGATCGAGCCTGCAAACAAGGTACATGCCTTTGACAGAATTGAACCTGAGACCCTTCAGTCTGTGGGCTGACGCTCTAATCACTGAGCCAAACTGGGTAGGGCTTTACCACAACTTTTAAATTAAAACTAGGTTTTAAAAGTAAAGCTTGTATTTAATAGAACTTTTACATTTCAGCCAGTTTCCTGAATCTGTATTTCTATTCCCTTCCCCTATAGAACTTTAATCTAAAATAATATCCTATTTGTTGTTGTTGTTGGTTGTTAATCCTCACCAGAGGATATTTTTCCATTGATTTTTAGAGAAAGTGGAAGGGAAAGGAGAGACAGAGAGAAACATTGATGTAAGAGAGACACATTGATTGGTTGCCTCCCACACTCACCCTGACTGAGGATCAAGCCTGCAACTGGGGTACATGCCCTTGACTGGAATCAAACCCAAGACCCTTCAGTCCTCGAGCCAAGGCTCTATCCACTGAGCCAGACTAGCTAGAGCTCTAATATACTTTTTATATTTGAAAGTTCTTTACTGACTTTGTTGGCCTGATCACATGTCTGTAACAAAAATATACACATACATTTAAATATGCAATTATTTTCTCCTATGACCTTAAGGCTTTAAGTTAAGAAATTGAGTAGTTATTATAGTTATTAGTAGAACACAATTGGTCAAAATCTAAATTTTTTGCCCTAGCAAGTTTGGATCAGTGGATAGAGCATCAGCCTGTGGACTGAAGGGTCCCAGGTTCGATTCCGGTCAAGGGCACATGCCCAGGTTGTGGGCTTGGTCCCCATAGAGGGTGTGTAGGAGGCACCCGATCAATGATTCTCTCTCATCATTGATGTTTCTATCTCTTTCCCTCTCCCTTCCTCCCTGAAATCAATAAAAATATATTTTAAAAAAACACCTAAATTTTTCAAATATTGATAAACTAGAGGCCCAATGCACGAAATTCATGCAAGAGTAGGCCTTTGCAGCCCCAGCCGCCTCGGCTGCCTCGCAGCCTCGGCCCTCACAGCCCCATGGAGCCCCGGCTTCGTCCTGAGGGTCGTTCCACTGTTGGGCCGTTCGGTCGATTTGCATATTATGCTTTTATTATTATAGATAATGGGTAATACAAAGTAAAATCCATTTGGAATGCAGTTCTTTCGTTGTTGGTGTTGTTGTTAATGCTCATCTGAGGATATTTTTTTCATTGATTTTTTTTTCTCGAGAGAAAGTGGGAGGGGAGAGAAGGGGAGAGAGAAAGGGATATATCAGTGTGAGAGAGTCACATCCATTGGTTGCCTCCCACACATATCCTGACTAGGGCCTGGGGATTAAACCTGCAATCCAGGTCAGGAATCAAACCCAAGACCCTTCAGTGTGTGAGCCAATGCTCTAACCAGTGAACAACACTGGCCAGGGTGGGAATGCATGTCTTCCTTTTTTTAAGATTAAAAAAAATTATTTTTAATATTTTTATTGATTTCAGAGAAGAAGGGAGAGAGAGAGAGAGAAAGTTAGAAACAGCAATGAGAATCATTGATCAGCTGCCTCTCCCCCCACTGGGGATCGAGCCCACAACCCGGGCATGTGCCCTTGACTAGAATCGAACCTGGGACCATTCAGTCCGCAGGCTGACGCTCTATCCGCTGAGCCAAACCAGCCAGGGCAAGATTAAAAAATTTTTATTGTTGAAATTATTACAGATGTCCCCTTTCCCCTGCGCCCTCTCCCCCCCCTCCCGCCCCCCACATTGACTCCTTCCACTCCATTCCCGCCCCAACCCCAGGCCCTCACTGCACTATTTTCTGTGTCTATGGTTTATGCATATATGCATATAAGTTCTTTCGTTAATCTCCCTCCTCCCATCCTGCACTGGCCAGAGCAGGAATGCATTTTTTTTTTATTTTCCTTTTTCTTTATTTTTGTATTGCTTTCAGAGAGAAAGGGAGAGGGAGAGAGAATCATTGATCGGTGCCTCCTGCACACCCCACACTGGGGACCAAGCCTGCAACCCAGGCATGTGCCTGATTGGTAATCGAACTGTGACCTCCTGGTTCATAGGTCGACGCTCAACCACTGAGCCACTCCGGCTGGGCAGGAATGCGTTTCTTAATAAGATCTGTAAGTTAAGTCTAAATATAATAAGTACATAAGGGAACGTAATAAATGAACAGAATTAATTGATTGGTAACATCAGGAAGGAGGCTTGTCCCAGTTTAAAAATAAGTATGGATTTTAAAATCCAACAACCTAAAAGTTAGGGAAACGATCACATTAACTTCAGACATTAATTTACCTTGAATGTCTCTTTCTTTCATTTGAAGCGGAAGAGCTCATCTGTCAGAAGTAAACATGGAAATCTTCATGCCTCATCCTTAGAGTTGTGTAAACTCTGCCTCTGAGACCAGCTCCACGGTAATGCTAAGTAAGTGCTTTCTCATTACCAGGAATTCGGACAATGCAGAGAAAATGTGTTTTGTAACAGGTTGGCATTTTCCCAAATGGTATTAACAAATGTTGAATATTTTCATTATTGGGTGGATGGACGGACGGACAGACATGGGAAGGTCACAGTCCTTGCCTCTTGGTCTGGAGGAGGTCAGCCTCCTCGGCCTGCAGTGTCTCTGACTGATGCCTCTCCTCAGTGGTGTTTCCACGTAATCGAAGATGCTGGAGCAGTGGAAGCAGAGCCTGGCGGGTTGCGTGTTGTCCGTGCACCAAAGGCTGTGGGCTTGGTCCCAGGCCAGAGAATGGGAGACAGCCATTTCATGTGACTCTCTCTGTCTCTCCCTCTCCCTTCCTTTCTCTCTAAAAAATCAATAAAAAATATTTTTTAAAAGAAAGGAGTGAGGACCCAGTGTATAAGATACCTCACCCTGACCGGGAATGGAACTGGCAGCCTGCAGAATGGCAGGGGGGAACACATGACACCCTGTGCAGGGGGATGGTTCTGTGCTGAAAGGAATCCTCCCAGACACCAGTATTTCAAATTGATCCTCACTCCATGCCCCCTGTGTGTGTGTGTTGCTGGCAGGGGGGGGGGGGTCTCAAAAGAGTCTGTGTCTGGGAGCAGTGTACCCTAATAAGATTTGGCATGGGTGGGAGGTAGGCTTTTCTTGTGTATAATGAAGGGCTGTACTTTCTCTTAACAAGTGAAGATACATTGTGGTACTTCCCTGCCATAGATAACTGTGCATGAGCAATTGAAGCAGCCAGGGCCCAACAAGGGCAAGGCAGTGAAGAGCTCAGACCTCCCAGGCTGGCCAAAATGCTGGGCAGGAAGTGAGGCAATCTGGGGGGGAAATGGGCCAGTTATAGCAGCAGGGACTATTCTGGATGCTTCAAGGAAATGATTGGCTATTACCATTAAGATTATACTTTTGCCCTGGTCCATGTGGCTCAGTTGTTTGGAGCATCGTCTGTCCTGTGCATGGAAAGGTTGCTGGTTCCATTCCTGGTCAAGGTACATGCCCAAGGTGTCAGGCTCAGTCCCCAATGGGGCAGTGAGAGGGCATGCAGGAGGCAGCTGAAGAATGTTGCACTCTCATATCAATGTTTCTCTCTTCTCTCTCTCTAAAAGTCAATAAACTATTCTTTTAAAAAAAAAGATTTTAAGCATTATAATAGCTATCCTATATAATAAAACCCTAATATGCAAATCGACCGAACTGCAGAATGACCAGTCGCTATGACATGCACTGACCACCAGGGGGCAGATGCTTAACGCAGGAGCTGATGTTTCTCTCTCTCTTACATCAATTTTAAACAAATATAATTGTGGATGTTCATTGACCATTTCTATTTCTTTTGTGAATTATCCACAGCATGGATCTGCTTTTCTTAAAAATTTTATCTCAATTATCACTTGTCTTTGTTTATAGTATTATATATATTTTTATACATGTGGAATCAGTTTGAGAAAACAATTTTACAGCTCCCCTCACCTTCATTGATTCATAGTCATTCCTTTTAGAGAATTTTCCAGTCAAATGAATTTTGAATTCTTCAAGGCCCAACTCAAATGTCCCATCTTCCATGACGTCTGCTGTGACTTGCTCACTCGTTCTTCCTGTGTGTTCCCCCAGATACACCCCTACTTCACTTACACTTCCTGTATTAAACAAGTTTGCATAGATATCTCCCCTATTATAAGTTTTTGGAAAGCAGAAAGAATGTATTCTCCTGTTAGTACAAGTGAGGGCCAAAAAGGTATCTGGCACACAGTATATACTTAATACAAGGGATTGCATTGATTTGTTATCTCTTCAAATAACAATGCTTTTAGATGTAAAAATGTTTTTTTCATAGACATGGTTTTGGATCACATATTTACGTATTTTCTTGAGCAGAGTTTATTGAAAAACCATTTAAGATTTTTGCCCTGGCCAATGTTGCTTAGTGGTTGGAGCCTCGGCCCACACGCCCAAGGATCTTGGGTTCAATTCCCTGTCAGGGGCTCCTGCCTGGGTTTCAAGTTTGCTCCCCACCCACTGGTTGGGGCACCTGCTGGAGGCAACCAATCAGTGTGTCTCTCTCACATCAATGTTTTTCTCCCCCATCCCCCCTTTCATTTTCTCTGAAAAGCAATGGAAAAAATATCCTCTGGTGAGGACTAACAAAAAACGAGATTTTTGATAACTGACACTTATATAAAGACAGTCGCAGGACGTTGCTAAGACACTGGCACCCTCAGAGCTCTGCAGTCTGTGCACTAAATGGCCCAGGTGCTGATGGAAAGACGGTTCTCCTCCCAAACGGCCTCTCTGCTGATGACGGCTCTGCTCACATTCTCCAGAGGAGCTGGAGTGTCCAATTGTACGAACACTGCCTGCCGCGCC
This sequence comes from Cnephaeus nilssonii, assembly GCF_951640355.1. Classification (NCBI taxonomy): domain Eukaryota; kingdom Metazoa; phylum Chordata; class Mammalia; order Chiroptera; family Vespertilionidae; genus Cnephaeus; species Cnephaeus nilssonii. The sequence goes on along the minus strand of NC_137083.1, from coordinate 78,263,983 downwards.
CTTTACACTTCCATCTAGGTGGTTGTCACCTGGGTCCAGCTCATTGAGGTTGCCGTGGCCCCTGCGCTCATTGCTATTCACCGGGACATTTTCATGCCCTCCTTCTCTGAGTCTTGTCCTTACCTAAATCAAGTGACGGTTCCCAAACTACAGCACGAATACCTGCTCTGACAGGTCGTATGTCCTTGGTACAGTGTCACCTGCATCATAAGACCCGCAGACCCTTCTAGTGTGCTGTTGGACCTTCCCCACGGCCTTTCAAGAGCCTCTTCCGAGTGCCAGGAAAATGATTCACAACTCGAAACAGACACGCAACTGCTGGGTGTCCCTCCGGCACACGGCCTGGCCTGCCCCTTTAACTGGCGGTCTGTTGATTTGGTTATTTGACAACTCACTAGGAGCAGGGGTTAATTTTTAGGTTCTTGTTCAGTTAGAGAGACAAATAATTTCTGTCCCATGGACAAGATAAGCCCAGAGGTTGTGGTATATGGCCCTGTGGGGCATTGACCACTTTTATCCCACCTAGAACTCTTATCCTAACACTAGAGACCCGATGCACGAAATTCGTGCATGGGTATGGTCCCTAGGCCTGGCCAGTGATCAGGGCCAATCTGTGGGGTGACCGGCAGGGTGATGGAGAGGCCCCCACTGGCACCCACCTTGGTTGGCCTGGCACCACCCGCTCACCAGCCCTGCTCCCCGCCGCCACCAGCAGTCGCCTCCCTCTGTGAGGCTACTGGCAGTGTGATCAAGGGGAAGGGCTACTGGAACCCGCCTTGGCTGGCCTGGAGCCTGTGGGTGGGGAGCAGTTCCTGTGTTGAGCATATTCCCCCTAGTGGTCAGTGCATGCCATAGCGACCAGTTGTTCCACTGGACCTTCTGCCATTCAGTTTATTTGCATACTAGAAGCCCGGTGCACGAAATTCGTGCACGGCGGGGGGTTGTCCCTCAGCCCAGCCTGTACCCTCTCTAATCTGGGACTCCTGGAGGGATGTCCGACTGCCCGTTTAGGCCCGATCCTGGTGGGATCGGGCCTAAACGGGCAGTCGGACATCCCTCTCACAATCCAGGACTGCTGGCTCCCAACTGCTTGCTTGCCTGCCTTCCTGATTGCCCCTAATCGCTTCTGCCTGCCAGCTTGATCACCCCCTAACCACTCCGCTGCCAGCCTGGTTGATGCTTAACTGCTCCCCTGCCAGCCTGTTTGCCCCCAACTTCCCTCCTCTGCCAGCCTGGTCACCCCTAACTGCCCTCTCCTGCAGGGTTGATCACCTCCAATTGCCCTCCCTTGCAAGCCTGGTCCCTCTCAACTGCCCTCCCTTGCAGGCCGGGTGCCTCCCAACTGCCCTCTCTTGCTGGCCATCTTGTAGTGGCCATCTTGTGTCCACATGGGGGCAGGATCTTTAACCACATGGGGGCAGCTATATTGTGTGTTGCAGTGATGATCAATCTGTATATTACTCTTTTATTAGATAAGATAGAGGCCTGGTGCACGGGTGGGGGCCAGCTGGTTTGCCCTGAAGGGTGTCCCGGATCAGGGTGGGGGTTCTCTTGGGGTGTGGGGCGGCCTGAGTGAGGGGCCTGTGGTGGTTTGCAGGCGGGCCACGCCCCCTGGCAACCTAAGCGGAGGCCCTGGTATCTGGGATTTATTTTCCTTCTACAATTGAAACTTTGTAGCCTGGAGCAGAGCCAAGCCTGCTGTTCCCTCCGGGGCGGCAGCCATCTCTGTGGCAGTTAATTCACATTCTACAGTTGAAACTTTGTTGCCTTAAGCGAGTGGGCCCGGCCAGGGTGTGCTTTAAAGCTTTGCTTCCCCTGTTGCCGCCGGCAACCCTGGCCTGCTCTCTCAAGCTCCATTCTGTTGCCATTTGTTTGAATTTGTTTACCTTCTATAATTGAAACTTTGTAGCTTGAGTGGAGGCTTAGGCCTGCAACGGCTATGGAAAGCTTGGCTTCCTCTGTTACCTGGGAAACCTTGCTCTCTGTGGCTGTAGCCATCTTGGTTTGGGTTAATTTGCATACTCGCCCTGATTGGCTGGTGGGCGTGGCTTGGCTGGTGGGCGTGGCTTATGTAGCGGAGTGATGGTTAATTTGCATATTACCATTTTATTAGAGAAGATTAGGTTTTTATTATATAGGATTCCTTTGTTAAACTGTTAGAAATACCTACCTCCTCACAATCTCATTTGAACTCAGTCTTCTCCTGGTTTCCTCATTCACTAATGAGCTGAATAAAATCTTTGGCCACGGGTTCATTTGATATTTGTATGAGATCATGTTTTTAACCTTTTGAAATTATTCTCTGGCATAGTGTTAGACACCCCTTATTTTTACTTGAGCCTCCAAGTAGGTTAGGTTGATTGGTAAACAAAAATCATATGCTACTATCAAAAGTAAGCCAACAGGTAATCAAACCTCAGCCTTCTCTTTCTCTCCTCCTTGGGTTGTGAGTACTTTCTTCTGCTTGTAGCCTAGAGAAGACGGGCTGGAGAGCTCTGCCAGAATCTCCTTTCGGTCACTCCATCTGCCAGCAGCATTCACTAGGCCCGGGTGTGAAGAGCATGGCCCTGGAGGGCACGGTGAACACACTGTAAAACGGGATGCTGCTGCAGAGTTTCATGTTACTGGTTTCCACTAGAATCCTGCTTGGCCAGAGCAGGAGGGAGAGACCATGAGGACAATGACATGAAGCTAATACATTAGTATTTGGCCAGATAAATAGACTTCCTGCAGCGCTACCTAAGTTACCATCCAGCAGTGATCGTTTGCTTTAATGGATGATTATATACCCTAGTAAGACTCACAGATGTAGGCCTTAGAATCAGATCTCTCATGGGAGAGAGTCCCCCAAAATGTTCCTTTTTGGAAAAGCACCCTGAGAACTATAGCTGAAAAGGAATATTTTACTCAAGTCAGCCATTGATTCTATCACGCCGTTAAACTTAGCTGAGCACCAACGCCCAGCTCAGACCTGCATGTGCCACACAGCCTCCCTCACCTCCAAGCCCAGAGCCAACCTCTGCACTCTGCATCTCGCATTTGAGACTCACACACTATCCTGTATTACTTATTGATTTAATTTTATTGATTGATTGGAGAGAGAGAAAAAAAATCAATGTGTTCCACTTCTTCATGTATTCATTGGTTGATTCTTGTATGTGCCCTGATTGGGGATTGAACTCACAACCTTGATGTATCAAGACAGTGCCAAAAATAAAAAATAAAAAATAAAAAATAAAAAAATAAAATAAATAAAAAAGACAGTGCCATCTAGGGCTATCCTGACATTTTTATGTGCATCTCTTTTTCTCCTGGTCCAGACTATAAATTCCTAGAGAACAAGTTTTGTATCCTGTACTTTCATCTTTCACAGTGCTTGTTACATAGCAGCCATCCCGTAATCAACGGTGGTGGTTGGTTTATAGAATAGCAGATTACTCATGGCCAATATCGGTAGAAGAGGCACTGTAGCCTGACTTTAAAAAGACACTCGCATTCATTGGCAATGATCCAGTTTACTTCTCCGGGTGGTCCTGAAGTAATGAGCGAAGTCTTCTATAAACATTTTTCCAGCTATCCACCCCATCATTATTATCTTTATGCAGCACAATGCTTAAAATTGAGAGCTAGTCAGGTGGCTCAGTTGGTTAGAGGGTTGTCTGATATGCCAAGGTTGCAGATTTGATCCCGAATCAAGGCACATACAAGTGTTAACCAATGAATTCATGAATAAGTGGAAAAACAAATTGATGTCTCTCTCTCTCTCTCTCATCGATTTAAAAAACTTGAGATCTTTTGAAACAGCTGTTGAAATTTCATTGTAGTATTTACATTTGATTTATCTCATGATGTGCACAGGGAAAGAACAAATCTAATTCCATATAATAACAAGCATTTTACATTTGGTTGATTGTAACATTTATTAAAGCACCATGTCTATTTCTCATGGCAGCTAGTTGGAGTCTAAAAAGGTCTCATACATTAGAGTATTAGAGTCTAACAGGATGATATTGGGATTGTCGCCTATTTTAAGGGTAGCCTGTCTCCCGGTCACAAAAGTTAAGGTTTGATAAAGAATATATATTCCGCCCTCGCTGGTTTGGCTCAGTGGATAAAGTGTCGGCCTGTGGGCTGAAGGGTCTAGGTTCGATTCCTGTCTAGGGCACATGCCCGGGTTGAGGGCTCGATCCCCAGTAGGGGGTGTGCAGGAGGCAGCCAATGAGTCCCTCTCATCATTGATGTTTCTATCTCTCTCCCTCTTCCTTTCTCTCTGAAAGAAATAAAAATATTTTTTAAAAAAGAATATATATCCCTCATAGCATAGGTCTTAGTCCCTTGCTCATCGGAGTTTATTAATATTCCCTGACTGGTTATTAGGGTAAGCTGTGAGCTCACACGAGGACAGCAGAGGGACACTTTATCCTATATGATCACAAACCCTGTTCCAGGGACTTCCTAAGTCCAAGTACATTTTAGGGTTCCTGCGATAAGAGTTCTCAATAAGACAGGGCCATTGTGGCATAAGAGGGTAAAACACTTGGTGTTTTTACCAGTGCTTCTCAAACTTTAATGTGCACACAAGTTACCAGGGGATTTTGTTAAAATGCATGTTTATTCTGTGAGTCTGGGGTGAGGCCTGGGATGTACTTTGGTGGTCATTGTCTTGGAAAAGCTGGAATTCTCAGACCCTCGGTGCTGCCTGAGAATCTATCTGATTCCTGAAATTCTTTTTCTTTTTCCTCCTTTGTATTCTAGTCCATGGGACCCTTGTGCCTCCTCCCTACAGTATCACTGTTACTTCACCAACACAAAATGGGCCTCGGCCCCCTTCCTGTCCCATAGTAAGCTCTCTGTGATGGGAAAATAGAGCAAGGTTAGGATGCTCTCCAGACAGGAATTCACTGCATTTGAGATTATCTAAATCAAAACATGTTGGACCTGTTACATTCTAGGCAAGGGTTCACCTACAACCCATCATGGAATTTAATAGCAGTTGTGGAGAGGAAACACCAAGCTGAAGCCCTGTCCCACAATATGGTTTTGTTCACATGGAGTCCTTGGAGGATAGTGAGTAGACTGTTTATCTGCTGATTGTCATTTGGAAAATAACTCGCAACCATACTACAAGATCATAAAAATGGAAAAACCTTTAAAATTCTGGCTCCAGCCCAGCTGGCGTGGCTCAGTGGTTGAGCATTAACCTATGAACCAGGAGGTCATGGTTCAATTCACCGTCAGGGCACATGCCTGGGTCACAGGCTCGATCCCCAGTGTGGGGCATGCAGGAGGCAGCCGATCAACGATTCTCTCATCTTTTTTTTTTTTTTTCAAATTTTTTATTAAGGTATTATATGTGTACATATCTTACCATTGCACCCCCACACCCCACTCCCATATATGCCCCCACCCCCAGAGTTTTGCATCCATTGGTTATGCTTATATGCATGCATACAAGTCCTTTGATTGATCTCTTATCTTTCCCACCTCTCCCTAACCTTCCCCTTGTAGTTTGACAGTCTGTTTGATGCTTTACTGTCTCTGTATCTATCTTTTTGTTCAAGTTTATAATGTTCTTTATTATCCATAAATGAGTGAGATCATGTGGTATTTTTCTTTCATTGACTGACTTATTTCACTTAACATAATGTTCTCCAATTCCTCCCAGGTTGCTGCAAATGATGAGAATTCCTTCTTTTTTATGGCAGCATAGTATTCCATTGTGTAGATGTACCACAGTTTTCTGATCCAGTCATCTGCTGACGGGCACCTAGGCTGTTTCCAAATCTTAGCTATGGTGAATTGTGCTGCTATGAACATAGGGGTGCATATATCCTTTCTAATTGGTGTTTCTAGTTTCTTCGGATATATTCCCAGGAGTGGGATTACTGGGTCAAATGGGAGTTCCATTTTCAGTTTTGAGGAAACTCCATACTGTTCTCCACAGTGGCTGCACCAGTCTGCATTCCCACCAGCAGTGCACCAGGGTTCCTTTTTCTCCGCATCCTCGCCAACACTTGTCGTTTGTTGATTTGTTGATGATAGCCATTCTGACAGGTGTGAGATGGTACCGCATTGTTGTTTTGATTTGCATCTCTCGGATAATTAGTGACATTGAGCATGTTTTCATGTGTCTCTTGGCCTTCCTTCTGTCTTCTTTTGAAAAGATTCTATTTAGGTCTGTTGCCCATTTTTTTATTGGATCATTTATCTTCCTTTTATTAAGTTGTATAAGCTGCCTGTAGATGTTGGAGATTAAACCTTTATCAGTGATGCCATTTGCAAATATGTTCTCCCATGCAGTGGGCCTTCTTGTTGTTTTGTTGATGGTTTCTTTTGCTGTGAAAAAGCTTTTTATTTTGATGTAGTCCCATTTGTTAATTTTCTCTTTAGCTTCCATTGCCCTAGGGGCAGTGTCAGTGAAGAATTTCTTTTGGCATATGTCTGACATTTTGCTGCCTGTGGCTTGCTCTAGTATTTTTATGGTTTCCCGTCTTATGTTTAAGTCCTGTATCCATTTTGAGTTTATTTTTGTGTATGGCGTAAGTTGGTGATCAAGCTTCAGTTTTTTGCATGTATCTGCCCAATTTTCCCAACACCATTTATTGAAGAGACTGTCTTTATTCCATTGTATGTTCATGCCTCCTTTGTCAAATATTAATTGAGCATAGTGGTTTGGGTCGATATCTGGATTCTCTATTCTGTTCCATTGATCTATATGTCTGTTCTTGTGCCAGTACCAGGCTGTTTTGAGAACAGTGGCTTTGTAATACAGCTTGAAATCTGGTATTGAGATCCCTCCTACTTTATTCTTCTTTCTCAGGATTGCTGTGGCTATTCGGGGTCTTTTTTTATTCCAGATGAATTTTTGGAGAGTTCTTTCAAGGTCTGTGAAATATGCCGTTGGTATTTTAATGGGGAGTGCATTGAATCTATAGATTGCTTTGGGTAGTATGGACATTTTAATGATGTTGATTCTACCAATCCATGAACATGGTATGTTCTTCCATCTGTTTACGTCTTCCTCTATCTCTTTTTTCAGTGTCCTGTAGTTTTCCGTGTATAGGTCTTTTACCTCCTTAGTTAAGTTTATTCCTAGGTATCTTAATTTTTGGTGTGATGGTAAATGGGATTGCCTTTTTAGTCTCTCTGTCTGTAAGTTCACTATTGGTGTATAGAAAGGCCATAGATTTCTTGGCGTTAATTTTGTATCCTGCTACATTGCTGAATTCATTTATTAAGTCTATTAGTTTTTTGACGGAGTCTTTCGGATTTTTTATGTCCAATATCATGTCGTCTGCAAATAAAGACAGCTTTACTTGTTCTTTTCCAATTTGGATGCCTTTTATTTCTTCTTCTTGTCTAATTGCAATGGCTAATACTTCCAGTACTATGTCAAACAGGAGTGGTGAGAGTGGGCATCCCTGTCTTGTTCCTGTTCTTAGGGGAAATGTTTTTAGTTTTTGTCCATTGAGTATGATGTTTGCTGTGGGGTTATCATATATAGCTTTTATTATGTTGAGGTATGAGCCATCTATTCCCACCTTGTTGAGAGTTTTTATCAAGAAAGGGTGTTGGATTTTGTCAAGTGCTTTTTCTGCATCAATTGATATGACTATGTGATTTTTATCTTTCAATTTGTTTATGTGATGTATCACATTTATTGATTTGCGGATATTGTACCATCCTTGCATTCCTGGGATAAATCCTACTTGGTCATGGTGTATGATCTTTCTGATGTACTGCTGGAGCCGATTTGCTAGAATTTTGTTGAGGATTTTGGCATCTATGTTCATGAGGGATATTGGTCTGTAATTCTCTTTCATTGTGTTGTCTTTATCTGGTTTTGGTATTAGGGTGATGCTGGCTTCATAGAAGGAGCTTGGAAGTGTTCCTTCCACTTGAATTTTTTGGAATAGTCTGAGGAGGATAGGTTTTAGTTCTTCCTTGAATGTTTGGTAAAACTCTCCTGTGAAGCCATCAGGCCCCGGGCTTTTGTTTGCCGGAAGCTTTTTGATGACTGCTTCAATTTCGTCCATAGTTATTGGCCTATTGAGCTGTTTAGATTCTTCTTGATTGATTTTTGGAAGGTTATATTTTTCTAGGAATATGTCCATTTCCTCCAGGTTGTCCAGTTTGTTGGAATAGAGTTGTTCGTAGTATTTTGTAACAATCCTTTGTATCTCAGCGGGGTCTGTTGTTATTTCACCTCTTTCATTTCTGATTTTGTTTATTTGGGTCCTCTCTCTTTGCTTCTTGGTGAGCCTGGCTAGAGGTCCATCAATCTTGTTTATCCTTTCAAAGAACCAGCTCTTGGTTTTGTTGATCTTATGTATTGTTTCTTTGGTCTCTATGTCATTTATCTCCGCTCTGATCTTTGTTATTTCCTTCCTTCTGGTTACACTGGGCTTTTCTTGCTGCTCTTTTTCTAGCTCTTTGAGTTGTGGGGTTAAGTAATTTATTACCATTGTTTCTTGTTTTTTGCAATAGGCTTGTAGAGCTATGAACTTCCCTCTCAAGACTGCTTTCGCTGTGTCCCATAGATTTTGGATTGTTGTGTTTTCATTGTCATTTGTTGCCATGATGTTTTTTATTTCTTCCTTGATCTCTCTGGTGACCCAGTCCTTGTTTAATAGCATGCTGTTTAGTCTCCATGTGTTTGATTTCTTTGGATTGTATTTATTGTAGTTGATTTCCAGTTTTATGCCACTGTGATCTGAGAAGATGCTTGATATAATTTCTATCCTCTTGAATTTGAAGAGACTTTGCCTGTGACCCAGCATATGGTCTATCTTTGAAAATGACCCATGTGCACTTGAGAAGAATGTATATTCTGTGGCTTTGGGGTGAAATGTTCTGAAGATGTCAATTAATTCCATCTGGTCTAGTGAGTCATTTAAGATTGCTGTTTCTTTGCTGATTTTTTGTTTAGAGGATTTGTCCAGTGGTGATAGTGGGGTATTAAAGTCTCCTACTATGATTGTATTGCTATTAATCTCTCCCTTGATATCCTCCAGGAGTTTTTTTATGTATTTGGGTGCTCCTATATTGGGAGCGTATATGTTTACCAGAATTATTTCTTCTTGTTGGATTTCTCCCTTTAGTATTATGAAGTGGCCTTCCTTATCTCTTGTTATGGCATTTACTTTGAGGTCTATTTTGTCAGATATAAGTATTGCTACCCCAGCTTGTTTTTCATTTCCATTTGCCTGAAAGATATTTTTCCATCCCTTCACTTTCAATCTGTGTGAGTCTCTTGTTCTGAGGTGGGTCTCTTGTAGACAGCATATATATGGGTCGTGTTTTTTTATCCATTCAGCTAAGATTTGGAAACAGCCTAGGTACCCATCAGCAGATGACTGGATCAGAAAACTGTGGTACATCTACACAATGGAATACTATGCTGCCATAAAAAAGAAGGAATTCTCATCATTTGCAGCAACCTGGATGGAATTGGAGAACATTATGTTAAGTGAAATAAGTCAGTCAATGAAAGAAAAATACCACATGATCTCACTCATTTATGTATAATAAAGAACATTATAAACTTGAACAAAAAGATAGATACAGAGACAGTAAAGCATCAAACAGACTGTCAAATTACAGGGGGAAGGTTAGGGAGAGGTGGGGGAGATAAGAGATCAATCAAAGGACTTGTATGCATGCATATAAGCATAACCAATGGACGCAAAACTCTGGGGGGTGAGGGCATATATGGGAGTGGGGTGGGGGGGGCAATGGTAAGATATGTACACATATAATACCTTAATAAAAAAATTGGAAAAAAAAAGTTATTACTGAAAGGTATTTGTTTGTAGTCATATCTATTTTTGTGTCTGTAATCCTTCTTACCTGTTTATTTCTTCTTTTTACAGTGTTCCCTTTAGCAATTCTTGCATTGCTGGTTTGGTGGTGATAAACTCCCTGAGGCTTTTTTTGTCTGCAAAGCTCCTGATTTCCCCTTCAATTTTGATTGATAGTCTTGCTGGATATAGTATTCTTGGATTCAGTCCTTGCTTTGCAACACTTTGTATACCTCCTTCCATTCACTTCTAGCTTGTTGTGTTTCTGTTGAGTAATGATTTGACAATCTGATGGGTGTTCCTTTGTAGGTAACTCTCTGTCTCTCTCTTGCCGCCTTTAGAATTCTCTCTTTTTTTTTTTTTTTTTTTTTGTGACTGAGAAAATAACTTTATTTGGTTGGGGTGGGGGCAGGTAGCCAGCTCAGAACTTCTGGAACTGCTTCTTGGTGCCGGCGGCCTTGGTGACCTTGAGCACATTGAAGCGCACAGTCTTGCTCAGGGGCCGGCACTCACCCACGGTGACAATGTCGCCGATCTGGACATCTCTGAAGCAGGGGGACAGGTGCACTGACATGTTCTTGTGGCGCTTCTCGAAGCGGTTGTACTTCCGGATGTAGTGGAGGTAGTCTCGGCGGATGACAATGGTCCTCTGCATCTTCATCTTGGTCACCACGCCAGACAAGATGCGCCCTCGGATGGAGACATTACCGGTAAAGGGGCATTTCTTGTCAATGTAGGTGCCCTCAATGGCCTCCTTGGGCGTCTTGAACCCCAGGCCGATGTTCTTGTAGTATCGAGGTAGCTTCTCTTTGCCGGTTTCTCCAAGCAGGACCCTCTTCTTGTTTTGGAAGATGGTGGGCTGCTTTTGGTAGGCTCACTCCGTCTGAATGTCCGCCATCTTCGCGGCCGCTTGAAAAAAAGCTAGAATTCTCTCTTTATCATTTATATTTGCCATTGAAATTATGACATGTCTTGGTGTGGGTCTTTTGGGGTTGATCCTGCTTGGGACTCTCTGTACTTGCGTAACTTTTATCTTTCCCATATCGGGGAAGTTTTCTGTCATTATTTCTTCGAATAGATTTTCTAATCCCTGCTGCTCTTCTTGTCCTTCTGGCAGCCCTATTATACGCATGTTACTTCGTTTCATGTTGTCTCGAAGCTCCCTTAGGCTTTCCTCCTGCTTTTTAATTTTTTTCTCCAATTGCTGTTCAGATTGAGCTTGTTTCTGTACCTGATCTTCTAACTCACTAATTCGGTCCTCTGCTTCTTGTAGTCTACTGTTGAAACTTTCCATGGTGTTTTTGATTGTAGCTATATCACTTTTCATTTCTTCCTGATTCTTGCATAAGTTGTTGATTTTCTCATCCATCAGATGTATAAATTCCATGACCATTACTCTGAACTCCTTTTCGGTCATGTTGCAAGCTTCAGTTTCACTAATTTCCTTTCTTGGCGACTCCACATTTTCTTTCCTCTGTGAGTTATTTCGTTTCCCCATTCTGGCTATTACCAGAAAGCTCAAGCTTCCGTTTGCGTGGACCTGGGCCGTGTGCTGTGGGGACTTCGCTCCACCCTAGTTTCACTGAAGTGCTCTGACACTAGGACGTGTGGCTGCCTTTGGTTGGTGGGAACCAGACTTGCCCAGGATCAGTGTCCCCAGTGTTCCGTGTGGTCTCGTGTGCACATTTAGAATCAGGGGCCCTGTCTGCACCACACTGTTGGTATGTGCCGAGAATGAGATCCTTAGCATGTGCCAGGAGTCAGAGTTTCCCTGTGTCTGCACCAAGACTCAAGTGTCAAAGTCTCTGTTGCCTTGTGCGGTTTCTCATTGAGAATCAGGGTCCCTGTGTGTGCATGCACCAACAATTGGGGTCGCTGGCTCTTAGTGTGAATGCGCTGTGAGTCAGGGATCCCAGGCAGCTGTGTCCGGCGTGCCAAATTCCCTGAAGTGGAGCTGCGTCCTGTGTGTGCTCTCTCTATTGAGCCAAACCGGCTAGAGCGCACATTCTTAAAATCCTGAAGGTGAGCAGGCTCAGTGCACTCTCCCAGAGTCCCGGAAGGGGGGCGGAGTCCGTCCTGCGCGCCAAATTCCCCAAAGGGAAGCCCCTCTGTGCACGCTCTAAGAATCCCCAAAGGGGGAGCTGTGACCCGTGAGCCAAATTCCCCCAAATTCCCCGAAGGGGAGCCCTCTGTGCGCACTGACAGATTTCCCCGACGGGGAGCTGCTTCTGTCCCGCGCGCGCCAAATTCCCTAAGGGGGAGCGCGTCCCTGCGCAAAGCTGGACAGCTTGGGCGAGGGGTGGGTCTATCAGTTACTATGGCGCTATCCGCGCGCCTGCGAGGAGGGGGATAGGCTCTTTGACTCACGGAAATCTGCGGGGAAGTCTGGATTCTTGTTGTTTGTTGGTCTGAAGCTGTGATAGCAGTTCTCTGTGCCCAGTGGCTGCAGGGTCCTGGTTTGTGTGAGAAGCCAGGATCCGAGTCTCAGGCAGCTCTGTTTCTCAAGATGGCGTGGTCTCCGCGTCCTCACCAGCCGCCGAGAAGTGTCCGCTTTGTGCGCGGAGCTCCGCCGTCTAGGACTGCCCGGTTAGGGAGCCCCTTGGAAGACCTGCAGAATGTAACTGACCCTATCTCATACACACACACACACCACACACATCTACACTCTCCTCTATGGGTTCCTCACTCACACTCTCTCTCTCCCTACCTTCCTGCTGGTCGCCATCTTTTTCAAGAATCCGATTCTCTCATCTTTGATGTTTCTATCTCTCTCTCCCTCTCCCTTCCTCTCTGAAGTCAATAAAAAATATATGTAAATGTAAATTTCAAATATGTTTTAATGTGACATAGTAAAGAAAAACCAAAAGGGAAAAAAACACACAAAATAAAACTTTCTAGCCCAAACACAGGCTTAATTTTGTGTCTCCTTTTAAGCTCCTCTCTTCTGGCTACCTAAGACCTAGAAAGTTTGGTGAGTAGTTTGCACTGTGATCTTTCTTTTGTCTTTATGAAGGAAAAAATTAAAAGCCAAGTGCACTCCTGCATTGACATAAGGACTAATACACCTGAATAAGAACTGGGAATCTCTCCTAGAGAGGTCTCCTCACCTGGCCTCATGCTGCTTTGGTGTCCACTGGTCCTGTGGGACTACCTGAGCTAACAGCCCACCCTGAACAGAGTGTATGAGCTGGCAAAAGGAAATCTGTGTACTTTGCTACTTCGAAGCACAGTGGCAGTCTGGGAAACAGAACTTGGACCTAAATAGGCTTGATACGATTCTGGCGCAGGGGACAGAAACATCATCCGACTTCAGGATCCCTCTGCTTCCAGGTCTTTACGAGGCTGGCGTTGAGCATGGTTGTGCATGTGGCAGGGGCACACTCTGTGCCTCCTTCATCCAACCTCTTCATGTCACCTTCCTCTTGTAATTACAGCCACTCACATCCTTTTCTCCCTTTCAGATGTTCGTTGTCCAAGCTAACGCCTCTCCTAGTTTCATGTATAACTTCCTGTACTCTGCTCCCTGTTTTCTCCAGTTACCTCCATGGGTAGTGAAGGAAGATGTGTGACACAAACACGGCAACACACTTTATATGCATTTTTCTATAATTCCCCCAACATGCCAAGCAACCCAACCTTCTGAGAACAGAATTCTCTTTTAATAGTTGTCAATATGGGATTCAGAAACTAAGTAATTTGCCCAAGAACAAGAAGTAATACGTTGGCTTAAAATTAAATAAAGATCTGTTTTAGCCTAAGCCCTACCAGAAGAACTTGGCAGTGTACTTCTGATAGGCTTTGTGGGGGTGGAAAGATTAATTTGACTCCTATCCCTCTAAGGTCTTTTGGCTGGAATCAAATAAACACGTGACAGGTTAATAGGAGAAAATGACCGAATATATTACGTATGTGCATATGGAAGTTCAGTGAGAATATGAGACCAAAGACAGATCAGGGCACTGGAGGCTTCCATGCCATCTTGAGCTAAGGAGAAGGGGGGCTAGGGTAGAGGTGTATGACTTCAAAGGGAAGAAGGCAATTCACATGGAGATGAAAAAGCAAATGTTTGGTAAATACATGCTGGGCCGTCTATTTTTTTTTTAATGTTTTTATTGATTTTAGAGAGAAAGGAAGGGAAAAAGATGGGGAGATAGAAACATCAATGAGAAACATGACCCCTACTGGGAATCAAACTTGCAACCTGGGCATGTGCCCTGACCAGGAATTGAACCAGCACCCTCATGGTGCATGGGACAGCGCTCAAGCAACTGAGCCATACCGCCTGGGCTACCCAAGGTTTTTGAAGGGCTTGATAAAGTGAGATTTGTTGGAGAACAGAGTTTCCCCGATTCCAGCTCTGACTATTATATCTAATGTCTCTATTTGGTCTTCTGCAGTTTGAGCAAATATATTTTTGGAATGCACTAATTTAATCATCTATTCATCTATATTTATCCATTTATCTATTTACTTCCTACCTATCTGTACTGAAAATAATAGTCTCATACACTGAATTATTCAGATTTTTTTCATGTAGTTTAAGCCAATTTTATTGAGAGACATTAAAACAAGTGACTAGGATGTCTAGAAATTCAGAAACTTCCTCATTTAAACAAAGATTTAAGGTTAATTAAATATAAAAGAAAAGAGTAAAGGGAGATTTAATGCTTGGTCTCAAATATTTGCAGTATTGTTCAATACAAGAAGGATAATTGATGTGCTTTCAAAATTGTTATCAATTGCAGACACATTTAAGGTCTGAGTGAGCTTCTATTAATTTAGGCTGTCCAGCATCAAACCAATTGTCTGTGTAGAAAGTAATAAATTATCTGTCACCAAGCAGATGTTAAAGGATTATATGAATTAAGGATGTTTTGGTATGTCTTCATTAACTAGAGGTTGACCTTACTGACATTAGAAGTCCCTTTCAAACTTTACAGTACAATTTGTCCTAAATAGAACATAAGATTTAAAAATAAATCTAATCTATTAAGATAATTTCTGGAATAGTGGTGTTAGGATGCTCTCCTTAGTGAAGCCACTATAACTGGTAAAAGTTACTTTAAAAAGAACAACTATTTAATGTCTGAAAATGTGGTAAGGGCATACAGCAAATGAAGAAACATTGATTCAAGAAAATCTACTGAATCTCTACGGGAACAAGGAGAATTTGTGGCATTCGAGGCACAGCCTTCTTCCTTCTTCCTCCCCACTCCTCCTAGCCAAGCTCAGTGTGATGAAGCTCTACCCAGGCAGATCCAGACAAGAACACAGGCTTTCTTTCCCCACTCCCAGTTATGGGCTGAAGTATCTTCCTGGGAAGCACAAGCCACCATTTTCATTTTCTCCCAAAAAGATGGTGACAACAAGCAAACAAACAAACAAAAACATCTGAGAGGTCTTTACCCAGTACCCATTCATAGGGTGGAAGCTTGACCCATGGGCACAAGAGGCCAAGAACACTGAGCTTCCAACAGGCCTCACCCCAGCTCATTTGTGATGCAGAAGATTGATGCCAGGAAAGGAAAGCCAATAAACCAGAAGCTACTGCCCCCAACCAGGACCCTGCTTAGAAAGCCGGGGTGTCACTCAGGCCCAGCTGGCACTGGCACTGGCACTGGCACTGGCACGCTGGGAGAATCCCCAGAGCAGTGTGTCAATGGAAGGACTTACAGACCTGAAGAGGATTTTTCTAAGAGTGTTTTTGAGCCAAATGGATGACACTGCCAGGAAGCAAGATCTCAAATACTCTGGAAAATGACACTTTTGATGTTTTCTTTTATACATTTGGAACTGAGAGAACCAAAGAAGATTACATGAAGGTGGGAGAAAGCAAGATACAGTCAAAGCTCAGTTCTCAAGCATCTCCCATACTGAACAATTCATTTCTCCACCATGTTGTTCACCGAAAAATGTCTCAATTATTGAACAAAACTTTGGTTCTCATCCTGACAACCCTTTTGTGCTGATACATCAGCACAACAAAAAGCGCTCTCAGGCCACAACCAAAGGAGAAATGCCAGTCAGTTTACCATTAAACCTCACCTTGATAACATCTCAGGAAATTGTGCTGTGAATATTTTTGTGCGTTTTTTTCTTTTGTTGCTGGCAAAATGGATGATGAGCACAATTTTAAAACATAAAAGGCCATCAGGAGTCCTAATGTTGCTAAGGGTGTGAAAAAAACAATAATCACAGGCAACTGCAGAGGTGGACAAACTGTGCTGATGGGAAAAGGACAGGCAGTCAGCCAGGACAGCATTGCAGAGGCAGTGACCTGGGAACAAGCGAAGATGCTGCATCTGACCTCCTGAAAGACACCTGGGCCCAGTGCTGACAGGGATTCCTGTAAGGCGGGTAGGTGTTTGATACATTTAAGAAAAGCAGTGCTTGTTTATGGATTAGACAGGGCATTAGGCATGTGCTGTATATAGGAAGGTTAAAGCGGGGAATCATTTGGGGATCTGGAATGAAAAATGCAATTTACATTCTTTCTAATGGGGAAAATGATTCCATTTTCATGCAAATCACTTCTTGAACAGCCTTCTGGAATGAATTAAGTTCAAGATCCGAGGTTCCACTGTACGGGATGTTTAGATTATGTGCTATAATAATAGTACCTGTGCGGGTGGTTATACCCTCCAGGGGTCTGGAAAAGAGGATTACTTCTGGCATTTCCAAGGTGTGTTAACCAAGATGCTCAAGAACAATGGGCAGGGCTTGCTTTAAAACCTTTCACTAAAGAAGTTATAGGCATGGGATATTACTACCCACCATGACCTACCTACCTAGTTAGGAATTTGTGACCAAGTCACCAGGTGAGGTTACTTTTGGTTAGATTTATTATAGAGCCCATTTCTCCTCCACAAGTGGTGGAGAGGCAAGCTACAGAATAGAGAGCTCTAAAATGATCTGACTTTATCTGGAACAGAATGGGAGGAAATTCAAGCCTAAAGGCGCTCCCAGAAATAATGGGAGTTTTGGAGGTAAGCAATTAAGAGGAGGCCAGTAGATTCAGTAGAGCAACAAGTAGAATCATAAACCAGTTAGAAGTTTACGGAGAGAACCAGGCAACAGAAATGGCTTATGAGAGAGACCAGATGCTGGATGTGAACGTAAAAAAAAACATTGAAACCTGTGAAGAATTTTTGTGAGTTTATTTGAGCCAAACTGTCAACATATGCCGGGAAGCAGAACCTCAACGAATTGAGATAATGCTCCGGAGAATGGCGGGTTAACATCTGTATTTATACATTGTAATCAAAGGAGGGACTTGGTAGTTGTGCCCCAGGGGGTCCAGAAAAAGGGAAGTTACAAGTTACCCAGACACTTCAAGGGTATCTACCTAATAAAAGAGTAACATGCTAATTGACTGTACCTTCACGATGCCCACCAGCCAATCAGGAGTGAGTATGCAAATTAACCCGACAAAGATGGTGGGTTAATTTTCATATGCAGGTGCCGAGGGGTGGGGCCGGACGCTTGTGTCATCGCCATGGCGACAACGCAGGTGTTCCGCACCACCCCAGCCACTCCAGGCCTCTGGGCAGTGTGGGAAGGCGGAAAGGCGGCTCTGGGCCAGAGCGGAAAGGCGGCTCTAGCCAGAGCAAAGGCAGTGCCAGCAGCCAGGGAAAGGAAGGCCCATTCTTGCACGAATCTTCATGCATCGGGCTTCTATTAAGGAAATAAAAATCTTAAAAAGTGACCAAATGGTTTTAAAGAAGAATTAACAATACCAATTCTTCTTCCAAAAAAATAGAAGAGGAAGGAACACTTACAAACTAATTTTACGAGGCCAGCATTACACTGATACCAAAACTAGACAAGGATATTACAAGAAAAGAAAATTATAGGTCACTATTCCTGATGAAAATGGATACAAAAATCCTTAACAAAGTATTAGCAAATCAAATTCACATACATTGAAGGGATTATACACCATGATAAAGTGGAATGTATTCCAGGGATGCAAATCAGTCAATGTGATATACCACATGAACAAAATAAAGAATAAAAATCACATAATTTTCTCAATAGATGCATAAAAAAGCATTTGACAAACTTCAACATCCATTTATGATAAACTCTCATCAAAGTGGGTATAGATTGAAAGTACCTCATTAGAATAAAGGCCACTATGATAAACCCACAGCTAACCTCAGACTCAATTGTGAAAAGCTGAAAGCTTTCCCTGGAAAATTAGAAGCACTCAATAAAGCTGTTAAAAAAAAATAAAATAATAATAAAATTAATAAACCATGTGAGAATGTTTAAACAGATTGGAAAGATACTGCCTAATATTTTAACAGTATTTTGCTTTACTCATATGTGAAATATGAGTGTTTTGCCAGGGTTTCAGGTTTTTACTCTTGAAATTCCCTTTCCTAGAAGAATCAGATCCTCTTTGTATTCATCTGAGAGTACTCAGGACTTTTTAAAAATTTTATCTTTATTGTTGATAATGATGTCCCCTTTTTTCTCCTATTGACCCCCCCACTCAGACCCTCCCACCCCCGCACCCCAGCTCCCTCCCAGGCCTCCACCACCCTAGTGTCTGTGTCCATGGGTTATGCCTATCCTAATATATAAAAACCCAGGGTCTGTAACACTGGGTGGGCTACTCTCACTAATTTGGGGGACTGAAGTAGAAATATTCTATTCCTCCAATTGCTCACAGGACACATTTTAAAACAGATAACAAAACCATTTGTTGTAGCAACAAATCACTCTGTATTTTCAATATAGATTATCCTAATATATAAAAACCCAGAGTCTGTAACGCCCAAAACGACCAAAGGCTTGACCGAACACCAGAAGTCAGTCCTGCAGTCAGTGCTGGGTCGCCTGTGGTTGTCGTGGCGACCCAGCACTGACTGTCAACGGGGCTGCGGATCAGGCCGAAGAGAGGCAGGGTCTGATCCACAGCCTTCGTGGCAGCTGTTGATCAGCCGTTACCTCTCTCTTTCTCTCCGGGCTTCGCCAGCAGCCATGCCTCTGTTTTTCTCTGGGCCTCCGTGGGGGCTGCTGATCAGCGCCCCCTCTCTGATCAGGCCCAGAGATAGGCCCGGAGACACTGACTGGCATAGAGACCAACCATTCAGAACCAAATCTGGATGAACTGTGAGAAGCCAATGGCTGCCTAGGAGGAGGAGCTTTTGATGCTGACTGGCATAGAAACCGACCAATCAGAATCAAATCTGGTGAACTGTGAAGAGCCAATGGCTGCCTAGGAGGTGGAGCTTTTGACGCTGACTGGCATAGAAACCAACCAATCAAAACCAAATTGGCCAGCAGGGGAGAGCAGTTGGGGGCAAGATCAGGCCGGTAGGGGAGGGCTGTTGGGACAAGATCAGGCCGGCAGGGGAGGGCAATTGGAGGCAACCAGGACGGCAGGGGAGGGCCATTAGGGGCGATCAGGCAGGCAGGCAGAGAGGTTAGGGGCGATCAGGCAGGCAGGCAGAGGGGTTAGGGGCAATCAGGCAGACAGGCAGAGGCAGTTAGAGGTGATCAGGCAGGCAGGCAGATGAGCAGTTAGGAGCCAGTGGTCCCATATTGCAAGAGGGATGTCCGACTGCTGGGGCCTAAACCGGCAGTCGGACATCCCCCAAGGGGTCCCCGATTGGAGAGGGTGTGGGCTGGGCTGAGGGAACCCCCATCCATGCATGAATTTCATGCACCGGCCACTAGTATGCATATAAAGTCTTTGATTAATCTCCCCACATCCACCCACCCCATCTTCCTTCTGAGATTCCGCAGTCTGTTCCATGTTTCTACGTCTCTGGATCTATTTTATTCATCAGTTTATTTTGTTCATTAGATTCCATATATGAGAGAGCTCATGTGATACCCCAGCTAATCTTCAGTTGGTTATTCAGGCTTGGTTTTCTATATTTTACTTGTTATTCCAGTTTGGTCCTGGGAGAATGTCAGTGTAGCATCCACTTAATCTGCTGCCATCTTGGAATCCAGTACTCAGGACTTTTCCCAAGCTCTCTGCTTGACTCCTTTAGTCCCCTTCTTTTAATCCTTTGTTTCCCATTGACTCGAATCTATTGCTATCACAAGGTTATACCATGCGTTGAACATTTTCAAGTTTAGAGTCCTAGTCACTGTGAAAGAGAATCATGGCTTTTATAAGGAAGATTTCAGGATTCCTAAGTAGAATGACAAGAGTTCAAATAAGGACAATGGGAGCAAAGCAGAGTAATAAGTAGCCTGGAAGCCTGCTCCAAGAAAGATGAAGTGCTGCTAAGGATGAGAGCAATTTAAACAGCACCTACTGCCTGGCCAGTGTGGCCAAGTTGGCTGAGCGTAGACCCAGGAACCAGAAGGTCATCAGTTTGATTCCTAGTCAGGGCACATGCCCAGGTTGCAGGCTTGATCCCCAGTATGGGGCGTGCAGACAATCAATGATTCTCTCTCAATATTGATGTTTCTATCTCTCTCCTCCCTGCTCTCTCTAAAATCAATAAAAACATTTTAAAAATAATAAAACAAATACCACCTGCATTTCAGAGTTCTGAAAAACAGAACTTCTTTAAAAGTTATGTAAAAATACAATGTGCAAGTTTAAGATCAATACCTTTTAGGATTTGGAATTTTATTTTAGAGTTTTTTCTTATTAATTGCATAAAACTTAAACATATGATGAAATATAAAGCATTTGGGATTCTAGTTACTGGAATGGGATTCTAGTTACTAAACAGTAAATGCATCCTTCAGTTTTGAGACAGTGAAGTCTCTAACACCAGAACCCTTTGCTGAAGCCTTTGTCAGGGCCACCTCACCCCTTCAACTTCTGGATTACCAGGAGTTTCCATAATTAAAAAGAAAAGAGAAGAAAAATAGAGGGAAGAAATCAAATACATCCTACCGAGAAAAAAGAATAAATAGGTAATAAAAGGAGAGGAAGGGAATAATAAAGAGACCACTTTAGGGAAAAAATAGCAAAGTCAAAAGAATAGTAAAGGATGAACATTGGGTTTGAAGCTGAGAGAATCAGACTCCAGGACCAGCTGTGCTGTTAATAGATGCGTCATCCTGGGCTAAGCACTTGCTTTCCCTCCTTCCTGCCTTGACGATTCTGTAATTGGCCAACGCAGCAAGACGTGGCTTCCTTTGGGTCAAACAACAAAGCACAGGTTCTGCGCAGAGATCAGTGAGATCCATTTTCCTTTGTAGTTTATAAAACCAGTCTCCTTGCTCTTCAATAGGGCTATTTTATGAAAACATCCTGAAACAATAGTACTTAAAAAAAAAAAAAAGAGGAACTGTGCCAGTCGCTAACAAGTTCTGTTCTCTTGGTGGCTTCCTGAGCCAAGCCACTGTAACTCACCTGCCTCTTTCAGGTTCCTGGTGACTGCAGCCCAGTTCAGCAGCAACAGGAAGTAATAAAGTGAGATTCTATTACTAGACAACTCCTCCCAGTTTCCTGAGCGCAACAGCCAATAGCCTTAGAGACATCCCTGTACAGCACAATCCCAATCATCCCGGCTCTGGGTGGCTCCCTCCGCCCGCAGCACTTACCTAAAAGAAGGCCCTCTGGCACGTTTGGGGATTTCTCTGAAAAGTGGTTACGGCATTTGAAAATATCTTAAGTCTGGATTGAACAGCAATGTAGTACTTCTTTGGGAAAATCTTAATCTGAGGATGTTTTAACAGAAATGCAGTTTAATTACTTTCATATAAACACAGTGACTGATGAGTTGTTGATGCCCGACTTAATAAATGGGCCATTTGTAAGGAATCTGCTTTTAAGGCAGACAAATACTCTAACGTACTTTAAAAAGGTTCTCTGGATTATTTTTGAGGTAAAAAGTTACAAACGGATCATCATTCTTTTTTTACTTTATAGTAATTTTACTTGAATACCTTTCAGACTTCTTGGTGCTAGAGGAACAAGAATTTGCAAAATAACCATTTCACAAACACTTAAGAAGATGCATGTTATTTCTGGAGAAACACATTCACACTTGAGTCCACCTGGTCTCTGTGTCTGTCTATGAGGAACTTTTAGTTCCTGAATACCTGCTAAGCAACGACTTTCTTTGTGACTTGTGTCCTGCTTGTGAAACATATCTACAGTGAGCTCAGAAATGTATTTTCCCACATGATACAACCCACACTTCATTATAATTCCCTTGCATTTCAAAAATAGGTTAAAACTCAAAACCCCATATGTGTGTGCTTTGTTCTAACAAAAATTCGATTAAATGAGCCCTGTCCAGGTGGCACCGTTAGAGTGCTGTCCCAGGGCATATACAAGGAGCAACCAATGAATGCATGCATACATGAGTGGAACAACAAATTGATGTTTCTCTCTCTCTCAAAAAAAAAAGCAATTAAAAAAATTAAAAATTCAATAAAATGAGAAAATGTAATGTAGTGGTGGAGGGGTGGGTGTTAAAAATCCGCCTCATTCTGTTCACATAGCAAGTTAAACAGCTCCTCTGTAGTTGCTTTTTGTTTTTGGACCTGCACAGGCAGTAGGGGTCCTTGAGGTGAGGACCAGGTCAAAGTCATTGCCATGAAAGCTGCCGTCCTCCCCGGCCCGGGCACAGATTTCCCGCAGGCAAGGATGTGAAGAAGTTTTTTCAGTGGCTGCTCTAACTGAGTCTACTTAGTGCAGATTAGCTGCCCAACCTCCCAAGCTCAGCTGAGACCCCACACCTGCCGAAGCCTCCCGGCCCGGCAGTGTCACCCAGGCCACTCCCAGGACACCTGTCTCTCCGGAAACAGTGTTCTTTCAGTCACAGACCAAACTCGGGGAAAGGAAGACTCCGGGGTCCAAAGGACACGAGAGAGTGTTCGGGGTAATACTCCCGCGGCAGTGCGGCGGCGCCTCCCTCCGGGGCACAGGGAATGCTAGTAAACACACTGGGGCCGGCGCACAGGCCTGCTCCCCAGAAGGCAGTTTCCCGGCCCCGCCTCTCCCTGAAGGATTTCCATTTCTGTCGCCTGGGGCCGTGGGAGGCCGCTCACAATTACTCCTCATCGGGCGCAGGAGTTTCCAAAGGGGCCTGCCAGCTCCCTAACCGCTGGCAGCTGTGGCCGCTGCGCCTGGGGGCTGTTAACCCGCGGTGTCCCGGCTCCAGGAGGGTGCTGGGCCCCGCAGTACCCGCCCCCCGGGGGGGCGTGGAACCCGCCAAGAGGCTCTGGTTACTTTACCTCCGAAGATATTTGGGTTAAACAGTGAACCGCATCACCCTGCTCTGCAGCTGGAAATACTTCTGAAAGGAAACGGAACCTTCAGTTCTAGCATCGAAATGCTCAAAAATTCACAAAAGTAGGTGAATAGGATAGTAAACCCTCATACTCCCATCATCTGTTCTCCTCCTTCTGCCATTCTCTTTTCTCTATCCCCACCCCCATTTTCTTTTCTTTTCACTGGAGTACTTTAAAGCAGCTCTCAGATGGATCTTGTCACTTAGAAGTGCTGTAGTGTCCAATTCTAATACAGTTAAAGATATTTCTAAAATGTAACCACCGCTATGACTACACCCAATAAAATAAGTAATAATTCCTTGATGTCGCCCAATATCTAGACAGGGTCACATCTCCACATGCCTCAGAAATGCCCGTGTGTGTGGCTCCGGCTCCAGCCAAGCCCACACACTGCATTTAGTTGTGACTGGATGGCTAGGTGGTCATTTGTTCTTAAAATGGCACAGTCACACCCTCACGGTTCATTTATGCGTTCTCCTACCTCCATATTCTCTATAAACCATAGTAAAACCTGGAAGCTTCATCAGAATCAGGTGTGGGCTTTTTTCAAGAAAACTTTGCCCAGCCAGCATGATTCAGTGGTTGAGTGTCAACCCATGAACCAGAAGGTCACAGTTCGATTCTCGGTCAGGGCACATGCCCGGGATGCGCGCTCGATACCCCAGGGTGGGGGGTGCAAGAGGCAGCCAGCCAATCAGTGATTTTCTCTCATCACTGATGTTTCTATCTCTCTCTCCCTCTCCCTTCCTTGCTGAAATCAATAAAAATAGTTTTTAAAAACAACTTTATACATGGTGCTGTGATTTTTCTTTTGCTTCTTACCCAAGAGGCACAAAATATCAAAATGTCCAGTTTTCGTGATGTTAAAATTGATTCATGAGTTCAAATGTTGTCAGCCTGATCCAGCCATTGTGAAGTTTGCCCTTAACATTTCACCTGATAGTCTTGGTAGACAGTGATGGTCATTGCCTAGACTGCTTATGTCATCGGGGGTGATGCAGCGTGGCATTCTGATGTTTTCATTCCTTTAACATAGGTTAGCCATGATTCTTATTTGGAGAGCATGGTTAGAAAAGCAGGATAAATACTTGATTCCTTCCCTTTATTTATATCAGATTAATGAGTTGATTCCCTAAGCCACCTCATCATGTAATAATGAAAAAAAATTTTCAAGTGTCATATAAACTCATGGATTTTATGTTTGATGTGTTTCAATCCACTGCAGTCCTAGTTTTTTTAATGCTAAAATTATCCCACATTTAATCAATGGGTCCTTTTCACACTTGTGTTGTACCCTTTTGACTCGTCTCTGTTAGTCTTTGACATGTTTCTGCCCTGAGCCCGGAGCCCTGGTTTCCTTTAGCAGAGAGGGCTTTGTGGGTATTCCTTGCGAACTGATCGTTATTACTCCTGGTCCCATACGTTATGTTTAAAGAGACAGACTGAACCTGTATTAAGCTCATTTGTATCATTATCGTACAGATGTGTATGCATCTGCACTCATCTTTAGCTTCCTCCTTCCTGTCCCAAAGGAACAGGTGTCCAAATGTGCTTTGGGTATCTCCACTTTCGAACAAGCTGTCAGAGACCTCCTCCCTCCCACCATCTTCAGCCCCACCTTCTCCGCTGAGGCCTCCATTGCTTCCCTATGCCCTGTCTTCTCTCCCAACCTAGACTGAAAGCTGTTTGAGAGCAAGACTGTTTCCGACTCACTCTGAGTCCCTCACAGCGCTGAGCGCAGAATCATTTTCTTTCTGTTTTTTTTTTAATTATTATTATTATTGATTTCAGAGAGGAAGGTAGAGAGAGAAACAGAAACATCAATGATGGAGAGAATCATTGATCTGCTGCCTCCTGCATGCCCCCCACTGGGGGTCCAGCCGCAACCTGGGTATGTGCCCTGACTGGGAATCGAACCGTGACCTCCTGGTTCATAGGTCGATGCTCAACCACTGAGCCACGACAGCCAGGCCGCAGAGTACTTTTCAATAAACTTTTGTGCTGACTTGTCTCAGGTCCCAGCCTGTGCCACGTACCTGGTGGTGACAGAACTTCCTCTGCTCTGTATCACTCTCTCATCCAGGGACTTTTTCCCACACCAAAGAAGCAGCATCCCACAACCAATTTGTAGAGGTGGACTAAGATAAAACTCTGTAATTGATTCTGTTCCAAAGAAGCCATGTACTCAGGGGGGAAAGTGTGCCTGGTGGAGCCGTCAGCTTCATTACAGGCCCTGTGGCAAGCCACGCAGGAGGGCAGTTGAGGACTTTGCTAGGAGGAGCCTGCTAATGACCCATGACCTCCCACAGCACGCCTGAGCCCCACATCTCCACAGTGCTCCCAGAAGCCACGTGGAGCACTTTCCTCAATTCCTTAGTATCTCAGACATAATACACCATTAACGATTGTTTGCCTTTTCTAACTCCATATTTAAAGAAGACTACTTCATAAAGCCAAATAAACCCTGGGCACTCCCAGATCATCACTGGACACTAACTATGGATGTCCGGTGTGGGCCTTGGCAGTGGAGAGACCTGAGGAGGAGCAGATAAAAATAGCACCTGGCCCAGCTGGTGTGGCTCAGTTGGTTGAGCCTCGTCCCATGCACCAAGAGGTCGTTGGTTCGATTCCCAGTCAGGGCATATGCCCAATTGCGGGCTCAATGCCCAGTAGGGGACATGCAGGAAGCAGCCAATTGATGTTTCTTTTTTCTTTTTTTTTAATTTAATAAATCTTTATTGTTCAGATTATTACAGTTGTTCCTCTTCCCCCCCCCCCCATAGCTCCCGTCCACCTGGTTCCCATCCCACCCTCTTCCCTTACCTCCCCCACACTGTCCTCATCCATAGGTGTACGATTTTTGTCCAGTCTCTTCCCGCACCCCCCACACCCCTTTACCCCTGAGAGTTGTCAGTCCACTCCCTTTCTATGCCCCTGATTCTATTATATTCACCATTTTATTCTGTACCTCAGATTTTTAATTCACTTGATTTTTAGATTCACTTGTTGATAGATATGTATTTGTTGTTCATAATTTTTACCTTTACCTTTTTCTTCTTCTTCCTCTTCTTAGAGAATACCTTTCAGCATTTCATATAATACTGGTTTGGTGTTGATGAACTCCTTTAGCTTTTTCTTATCTGTGAAGCTCTTTAGCTGACCTTCAATTCTGAATGTCAGCTTGGCTGGGTAGAGTACCCTTGGTTGTAGGTTCTTGCTATTCATCACTTTGACTATTTCTTGTCACTCGCGTCTGGCCTGCATAGTTTCTGTTGAGAAATCAGCTGACAATCATATGGGGGCTCCCTTGTAGGTAATTAACTGTTTTTCTCTTGCTGCTTTTAATATTCTCTCTTTGTCTTTTGCTCTTGGCATTTTAATTATGATGTGTCTTGGTGTGGTCCTCTTTGGATTCCTTTTGTTTGGGGTTCTGGGCGCACCCTGGACTTATAAGTCTATTTCTTTCACCAGATGGGGGAAGTTTTCAGTCATTATTTCTTCAAATAGGTTTTCAGTATCTTGCTCTCTCTCTTCTTCTGGCACCCCCATAATTCTGATGTTGGTACGCTTGAAGTTGTCCCAGAGGCTTCTTACACTATCTTCAAATTTTTGGATTCTTTTTTCTTTTAGCTTTTCCAGTTGAGTGATTTTTGCTTCTTTGTATTTCAAATCTTTGACTTGATTCTTGCATTCCTCTAGTTTGCTGTTGGGTGTCTGTATAATATTTTTTATTTCAGTCAGTGTATGTTTAATTTCTAGTTGGTCCTTTTCCATATCCTCGAGGGTCTCTCTCATATCCTCGAGGGTCTCGCTAAATTTATCGGCCTTTTCTAGGAACTTATTGAAAAACCTTATAACCGTGGTTTTGAACTCTATCTCCAGTCGTTTGTTTTCCTTCATTTCTTTGGTTTTTGATCTGTTTCTTTGTCTCCGCATTTTCGCTGCTTCCCTGAGTTGGTAGGGTAGCTTTGTGTGCTAGGTGTCCTATATGGGCCAGTGGCTCGGCCTCCCCAGTTACCTGAGGTGGAAACTCTTGGTGCACCCCTTTGTGGACTGTGTGTACAGCCTTGTTGTAGTTAAGTCTTGATTGTTGTTGGTATCAGTGGGAGGAGTTGATCTCCAGGCCAATTGGCTGTGAGGATCAGCTGTGTCTACACTGGGAGACAGCCTTATTTGACTAGACTTGCAAAATTGTAAAAGCCTCTGTGCTCAGCTTGGATGGGGCGGAGTTTCAGGGTGGAGCCGACAGCCTTGGCTTCCCGTCAGCCCCGCCCTATGAGGTTCCTGTGTCTCAGTGTCCCTCGGTACTCCCTGCAAGCACCTCTGAGAGAAAGGCGCCCTGGAGTTTCGCCCGCTGCCAAACAGTCTAGTCTCTCCCCCAATGAATCTGGATTCCCAGATTCTCGCCTGGAACTGGGTTTCAGTGCAGTCGGAACTGGGGTTCAGTGCAGTCCGGAGCTTTTTGTCTCCTTCCCGCTAGGGCAATTCAGCAGCACAGTCAACAGTCCGTCCTCTGCGTGCATTCCCGTGCGCAACTCCAGAGCTCTGCCTTTCGCCGCTCCCCTGAGTTTCTGCCTTACAGCCCAGATTCCCCCAGTATGAGCCTGGGGACCCAGGGTCTCGCCCAGAACTGGGGTTCAGTGCAGTCGAAGCTGGGGTTCATCACAATCTGGAGCTTTTATCTCTTTCCTGCTAGAGAACGCCAGCCAGGCACTCAGCCGCCCCGTCCTCTCCGGCTCCGTCCTCTCCGCACGCGAGCGCCCGTGTCTCTGTACCTCAGGCTTTTACGGCTCCTCTGATTTTCCTTGTGGTTTTCTCTTTCCTTCTAGTTGTAGGATTTCCAGTCAGCCAGCTTTCCTGTGGTTCTGGATGATGTCCGTTTTGTCTTTTAGTTGTATTTTTGAAATTGTTGTGCGAGGATGCAGTTTAGATGTTTAACTATGCCGCCATCTTGGTTTCTCTCTGATGTTTCTTTCTCACTGATACTTTTCTCTCTCTCTCCCTCTTCCTTCTTCTCTCTCTAAAGTCAATAAAAACATATTTTCAAAAAGATAGCACGCGTCCTCCACCACAGAGAGGCGTGGGCCCCCCAAATAGGAGTTCCAGAATGAACCCCCATTGATTTTTCTTTGTTGAGTTTCTAATCACATGCTTTGTCCAATATACTATTGATTTCTTTATCTTTTTTATCCGTAAACAGTAGGTGGAGTCTTTATACACTGTGGGTCTTAGATTCCAAGGGTCACAGAACCCATCCAAATTAGCTTAAGAAAAGAGGGAACTCATGGCCTCCAGTAAATGGAAGTCCAGCAGTAGCTCTAAGCGCAGGCACAAATGCATTCAGGGATTTCTCCGTTTACCTTTCACCTCTGCTGTCTCTTGGCTGGGATGTGATCCTTCGGGAATCAGGGTTTCCTTATGCAGCCAAGAGCACTGACGGCTCAGCTTTCTAAACCCACAGTAAGGTCTGTTCTCCTCTGGCTCCACAGCCAGAGACTCGAATTAGCTGGCCTGGTTCATGTGTCTAAGAAGTGATGGGACCAGAGAATCGGGGTCCTGAACAGCCCAGAACAGCAAATGCCTAGAACAGATGTGAACCCTTTTTTGCATATGTGTGACCTTTCTAAGCCCAGTTTCCCCATCTGTTAAAATGGAATAATAATAATACCCATTTATTGTAATTGGATAACTCATGTAAAACACTTAGCATGATTCCTGGCAGGTAATAACCCCTGTTAGCCCTTCTTAATACCTTTATCATATATACTTTTTCTAGATGGTAATTTTATTTTTTATTTATGGTATTTCCTACTGGACAGAAACTTTTGTTGACTTTTTCTTTTTTTTTTCTTTTTTTAAGTGAAGGAGCTTTGTGTATCCCTAGATTATTGCTTTTCAGGACTGGTTATTGCCTCTGTTGAAATACTTTTGTTTTTCTGTTCTGCTCTATTAACACAGTAAATCACATCGGTATCAGATTCCACAATTTTATGTCTCCCTGCATGCCAGTCATTTAACTGATTGCTGGGTTTGACTTGCTAATATTTTATTTGGTGTTTTGCATCTGTGTTTATAGTTTTCCTTTTGACTTTGCCCAATTTTGTGATCAGGGTTATGCCAGCCTTGTAGAATGAATTGAAATTCGTTGTGACTTTTTTTATATTATCTGGAACTGTTGAATAATGAAAATATTATACTATCTATAGCTTTTTGGAAGATTTGATAGAATTTACCTATTACAATATGAAAATGGCTTGGAGTATTTTGCGGAGATAAATCTGTGACTACATTTTTCATTTCATTTTTTTTCTATACAAACATCTGTGACACACGACTCGGTGTTAAAGTCAGGTCGTTGCTTACTGCACATTTAAAATCCACGCTGCTTTTTTTGCCTTGATTATTACAAGTCCTACGTTCTTTATTTTTCCTTGTTTTAGCCATCCCTGTCTTTTCCACCCTCCTGTAGTATTTTGTTTTGGATGTGCCTCTTGTAAAAAGCAAATCACTTTTAAAAATGCAATCTAAGTTATTTTGTAACTCAATAACATTTGGTCTATTTAATATTTTACTTAGTCTATTTACTAGTAAATTTTTAATGATCCTTGATATGGCTGGTCTGATTTTTAATATCTTCATGTTTCTATTTAGATGTACATCTTATAAAAAGCTTACAACTTTTAAAATGCAATCTGAGGTTCTTTGTGTTTTCATAAGACTTCAACCTATTAGAATTTTTTAATGATCCTTGATATGGCTGTTCTAATTTTTACTATCTTCATGTTTCCTATTTATCTTTTTATAGTTCCCCCCCCCCTTCTGCCTTTTGCATTGGTCTAATTCTCTTTATTCCCTTGCTCCCTCAATTTAGTAATTCCACTCCATTTTGTTTTTCTACTCACTATATTAGTTTAGCTTGTGTTTGTAGCAAAACAAAAACAGGAAAAAAAAAAAAACAACCACTGTATACCAATGGGTACCTAACAAATTCTTTGGAGCAACGTGATGACTGTATTAGGTAATAACATCACCAAAGTGATCTAAATCTTCTAAATCCACTGCACTTCCCTGGCATTACCTAACTGTAGAATTAAAAAGGAAGCTCAGCCCTGGGTGGTGTGCTCAGTGGTTAGAACACCAGCCTGCACACCAAAGGGTCACAAGCTCAATTCCCAGACAAGGCACATACCTGGGTTGCAGGATCAATCTCCAGCCCAGGAGGCACTCAATCAATGTGTCTCTCTCACATTGATGTTTCTCTCTCTTTCTCCCTCCCTCCCTTCCACTCTCTCTAAAAATCAATAGAAAAAAATATCCTCAGGTCAGAGTTAACAAACAAACAAAATGAAGTTCATAATTTTAAAGTTCTGCAAATGGATTTTCTCCTTTGGATTCTGTTGCAGCCTACTCACTTGGACCTGGCTGCCTTGCTCACTGCCACTTCCCATACGCTTATTGCCCGGAATGTCCCACATCCAGATGCTGGTCTTCAAACAAAAGTCTCTTGTCATCCATCTGTCACTTAGGTCATTCCATTGCTGACACAGGCACTATGCACTCAGACTTAAAATGGAAGCATTTGAAAAATTCATTTGTCTATTACTGAACCTTTGAGCACATGATACAGCTGGCGCTGTTTTAAGTGGTGTAGGGGCAGCAGTGAACACAATGGTGGGTTCGCAGGTCATAACAGTGCATAGGCCAGCAGTTCCATACTATCATGTCAGATGGTGAGTGCTGCGAGGAGAAGTAAAGAAGAAGGCGGTAGGTGATGATGAAGTTGCTATTTCAGATAATGTGGTGAGAGAAGGCATCTCTGAGGAGGTAACATTTCAGCAGAGCCCTAAATGAAGTGAGGGAGCGTCTTGCAAATATATTAAGGCGAGGAAGTAGCCAAGGCCCACAGTGGGCGGTGAGCCAGCACGCTCCAGGGACAGCAAAAGGGAAGGTGGTGGGAGGTCAGTTCAGGGAGCAGCCACGGCCAGGGCATGGACGGTGCCCAGGGCAGAGACCATGGCAGTAATTTTGGATTGCATTGTAACTGTCGTAAGTCATTGGAGAATTTTGTCCCAGACACTGACATTTATTTGACTCACATTTTAGAAGGTAAGTCTGGCTGCTGCGTAGAGAATCAGGTGCAGAGTGTGAGTAGACACAGGAGCCGTGGGGAAGCAAGCTCACCAGAAACTGAGTGGTGGGGCAGGAAGGAGATGAGAGTGATGGGACCCAGCAGGGTTCTCTGTTTCCCCAGGATTTTGATGCCGAATGATGACGGCATTTGCTCAGGAACAAAAGTGGTAAGAAAAAGCTGGCTGGTGGAAACCAAGTGATGTGATTACGGTAGACATCTGCCCAGAGAGGATGAGGAAAAGAAAAACCAGAAGGGGAAGCAGGGAGGATGGTGCGTCTTCTGTGGGGTCCTCCACTGGCACACGGAGCAGACAGCGGACCCGCCCCGCCAGCTCTCCGGACTGCTGAGGGCTGGCCAGTGACAGAGGTCCCATCACCTGAGTCTAACTTCTGGTTCATCCAGTGGCCTCTTTTAAAGGTCAGGCTTTGGTCCTTCAAACCATTGCCTGAACAATGCCATATTACTTTTTTGGTTCTAAATGTCACCTCTTTGTACTCAAGATTTTTCATGGGGGTCAGCACCTTCATTTCTAACTCACAAGTGCTGTCCCCGGGCCGTGGAGTAGCTACTGAGACTCTCAGATAGTCTCTCCAGTTTATGCTGAAGGGCCGCCACTCACACTAAGTGGTCCCTCGTGATATTCAGTCCAGCTCCTACTGCCCTGCTTATGGTGCTTTCTCACAAGCAAACATCGCCAAAATATCCTGTTGATGTGACGTCTGACAAAATTAAAGACGTGGTTGGTAGCTTTGGAACTCTGTCATTTTCTTTCTTTAACATGACATAATTTTATTTTTAAAAAACTATTTCCAAAAAAAATAGTGAAGAGAAACATTGTTTTAGGTTTTTGAAAACCTTTTTCTTTTATTTTTTCAGTTTCAATGTGACTTCTTTATATCATTAGTTAGAGAACTTCTGTGTAGCTAGATTTCAGGTGTTGTGAATGATGGTTTTTCTGTGGCTTAGTTGTAATTTTTAAAAAACATATTTTTATTTATTTTATTTTATATAAATTAAATTTTATATAAATTCGTGCACGGGGGTGGAGGGGTGTCCCTCAGCCCAGCCTGCACCCTCTCCAATCTGGGATCCCTCTCACAATCCAGGACTGCTGGCTCCCAACTGCTCACCTGCCTGCCTTCCTGATTGCCCCTAACTGCTTCTGCCTGCCAGCCTGATCACACCCTAACCACTCCCATGCCAGCCTGATTGATGTCTAACTGCTCCCCTGGAAGCCTGTTTGCCCCCAACTTCCCTCCTCTGCTGGCCTGGTCACCCCTAACTGCCCTCCCCTGCAGGGTTGATCGCCTCCAACTGCCCTCCCTTGCAGGCCTGGTGCCTCCCAACTGCCCTCCCCTGCTGGCCATCTTGTGGTGGCCATCTTGTGTCCACATGGGAGCAGGATCTTTGACCACATGGGGGCAGCCATATTGTGTGTTGGAGTGATGGTCAATCTGTATATTACTCTTTTATTAGATAGGATAGAGACCTGGTGCACGGGTGGGGTCCGGCTGGTTTGCCCTGAAGGGTGTCCTGGTTCAGGATGGGTGTTCCCTTGGGGTGAGGGGTGGCCTGAGCGAGGGGCCTGTGGTGGTTTGCAGGCCAGCCACGCCCCCTGGCGACCCAAGTGGAGGCCCTGGTATCTGGAATTTATTTACCTTCTACAATTGAAACTTTGTATCCTGGAGCGGAGCCAAGCCTCCTGCTCACTCCGTGGCCGGCAGCCATTTCTGTTTGGATTTGTTTACCTTCTATAATGGAAACTTTGTAGCCTTGAGTGGAGGCTTAGGCCAGCCAGGGAAGGCGGAAAGCTTGGCTTCTTCTATCGCCTTGGAAACCCAAGCCTCCCTCCTACTTTCTCCACACCTTGGTTGGATTAATTTGCATACTCGCTCTGATTGGGTGGTGGGCGTAGCGGAGTTGGGGTCAATTTGCATATTACTCTTTTATTAGGTAGGATATTTTGTTGTTGTTGTTAATCCTCACCTGAGGATATTTTTCCATTGATTTTTAGTGAGAGTGGAAGGAAGGGAAGGAGAAAAAGAGAGAAACATCAATGTGAGAGAGACACATTGATTAGTTGCCTGACGGGGCCCGGATATACCGAGGCTGGGGAATCAAGCCTGCAACCAAGGTACGTGCCCTTGATCGGAATTGAACCCAGGACCTTTCAGTCCACAAGCCAATGCTCTATCCATTGAGCCAAACCAGCTAGGGCTGTTTTTATTTTAGAGAGAGAGGAAGGGAGAGGAAGAGATGTAAACATCAATGAGAGAGAAGCATCTACTGGCTGCCTCCTGTAGGCCCCCTACTGGGGATTGAGCCTGCAACACCAGGCATATGCCATGACTGGGAATTGAGCCTGTGACCTCCTGGTTCATGGGCCAACACTCTACCACTGAACCACACCGGCTGGGTTGTAATTTTAATGTGGTTGTGGGAGGTTTCAAGTACAGTGCCTGTGATTACCTATACTGCCTTCTTGACGGGAACCTCCATCATTTCTCAAAGCCCATAAATCACTTACAATTCCATGGTCTAAATAAGAAAAATAGATTTATTACATCAGTGCGTAAAAAGTAAATTGATGATATTGATCCCTTCAGGTTTAACATATCAAGCCATGGAAGCAGAGCACATTTTTTAAAATATATATTTTATTGATTTATTACAGAGAGGAAGGGAAAGGGATAGAGAGCTAGGAACATCAATGAGAGAGAAACATTGATCAGCTGCTTCCTGCACACCCCCTACTGGGGATCGAACCCAAAACCAAGGTGCATGCCCTTGACTGGAATCAAACCTGGGACCCCTCAGCTCGCGGGCTGACACTCTATCCACTGAGCCAAACTGGCAAGGACAGCAGGGCACATTTTGCATTATTGTACTTTGGGCCTAGCTGGTTTGGCTTCGGACTGAAGGGTCTCGGGCTCGATTCCAGTCAAGGGCACGTGCCTGGGTTGCGGGCTTGATCCCCAATAGGGGGTGTGCAGAGGCAGCCAATCCATGATTCTCTCTCATCATTGATGTTTCTATCTCTCCCTGCCCCTTCCTCTCTGAAGTCAATAAAACTATGTTTAACAAATAAATAAATAATGTTTTTACAAGTGATTGCACTTTGTTGCGCACAGTTTGAGCAGACGTTGTTACGCACAGCCTGCACGAGGCTCCGCGTGGACCAGCCATCAGGCCTCGCTTGGGCTGGCAGTGGGGCCCTGGGATGAGCAGCCGTCACTTGCTGTGACTGAACCAGATGCTTTCCGACGGCTGAGGGCAGGCAGGCAGGCAGCGGGCGGCCAAAGAATCTTGGTAAATTAATAGGAAAAACATGGAAACTCAATAGAAAATGGGTCTAATATGTAAATAGATGATTCTCCAAAAGTACACCAATAATTTTTAAAATTGTTAAAAATGGTCAGCCTAACTGATAATCCAGATATGCACATTAAAACAAGGTGGAGCCCCATTTTTGGCCAGATATAGATAATAATGTTGAGAAGAGTGGAAAGAAATGTTCAAGCACTGTAGCAGAAGGGAAGTCAGTGCACCCGTTGGGAAAAGCACTTTGCAAATCCATTCTAGGTCCTTTAAGTCCACACATGTTCTTTGTTCTAGGAATTCCTCATCTAAGACTCGCAAGGAAAGTTTTTTTTTAAATATATTTTATTGAATTTTTACAGAGAGGAAGGGAGAGAGATAGAGAGTCAGAAACATTGATGAGAGAGAAACATCGATCAGCTGCCTCCTGCACACCCCCCACTGGGGATGTGCCTGCAACCAATGTACATGCCCTTGACCGGAATCGAACCTGGGACCCCTCAGTCCGCAGGCCGACGCTCTATCCACTGAGCCAAACCGGTTTCGGCTCAAGGAAAGTTTTTTAATTTCAGAAAATTGTATACAAAAATGACCTGTAAGCCATTTATAATAACAAATATAATTGAAAACCAGCCAACTATTTAAAAATGGGAAATTGGATAAATAATCTGTACTAGATCCATATCATTCAATAGTGGGCAGCCATTTAAAGTGAGGTCTTAGCTCTTTTCCTTGGACAGTTCCCCAGTTCCTGCCAGCTGCCCAATACCTAGGCTCTCCTCTGAACGTGCCGTCATAACTTAACCTGTTGGGGACGTTTAGTTATTTCCAAGGGCTTTTCCATTTGGACAGCACTCAAGCGAGAATTTCCGTGAACACTTAGAGGCACACTAACGACCCGGCAGCACCCGACAGGCAGCTCCCAGCTGGGCCTCCTCTGGGGATGTGGGGCCGAGCTGCTGGTCCCCGAGCCCGGCACACCTCGCTGCTCCCACAGCTCCCCAGACCTGGAGGAAAGGTTCAGTTACGGTCCGGATCCCACCCCCCGGGACCTCGTGTTTGTATCAGAATGTTCGTGTTTATCTTCTCGGCAGTCCCCACAGAGGGGCCCCGAAACTGCTCAGGGAGCCTCTTCCTTGCTCCGGGAGAACTAAGCCCCCGCGGTGTTTGCGGCGGCCGCACCACCGGAGACAGGAGCAGAGTCTTTGTCTAGGAATTACAGACTGTCCGGGGAGGCTGAGGTTGCAATAGTCAGGCATTCTCTGCTTCTCTGGCAGTGCCTTGTATACAGGCCAGTGAGGTGACCCAGGTGGGCCCTGGGGACGATACCACATTTACAGCCGTGGACCCGTTCGTGTGGGCTTTGGTGGGTTTGCCCCACCTTCAACCCCAGTTTCTAACCCGAAATAGGCAGACCAGGGGGAGGAGCGGGTTACAGCTGTGTGGCTTTGTTTTGACAGAAGAACCAAAGTGGCAGCAGGACCCTAAAGTGGCGACTGCTTAGGACTCCGGTGGCCAGTAATGAAACCGTGCAGCTGGAGCAGGCTGGGGCTGCGTGGGGTGGGTCAGCCTGACAGCCACTTGCTTTGGCGGATGTCCCTGTGCATCCATGACAGGCTCTGCGGCTGCACAAGCAGAGGAGAGGGCCGCTCTCCTGGGGGCTCTGTGGGCTGGGGGTTCCGCATCCCTGAGTTGTCCAGGGCAGGGCTCCTTTCCTGTGACTGCGACCTTGGTGCTCCCGGAATGACCGCGTGGCCTGTGGGAGGTTGCTAAGGGTCGGACAAGAGCCAGGGCTGCAAAGACCGAGTGGCTCCGAGCCACACTCTGCTTCTTTGAAAATGTCTTCAGCCAACATTTAAGACTTCAAAGTTATAATGTTGCCCTAGCCAGTTTGGCTCAGTGGATAGAGCGTCGGCCTGTGGACTGAAGGGTCCCGGGTTCAATTCCGGTCAAGTGCACGTACCTCAGTTGCAGACATCGATGTTTCTCTCTCTGTCTCTCCCCCTCCCTTCCACTTCCTATAAGAATCAATGAAAAAAAATATCCTCAGGTGAGAGAGAAAAAATAAAAAGATTATAATGTCTTTCTTTTTCTCTCTCTCCTGTAGTTAAAAGCCACTGTACAACCCTCCAGGGCCTGGCCTTCTTGTGGCTGTCACATGGTTCCCTGGCTGTGGCCGCTGGTCCCCCTGCCTTGCCTTCAGCGGAGTCATTCTCGTTCAGCCGAGGCTGCGGGCTGCCGGAGCCTGGTGCTCCCTGTCCTCAGACCCTCTCAGATCAGATGACACCCTAGGTCCCCATTTTCTCAAAGGTCTGTTGCCTCCTACCGCTGCTGGTACCAATACTGTAAAAGTCAGGGTTTTAATTACCAAAAACAAAAAATAAAACAATCCACCATGGCTACTTGAAGCAGAAGAAGACGCCGCAGGAAAGGATGTACTGCGGACATCAGGTGACTGGGGACGCACTACAAGGGCCCAGGAAGGGGTCTGAGGCTGCGCTTCCTGCAGCCCGTCTCAAAGCCGCCCCCAGCCCAACCTCCGCGGAGAATGAGTGTGAAAACCCATCTTCTCCAGGCATCACCACCCCAACAGGGAGCCACTACCGCTGCTGCCCCAGGAGCCAGATGGCACACTGCCCCGCAGCGTCAGCGAGCGGAGCCCCGCACGCACGGCGTGTTCACCAGCTGGTCACTGTCAGGTCCGGCTGGCCACGCTCCTGCAGAGAGAATGGGAATCTGAGTTCTGCCTCTGGGTGGGAGAGGCACATTCCACAGGGTGTGATTTGTCCAACTGGAGAAAGACCCTCAGAGAGTGATGGGAAGTCCCAAGTCTGACAGATGTCCACACCAGAGCAGACGTGGAGTAGCCCCCGTCAGCGCCACTGGGCTGTCGTGATTTATTCTGGGTCAGACTGGGCTTCAGAAGACAGGCCTCGGGGCTGCTCTCCCCAGCAGGGCCCTGGGAGGCAGGCTTCAGCCCGTGGAGATGGGTGCCGCGTAGTGAGCCGCCCGCATTAGCTCACGTCCAAGCGCCAGCTCTGGTATGCCACACCTCTCTTCATGTAAACCCACCATCCCGTGCCAGTGCGGGGCAGCACGCCACGATTGGCACCTGCCACTGACCCTGGCACTGCAGTTTGTCCACAGAAGACGTGGACCTTTCCCTCTACACGTTTATGGCCAAGATCAACAACGAGCCTAGATAGGAGCACTGGGGACGTGCACGTGCAGAGATGTGAGGAAACGGACCGTTCGTCACTCACATCACCCCAACAGCGAATTTAGTGTTGGGAGGTGCATATTGAGAAGAAGTAAATACTCTTCCCCCAGTTTACGGAGCATATGGGTCACGGTCATGATGAGGAGCAACCTGGAACCCTGAGCCAGTCATCTTGCTGAGGGGCAAAGGCTAGAAGTCCAGCGTAGGAGCGTGACAAGCACATCAAGATTCCAGTGCAGCCGGCCGACCTATGAACCAGGGGGTCACAATTCAATTCCCAGTCAGGGCACATGCCCAGGTTATGGGCTCCATCCCCAGTAGGGGGCATGCAGGAGGCAGCTGATCAATGATTCTCTTTTATCATTGATGTTTCTCTCTCTTCCCCTCTCCCTTCCTTTGAAATCAATAAAAATATATTTTTAAAAAAGGTAACATGGCATGTTGTGGAAGCATGAAAGGGTGAGTGGGGTGAATGCAAGAATACCAGAGCAAGGGAAGTTAAAAGGCAGAGGTCAGAGTCCCTGAGTAGGCCGCTGAGGAGCCGTTACCTGAGAGGTAGCGGAAAACTCCCTCTCCACATAGCAGTCCAGGCCCGTGCCCTAAAACTGCCCGGGGCTATTTCAGTAGACTCACATCACCAGTGACACGGATGTTAATATTTTGTGGCTCTAACTTGCACTTCTAAAAGTTCTAATTAATCTCCAAGATAGAAACTGGCATGCAGGCTGGTACCAGTGAGACTCACAGCCTCCTTGCCGTGTCTGTGCCAGCTCCTCTGGGGCCCTGCACCATTGCCCTCACCGTCTCAGCTGCATAACGGGGCGAGTGGTTAGCATTTGGAAGGGAAGCCACACTTCCCGCTGGGTACCATTTGCTCACTGTTAGTTAATTAATTGATTGATTAGCAGGTCTTCTGGCCCTGGCTAGTAAAGACCTCCTCAAGGCTCTCTCCCCTCCAGCCCACCCCAACACACTGGGAGAAGAGTTTCCTTAACCTCCTTGAAAGCAGGGCTACATCTTAGACACTTTTTGGTAGCTCGCTTAGTGCCCTGCACACAGGAAACACTTGCAGAACAAATGAATGGCTGCGTGGATACATAGAGAGACAGACACATGGAAATAGGTAATATACTGCCTATTTTGCTCCCTTGTTATAAAACTTTTCAAACTTGAGCTTAAAAGAGAACATAAGCCCTGGCTGGTGTGGCTCAATTGGTTGAGCATTGTCCCAGGCACTGAGAGGTTGCCGGTTCGATTCTCGATCAGGTTGCTGATCGATGTTTCTCTCTCTCTTTCTCTCTCCCTTCCTCTTTCTCTAAAAATCTATAAAAACATATTTTTTTAAAAAAGGGAGAACTTAATGTCATTCGATTCAATTTCATGTTAAGAATAAGGGAACAGGTTAAGCAAATACATACATGACCTCGGTTATTAAGAATGTTAAGTCTTTTCACAAGAAAGGAAGGTGCATGGTCTGCCTACCTTGAGCCCAGTGTGGATCCTGCCAGATACACTGACAGTCCTATGGGAGGTGATT
Source organism: Cnephaeus nilssonii (assembly GCF_951640355.1). Lineage (NCBI taxonomy): Eukaryota > Metazoa > Chordata > Mammalia > Chiroptera > Vespertilionidae > Cnephaeus > Cnephaeus nilssonii. The sequence goes on along the minus strand of NC_137083.1, from coordinate 78,224,753 downwards.
GGAAAGTGAACCAGAATAAGGAAGTGGCAAGGGAGTGAGGGACGATCATTCGGGAAGGAATACCCTGGCTCAGGGGCAGCATGAGGAAAGGTGAGGCTTGAGGAAACTAGTTTGGTGGTTTTTGAAAACTTAAACATATACCACCCAACTCCATATGCCAGCCATTCCACTCCTCCCCACTGACCCTAAAGAAATGAAAGCATTTTCCTATACAAAGACTTGCACACTATTCATAGCTGCTCCCTTCAAAATTGCCAGAGTTTAGAAATAACCCAAATGTCCTTCTAAAGGTGATGAGTAAACTAGTGCGTTCCTCACTGAAAGCCAGGCAACAGAGGGGTGAATCCCAATGTAACCAGGTGAAGTGAAAGAAGCCAGTGTGAGAATCCATTCTGTGCAATTCCATTTGTGTAAATTTCTAGAAAATGCTGACCTGTGGTTACTTTGGGACATAACTAGGAGCATGGTGTGGGGTGAGCATGGAGGGAGGCAGGAGAGGTGGGTGATAAGGCACGAGGGAACTTGGAGGTAATGAATGTCTTGTGTTGACAGTTCACAGTGTACATATGTCAAAATTATCAACTTGTATCCTTTGAGCATGTGTAGTTTGTAGTATGTCAGTTATGCCTCAATGCAGCTATCCTATATAATAAAAGCCTAATATGCTAAGAGTCCGGTCATCTGGTTGTCCGTTCAACCAATCAAAGTGTAATATGTTAATGATATGCTAAGGCTGCTCAACCGCTCGCTATGACGTGCACTGACCACCAGGGGACAGACGCTTCGACCAGTAGGTTAGCTTGCTGCTGGAGTCCAGCAGATCAGGACTGAGCGAGACTGGCTGGACATGCCCTGGAGCCCTCCTGTGGTCCCTCCCCGGTTGGCCAACCTCCTGCATCCCTCCTGGGCCTTGATTGTACACCAGTGAGGTCCCTTAGCCTGGCCTGCACCCTCGCAATCCGGGACCCCTTGGGGGATGTCAGAGTCAATTTCAGCCCGATCCCACTCAATGCAGGAGCTGCCCCCAGTGGTCAGTGTGCTCCCACAAGGGGGAGCACTGCTCAGCCAGAAGCCAGGCTCATGGCTGGTGAGTGCAGCAACAGTAGCGTGAGCCTCTCCCGCCTCCACGGCAGTGCTAAGGATGTCCGACTGCCAGCTTAGGCCCGCTCCCTGCTGTCAGTCAGACAACCCCCCCAGGGCTCCCAGGCTGAGGGACCCTCCCCCCTTCCCCCCAGGGCATGAATTTCATGCACTGGGCCTCTAGTTTTAAAATAAAACCTACCAATGGAATGCTTTGTGGCTTTTTCATGCAAGCCAGATTGTCATTCTAGCCGACAGCCCAGTTTGCTTTGGAGTTGTAACCGGAATGTAGTTGCTAGCCCTGTTCCCCAATCCCAGTGCTACGTGCATTTCCTAGTCTTGAGACCGGGCTTGTGCTGCATTCCCCCAGTGCGGAGACTTGGAGTCCTCATCAGGGCAGCGCATACTTCAGTAGGTAAGGCCTGAGCACAATGGGCTCCACCTTGGCTCCTGGATGGTTCAGCTGTTTCAGCTGCAGGCGGTCGCTCTCAGGAGCACTAGTCTGAAGGGAACAGTCTTCCCTGACAGAGGGGGCTTGATCAGCTCCATTTCAGGAAGTGCCCCAGGCTTGGGAGCCTTTCTGTCCTTCCCACCCCTTTGGAAATGGCAATATTGCCATACGGTTTTGGCTGGCAAGGCAGAAGAATGAGCGCTACTGGGTTCTTCTGCTTTTTTTAACTCGAGCCTGTGATATCTAGGCAATGCCACCAAGATGAAAGGTGGCCTTCCTCTCCACAGGTACCTATCAGACTGAATTGCTTTATGAGTGTTGCCCCTTTCATGTACACTTTAACCACACTTTCTCCTTATGAAAAGTTTGGGAAACCATGTGATAGCCACACAGGTAACATTTCTTCCCCTTCCCTGACCCCCTCACCCATTCATGCAGAATTTGGGAAGTCAGGCAGAGAGCAGCCTCATCTCCCTTCCATTTGCCTATAAATTCATCAAAAGAAAAAACAGAAAAAATACATCCAAGAGGCTCCCTTGAGGTTTTTAAAGAAGTCAATGAGGCGAGCTTTCATTCCAAAAGAAGTGGGAGAGAAGGGATGGTTACTTAAGCAGTGAACATGAGATCTAAATAGGATGGGACTCTTCATTAGCACCAGCTCCAGAAGCTTCTTCCCAGCAGGTGATTGCATCATGATGTCCGTCGTTCCTCTAGAGCAGGGGTCCTCAAACTTTTTAAACAGGGGGCCAGTTCACTGTCCCTCAGACCGTTGGAGGGCC